>NW_024870774.1:4517500-4977107 GCF_019054845.1 Dipodomys spectabilis
TTTTTTTACCCATTGATCCACAGATGGGCACTTAGATGTTTCCATAATTTGCTATTTTGAGTAGTGCTAGTGTGATGAAAATGAGTATGCAAATATCTCTATTGTAAGCTGCATCACAAAGAAATTTTTTTGGGGGTCCAGTCGTGGGGCCTGAACTCTGGGCCTGGGCGCTGTCCCTCAGCTCTTCAGCTCAAGGCTAGCGCTCTACCACTGGAGCCACAGCGCCACTTCCGGCTTTTTTTCTTTTTGCTTATGTGGTGCTGAGGAATCGAACCCAGGGCCTCAGGCATGCAAGGCAAGCGCTCTACCACTGAGCCACCTTCCCAGCCACTGTATTAATTTTTGAGGAACCACCACGGTGATTTCTAAACCAGATGGACTACTTTACATTCCAACTAGGAGTAAATAAAGGTTACTACTCCACCCCCAACTCTTGCTTATCATTTGGTGTTTGTTTTCTTGATGGACATTCTGACTAGGATTTATAATTTCCTTGATTTGATTTTTAATTTCTTTGATTGCTAAAGGTGTTGAACATTAAAAATATTTATTGGCTATTTGCACATCTTAATTTGAGAACTATCTGTTTAATTCCATTGCCCATTTATTGATTGGAGTGTTTGTTCTTTTGTTGTTTATTTTTTGAGTTCTTTATATATTCTAGGCTTTGAATGAATGGCTTAGAAAGATGTTCCTTTATGCTGTAAGTTGTCCCTTCACTCTGTTTATTCCTTTGTTATGCAGAAACAACCAAAACCAATTAAAATAAAGAAGAAATGAAAAAGAGAGAAAAATTACTCTAATTGAAGAATGAAAGGAAATGAAAATGGAAGGGAAGGAATAAGGAGGATTTAAGATTAAGCATTTACATCTGAGGGTGGTGGTTCACATTTATAACCCAGTGAGGAGACAGGGAGGCTGCAAGCCCAGGTCATGCTGGGCCTGTGGTGAAAACCTACCTCAAAACCAAAGAAACTGAAACTCCAAACCAGGACAGGAAAAAACAATTAAGTGGAAGCATACTGGAGGGCAAAATATAAAAGCAAAGACAAGACATTCTATAAGAAAATAGAAAATTAATACATAAAATTTAAACTGATCACTGTGAGTTAGAAAGTCTCTAGAACAAACAATCCAACAAAAGCACAGGGCAAAATAATTTTTTTTTTAAAAAAAGGAGGATAAATTTCTAGTCCTCTAAGGATGCCAGTTACATGGAGAGCAGCTCACAGTCTGGATCTCTCCCCACTAGCTCTTCTTTCTCTGGCCTCTTTGGTTTCACCCTATGGTGGCTGTGCATCATAGGTAAGAGAAGTTTATCTGCTTTTGGCTGATTACTTTTGCATTGTTCACCTAGAAACCAGAGGGAAGGATTTGTGAGCAGATCCAGCAGTAATTACTCAGGCTGTGCATCTCAGGACTGGATAGGCTAGATTGTATAAACTTTCCACTGGTAGGTTCTAGATTTTGACACCTTCTAATGTTTGGTCTTGAGTAAGGTAGAGAGCCCTCTGGAGATGCAGTGACTGGTGTCATGCCTGCTTTGTCCTCCAGATCTCCCACTCTCAGAAATTTAATCTTGCCTTCATCACTTGACATTTCTCATCCCCATCCTGGAGCTCTTATAGTTAGTGTTAGGTTTTTAAAGAGGCTGCTGAGTAAGAACAACACCATGCACATAGTATTCAGGTAAGGGGTAGGTTTATTCATTTATTCATCATTCCGATTGGCACCAGGCCAGGTTGGCACTTTATATGGCTGGGAAAGAGGGCATCTGACCCCCAGCCATGCCTTATCTAGAGGGGGGTAGATATGGCCAGGTAAAGGGAGGTGGGACCAGGTGGGAGAAAGCTGTGGCCACATTGAATCCAGATGTGACCTTAGTGGATGTAGATGTGACCTCTTCCAGGTGTGCCAGTTGCCTAGGTAACACAGGTACTAGGCAGAGACTTGGCTGTGAGGGCGGAATCTGCTCTCCATCTAGGAGTGGACCTTACAGTTAGCACCACTATTTGGGAGCCCAGATGGGAAATGACTTTAACTTCCCTGCCTGAGGAGTTATCTTGCCTTTCCTGTCTAGCTAGAGCACCCTTCAGCACTTACTGTGTTAAAGTCCCTAGTGTTATGAACTGGGCTGCCTTTTTGAGAAGGTGAGGATAATACTCATTCAGTGAATGCCATTGAGCAAGGAGAATGTGAGAACAGAACAAATACAGGTTTAGCAGGCAGTTATTTGAACCAAGGGGCAGAGTTTAGGTTTCCCAGAAGAAGCAATATTTATGCTAAGGATGGCATATTCTTGGGTCAGTGTTAATCAGGGTTCTGGCAGGAAATCCACAGCACACGATTGTGTAGTTTGAGGAAGATGGCATTATAAAAATACAAAATTATAATCATGGGGCAGGAAATGGTGCTATACCCCAAGACAAGTAGCACTCTAAGTTTTCAGTGGGAGAAAGGGCCTGGGCGTTGGAACATGGTGGTAGGAAGGCTTTTTTTGTCGGTTGTGGGGCTTGAACTCTGGGCCTGGGTGCTGTCCCTCAGCTCTTCAGCTCAAGGCTAGTACTCTATCACTTGAGCTACTGTACCACTTCTGGTTTTCTGGTGGCTTATTAGAGATGAATCTCATGAACTTTCCTGACCAGGCTGGCTTTGAACTGTGATCCTCAGATCTCAGCCTCCTGAGTAGCTAGGATTATAGGCATGAGCCACCAGCACTAAGCTAGGAAGGCTATTTGTAGAGGACTCTTTATGAAACTGACCTATTGTGGATAATGTCAGCCTGGGTCAGTCCAGAGGGAGGAATCTGGAGAACCCTTTCCGCCGTCTCAGCATATGCTCTCCTTGAGCACAAATCAGCTGGAAGCCAGAAGGCAGGAAAGTTCATCGATATGTTTCCTACAGATGACTCCCCTGTGGCCCATAGAAGAATGAAGGGATAGAGAGGGGCCCTAGAAAGGGACACATGAGGCCAGGAGGTACACAGTTCAATACAGATGAAGAGGCATGGGGGATAAAACCAGAGATGCAAGCCAGAACAAGGGAGGCTTTGTGAAGTTTAGCAATGATTTTGAGTTTTAGTCATTGAGAAATTAGAGAGAGAGAGAGAGAGAGAGAGAGAGATCATTTATAAGCATTGAGGAAGAGAAAAATTGATCACATTTGTATTTTATTTGGTGATACTGAGATTTGAACTTAAAATCTTATATTTGCTCAGTGTGCTTCCTTGGCTGATGCTGTACCAGTTGAGTCATGTCACTACTCCTGCTTTTTGCTGGAGTGTGTGTGTGTGTGTGTTTGTGTGTGTGTGTGTGTGTGTGCGCATGCGTGTGTGTGTGTGTGTGTGTGTGTGTGTGTGTGTGTGTGTGTGTGAGGCTAAGCTGCTTAGTCTCCTAAGAAGCTTAGTTTACAAGCATGAGCCACTGACACCTGGCACATTTCAGTTTTGAATGATAATACTGGCTAGAGAGAGGGAAATACTTGGAGACCAGATGCTTCCTTCACTAGGGTGAAGATGCTGGAGATGGAGGACCTACAGATGATGAGCCCAGTTTTGAAGGCTCTGAGTAAGTCTGAACTGATGTGGGTCTTGCTAGAGATAAAGATTTATCAGTCCAGAGCAGTTAAATGGTGCATGCAGTACTGGAATCAATAGGCTCCCAAAAGCATAGAAGAGTGATTAGGAACCCCAGAATGCAAGAAATTGGTAAGTCTCAGCTTTTAAGAAAGGGAGGAAGTAGGAAGAAAGAAGGGAAGAAAATAGGAAAATCTGGAGAACTTTGTGGTGAAAGCTCTCACTCTTGAATTGACAAGTGAATTCTATGTCATCCTCTGAATGGGTCAGGACATCAGGATAAATTTATTAAGATCATTTCAAGAGGGACAACTTCACACTGACATTGGTAGATTCCTCATTTATAGTAATGATTTCATTTCTAAAAATCTGTGACACTGTTATCCAAAGTCAGAATGTGACAGGGGGTATAACAGACACATGGGGTATGAAATTCGTAATTCGTTTTCTTTTCATGGGAAAATTCAAACTACTAAAAACAATTAGAAGTACTGGTTGCTCACTCTTATAACCTCAGCTGGTCAGGAGGCTGAGAGCTAAGGATCATGGTTGGAAGCCATAGACCCTTATCTTCAATTAAACAGAAAAAAAAGTCAATCTTGAGCAGAAAAAAAACCAACTGAGAGTGCAAGGCTTTCAAGTCCCAGCATCTGCACCAAAAAGATAGAAAGATAGAAAGAAAGAAAGAAAGAAAAAAAGAAAGGAAGGATGGAAGGAAAAAAGTAGGGATGTTTAAAGCATATGCTTCATTAGATTATTAGATATTTTTCTAACAAGAAAATCTTTAAATTTCAGAAAGATAAAATTAAATAAATAATGGCTAGCTAGTCTTTTGTCCAAACCAGTTTTCTGTAGAAGCAGGGTTGTATAGTTTGAGTATTAGAAAGTAATTATCTCACTTGGTGCCAGAATGGCCTTAAAAATGTGTGCCATGTGCAAAAAAAAAAAAAAAAAAAAAAAGCCAGTATTCTTATACAAATTCTGAGTAATCCTGAGTACAAGTTTTTATTAAAGTCCTTAGTGAGAGAACACTACTAAAAAGTGCTGATAGCACAATTGCTCAGACAAAAAAATATAAATGGACAGACAGCAAAATGAAATATTGTTAGGGTTGACACTTGTATCCTGAAAGTCAATTTATCTTCTAGACTATGAACTCTTAAAACCTCTTTTATTTTTGTAGTTTTATCTCCAACCCACAAGAGTGTAAGGCATCTGAACCTTTTTTTTTCTCCTGGATTTTGAGGTGAATAAGCTAGGACAATAATGTTGTATTTTTTATGAATACCAGATAAGTGCTTACTTGAAATTACTCTTGCATACTAGAGAAAAAAGTCCTCAGGGTTATGATTTTTTCTTCTTTTCCAAGATTGGGGTAACTTTTTCTTATGCAGTGTTATTAATAAATGAACATGGAATTTCAAATTGCTCTTCTGAGATAAAAATACATTTCAAATGACTTGATTTCCTGCAAGAACTCAGTCTAACTCATCAGCAGTTGAGTTTCCAAGCAAGAAGTATCATGTAGGTTTTAGGTGATTTATCAGGTTTATTGAAATAACTTTCTTTCCTTCAAATTCTCCACTTAATGAAGACTGGTGAAAATATACCTGTAATATGTAGAGCACTTTAATCTTAGTGATCTTCAGATTAGAGAATAGATATGTGATTTAAGAAAACCAGTTTCCAGATCTTCAAATTTTCTATGTAATTTTTTCTACAAATGGTCTGAAAAGCTTGGAATGCTGGTTCATTCATGTAGCCTTAGTTACTCAGGAGGCTGAGATCTGAGGATCCTAATTCAAACCCAGGCTAGATTGAAAGTCTGTGAGACTTTTATCGCCAGTGAGTCACTAAAAAACCAGAAGTAGTGGTGTGGCTCAAGTGGTAGATGGTAGAGTGCCAGCCTTGAGTAAAAATAGCTTAGGGTCAGAGTGCAGGCTTTAAATTCAAGCAGTTAGTACTATGACAAAAAAAATCTGAAAAGTTGTATACAATTCAAGGAATCTTAGCAGTATTGCTTTGTGGTTTAGAAACCTCTGGGACAAGAAAGAAAGAAACGATTTTTTTTAATAACAGGGAAGCCTCCTTTAATTAAAGCATCACAAATCTGACCCAAGTGATTTTATTAAGAAATACATTTCCAAAAAAAAAAATACATTTCCAAATAAAGAATACCTTTTATATTAAAATTGTATAAATTTATATTGTTTTGACCAAAGTATATTAATAATAATTTTATATATAACAATCTAAAAATCTATTTTTTAACTATTAGTGATGATAGTGTAAATGCAATCAAAATTATTTAAATTTCACGAGTACTAGTAGTTCAAGACTATAATCTTAGCTACTCAGAGCCTAAAATCTAGAGGACTAAAGTTAGAAGCCAGTTGGGTAAAAAAGTCTGAGAAGCTCAATTTCTAAAATACCACCAAAAAGTCAGAAGTGGGAGTATGGTTCAACTGTTAGGGTAAACCAAGCAAGCAAGCTAAGCAAGTGTGAAATCCTGAGTTCAACTGCCAGTGCTCGCTTTCCAGTGTCTACAAAAAAATCTACTCACAATAATCTAAATTTCATACATGTTTTAGTGTAGACATTTTGGGTGATCATTGGAAGACATAATCAAAAATATATTGTCTAAAAATTAATTTTACAAAGCTGGGAAGGTGGCTCAGTGGTAGAGTGTTTGCCTTGCATGCATGAGGCCCTGGGTTTGATTCTTCAGCACATAAGCAGAAAAAACTGGAAGTGACACTGTGGCTCAAGTGGTAGAGCACTAGCCTTGATCCGAAGAACTGAGTTACAGCACCCAGGCCCAGAGTTCAGGCCCCATGACCAACAAAAAAAAATTTAATTCTACAGAATATGAATGGAGATGTTATTGTAAGGGTAGAACGGAATAATATAAAGTCTTTAAAAGAAGAATTTTTTCCCAAATTTTAATTGATGAGTATTAAATAATTTTTGCAAGTACTCAGGCTTGAACTTGGAGCCTCTCAGTAGAGTCATGCTACCATTCTCTATCATTTTAGTATTAAGGTTTTACTGGATAAATTTAAAGATTACTACATTAGAGATGTGGCTCAGGTTGCAGAACCCTTGCCCAGCAATCTCAAGCCCTGAGTTCAAACCTTGATACCATTAAAAAAAAATAGCTGAGCACTGGTAACCTTAGATATTACAGAGACTGAGATCTGGAAGACTCTTTTTAAAAAATTAATTAATTGTAAAGTTGATGTACAGAGGGGTCACAGTTACAAAGTAAGGTCATGAGTATATTTCTTTTTGAACACTGTTATCTCCTCCCTCATTTTCTTCCATTCCTGCCCATGTCTTCCCTTCCTCTCCCAACTTGTAAAGTTCATTTCAACATAGTATCACTCTTGCATTGGGTTCAACCTTTGTCCCACTATTGCTGGGATTTCCCTTCCCTTCACCAAATGAGATAAACTTACATAAAGACAAAGGATACAGAAGTCAAAAACAATGACAACAAGGAATAAACCATAGTTCGGGGGAGGGGGATGAAAGAAAAAAGAAATAACTGCAAACAGTACACTAGAAAAATCTCGTTTCTATTTTTTGGAGTTCATTTCAATAAGCATCATTTTACATGTTCATATGCACCTAGCTTTTGAGCTATTATGATCCTCTGCTAAGAATATCCTAGTCATATTCTAGTTATTACAAATGAGGGAGATTATGAAGCCTATGGTTATTTGGGTCTGGCTTAACATTTTTTTCCATGTTTTTCCCTTTCCTTATGAATGGGGCAATGTCATTATTTCTAGTGGAAGTATAGAATTCCATTGTGTATATGTACCTCATTTTCTTGATCCATTCATCTACCAAGGGGCATTTGGGTTGATTCCATATCTTAGATAATTAGTAAATAATTATGCAAGGAACATGGTTGTGCTGGTAGCTTTAGTGTGGCCTGGTTGTGGTCATTTGGGCAAATGATGAGGAGTGGGATTGCTGGGGCATAGGGTTGCTCTATGGTTAGTCTTTTGAGGACCCTCCATACTGCTTTCCAGTTGGTTGAACCAGCTTACATCCCCACCAAAAGTGTAGTAGCATTCCCTTTTGGACACATCCCTGCCAATATCTATCTCTAGTTAACCAGAAAAGAGTCACAAGTGGAACTGTAGCTCAAGAATTTAAGAGTCAGCCTTGAGTGAAAAAGCCAAGGGAGAGTGTGAAGACCTGGGTTCAAGCTCCAGTACTGGAAAAAAAGACATACTCTAGTTTTTCTTTATTATCATATAGCTCTTCTTCAAAATTATTATATTCATTTTATCTGAAATTGCCAATACTGACAATACAGTGGAATTAACCTTTGCAGTTAATCATTTTAAGTAATGATAATATATTCAGAAGTTACTGTGAAAAATTTCTAGCTTTCCAGTACCCACTTTTTCTGTGACACATAGTTGGCCTACACTCGGGTTGGCTTTGCTGACTGAGGGAATTCCAGTGATGTGATCCCCCATCCTCTGTGGCTTCACCTCCCACCATGTTAATTGCCAGTGGTCCACCATGGTCCAAAAATATCAAATGGAAAGTTTCAGAAAGAAATTCATGCATCATTATCATCATCATCATCATTATTATTGCTTTTTTACTGTGTCTGGTTGATGTTTGATGTTAAACTTTACTATGGGGATATATGGATAGAAAAAATAAACCATTATATACATGGAATTTAGAATATCTGTTGTCTCAGGAGTCTACTGGGGGTCCTGGAATGTGTTCCTAATGGATAAAGGGAAACTATTTTATATTTTTAGAATTAACTCATGAACTACTCCTTTAAGGTATGTTTCCTACAGCCTTTTATGGGAGTACCCATCCTATTGAAACAAATACACCTTCTCAGGTTTTTCTCCTTAGATATGAATTCAGGCAAATAGGCAGAAACTTGTGACCTTTACATGTGATATTGGTCACTTTTCTGGATTTGTGGATGTTATGTAAAAGAAATGATCAAACTATGTATAGTTCTGAGATACATTAGTGGCATCTATGGCAGCTAGCCAATGGATTATCTGCCTCATCTCCTTTAATGAACAGAAAATATTTTCTCCTGCCCCAAAGAGGCAGTTGTACAATGGAAAATACTGACCCCTGGTGCCACAGATGAAAGCCACCATCAGAGGTGAGGCAGAGATCTCAAGCCAAAGAGAGGCAATCAAAGTCTATGTTCCTGGCTTTGTCAACCAAAGTTGGCTTCAACTGTAAGCAAAAAACATTAGTAAAATAGCCATGAGGATGAATGAATGGAATCTAATTCCTAAAGATTCTGACTTTATCAAGATCTTCTCCCTCCTTTGGCACTAAGGATTGAACCTGGGGCCTTCTGCAGGCCAAGCAGTTACTCTGAGACCCTGGAGCTTCATCCCATCCCTTAGCCTAATATTTAATAACTTGTTTGGTGTTTTGTTTGAATAACAGCTCCCTATTGGGGAAGAAAGTCACAGTGCTGAAAGAGAACCCTCCTGGGGGCCTCTTTCTGTGCTAAGCAGGGTGGGAGAGGGACTTCTCCATATCCCAGTAACGTTCCATAGAAATGAGGAAATGGGACTAAACAAGACAATAATTTTTCCTTCTAATTTTCATCTCTACTCTCTGTCCTCTGCCTTGATTACTGAGACATTATGGACATCTCTTGAGGAAGAGGGTCTTCAGTCACATTGTGCTGTGCATAGAATGGCTTCAACCCTATGGATGGAAAATGAAGACTGAATTTACTTCCTAACTGGAAAAAGGAAATATCAAGCATTTGGAATGTGTCCAGATTTATTAAATGTATAATTGAATGCTCTGATTCCTGGAGCAGGAGAGGAGATTAGAGCAGACCCTGTTTTTATCACTGTTTGCTGTTGGAAGTGACTAAAGGCAGTCAAAGCACACACTAATGACTATGTTACAAGGAGAGCATTCATTTGGGAAAATAGATGAATTGGAATAGATTGTTTTCTTCAGCCATTTAATATGGCAACAGGGGCTTAAAAGCTGTTTTATTTTTGCTGAGAAACACTAACTCCTTACCTGAATCTACAGATTAACCAAAGGCAGGATAAAAACTGGACATTTCTGCTTCCACTTCATATATCTTAATATCAAAATACAAGTCATTTTGTTACAGAGCCATATCAAAATGACTCTCCAGCCATTTCCTCTTGCAGCCATGTAGGCTGAACAAGTCTGATTGATAATTACATATAATCCCCAACTTGGGAAGCCCCAAGATGGCACTTTCCTCTACTCCAATAAAGCAGGCAATCTTCTTTCTACCTTACCTCTCTCTTTTTCTCTGATTACCAAGAGAGACTAAATCTCTGTCAGCCAAATGTACAGTTTGAGATGTAGAGTTTATAAACCTGGAGATAAGAACTGAAGCCAACACCTCGTTGGCCCATACACTCAATACTTAGCATGAAATCAAGCTCCCCTTAAATACTGGACAGTCTCTCTCAGAAGTAAAACTGTACCTTTGAGGAAATAGCTCACACAGTCTTCATTTTCATTGGTAAAAATCAATAAATAAGGCTTTACCTTCTTTTCTCCCAAATCCCTGTTCTTCTTGTTTGTATATTGGCATTGAGTACAGGGGACCAAATTTCCAATGGTATTGTTTTCTTTTGTGCCCGGGCTTGAACTCAGGGCCTTGGCACTGTCCCTTAGTTTTTTTTGCTCAAGGCTGGTACTGTACCACTTGAGCCACAGCTCCACTTTGGATTTTTGATGGTCAATTGGAGGTAAAGATGACAGATTCATAGAATTTCCTGCCTGTGCTGGCTTTGAACTGGGATCCTCAGATCTCAGCATCTTGAGTAGCTAGGATGATAGGTGGAAGCCACTGGCACCTGGCACTCAATAATAATAATATTTTAAGCAATAGGTATTTGTTATATTAGTAGGATGACTTACTGTACACTGTATTGTGTACATGACTGTGAGTGATAATGGTGGTTAAATTTATCCATTCCTGTGTGTAAATCACAATATTTGCTCCCTGAATAGGTGTGCATAGATTTTTATATATGAGTAATTAACAACAAATCAGTATTTCAAGAAGTCCCCCAAAATGTAGAGTCAGGAAAGCATACATGAGGTTGATAAGTGAAATATATTATTACTAACTATAGTGATCATGGTTATATTTGCCAAGGATGAATGTGGATTTGACCAGACAGAAATATTATGGTATGAATGTTTGCAAGTGTTTAAACCTAATCACTAAGGTGATGGGAGAACAGGACCTTGGGCAGTGCTTAGGCTCTAAGGTGGAGCTCACTGCACTGGATTAGTACATGGGATTACTGCCTACCCTGGAGAGATGCCTTGTCTTTCATTACAGGAGTCCAAGGCATCATCTATTAGCCAGCAAATTAGTTATCAGGCCCATCTGTTGATGCCTTGATCTTAGAATTCCAAATATCTAGAAATGTGTGAAATAGATCTATAATATTTTGTTTTGGCAGCCTGAACAAATTAACACATTGAAATAATGTATAATAAGGAGAGATAAAAATTGACATAAGTACAAGGAATCATTATAATAGCCAAGGGCAACATGCTCCCCTAAGCTCTTCAGAAGCATCATCTTTTGAATTCTGTGATATGTAGCTACATAGCCATTTTGATAAGTGCCCTGGATGAGTAACTAGTTAAATGTAAACAGGCGATCCATCTGACCTTTCAGGATAATGAGTTGGCACCACCCCTAAAGCTCACTGTCCAAGTCATTTGACTTCATCATGAGCTACTTACCCAGGACTTTTCCAGGCTGCCAACTCCCTCCACTTCTGGATTCTATACATCTGAATAGACCATGAGTGTTCTGGAGAATGCCTTTGAATCCTGTAAGCACCCTTGCATTTTATCTAGTGCCATCTTCCCACACCACAACTTTCCCAGAAGCCTACCACCTCCTCTGGAACACCTTGGGAAGCATTCTATTTTGCTGTTCTATTGCTCTCATACCTATCTGTATATTTCTGACCTCTCCCCATCCAATGAGTACCCTTCTCAAAAAGGGAAAAGATGAGTCTCAGCATCTGATTCTTTGGTTCTATTTCCATCTTCCTTTCCCCTCTATCAATCTATCAGTATCAATAAGACTGAACTTTCTGTTTGACCTGCACCTTCTTGTCAGACTTATGTAAAATTGTGACCAAATCAATTAGGCTTAACTCATAATATGGAAAAATATAAAATAACAGATTCTTGATGTTTTAGTAAGGATTTTGTTATTGAATAACTGGATAAAGTAGGGAGATCTGGGAAAAAAGAAGAGGAAGAAACACTTTCTAATCATGCAAGAAATGATAATAAAGATGTCAATAGCCTAGTATTTGTTAACTCTCTCTGTAAGTATAATTTGTTTTTATGATGTAAATCAGAAACATACACTTTGAATTCTGTTTGAAATTAAAATGTATTCATTCATTATGTTGTTGGAATTGAGCAGTCATATTGGTTATAAATTTGTTATTATTATTATTATTATTTTGCATTAGCACTGGGGTTTGAACTCAGGGTCTTACACTCTCACTTGGCTTTATTTACCTTAACATGGCCACTAACGCTTGAGGCACAGTTCCATTTCCAGCTTTCTGCTTGTTAACTCAAGATAAGAGTCTCATGGGGACTGGGAAGGTGGCTCAGTAGTAGAGCACTTGCATTGCATGCATGGGGCCTGGGTTCAATTCCTCAGCACCACATAAGAAAAAAGAAAAAAGCCAGAAGTGGCACTGTGGCTCAAGTGGTAGAACGCTAGCCTTGAGCTGAAGAGCTGAGGGACAGTGCCCAGGCCCAGAGTTCAGGCCCCATGACCGGACCACACACACACACACACACACACACACACACAAAGAGTCTCATGGACTTTTCTGACTATGCTAGCTTCAAACCATAATCCTCAGATCTCAGCCTTCTGAGTAGCTAGGATTGTAGGCATGAGCCACCAGTGGCTGACAGTTCTGAACATTTTTTAGCAGTCAATGTAGAGAAGGAAATCAATCAGACTGATGGCAATTGCCTTATCTAGATGATAAAAATACACTGCAAGAATAGGTGAAGGTGGCCCTCATGTTAAGTTTTAAGATAAATTTTTCTTATGGCATCTCATAAAAACACAAGGTTAACTGTACACTTTGTATTTGATAAACAACCTATAGTTTTTTAAATAATGAGTTCTGTAGGGCTATTGTTCATAATATCCTTCATAGTGAACTTACTACATCACAACATCCACAGCTCCATGGAGGAAAGAAAATGGTGATGTATTGGATTAATAGAAACCCTGCATTGACAAAGCTAAGACGAAGATTGAAGTGTTACTATAGGGCATTTTTTTGTATGGAAGAAAATCTAGGAAATTTAAGGCTAGATCTAATAGAATAGTAAGGAGTGGAGAATAAAAGAATTGCCAAAGTATATATGGTCCCTTTAAGTGGAATGGAGTATTTATTTTTCTCTATCTGTCTGTCTGTCTGTTTGCCTGCCTGTTTGCCTGCCTGCCTGCCTGTCTGTCTATACATAAGTTTGTACAATATGCACACATTGTGTCAGTATTGCTTGGGGAAATCTTTACATGAGTTTACTTTAAAAAAACCAATGTGTACTACTGAATATTATAGTGCCTTAGGGCTCTCTACAGTTGGTCTATAATATAGTTTATTTTCTTTTCCTTATAAGGTACTTGACAATACTTTTCCTAAATTATATCCAGAATTGTGTTACAGATGACTTGTGGTTAAGTTAATATATATTGAAGCCATGATCATCAGAAGACCTTAAAATTCTCATATTTATTTATGGATGCCATAGTGTCCTATACATTTTGCCCAAATGCTAATAGTATATAACATTTTGATATATTGTTTCTAGAACATTCTGTCATGCATCTTTTAGTTTGCTTTTATCAGTATTTCATAACTTCTGAAATGTTTATTCTCATTTTCCTTTAGCACTCCCATCATATTTATTTCTTCTTTAATTCTTCATTTTAACCTTCTATGTTGCAACCTGATTTTTTTTTTTTTTTTTTTTTTTGCTTTTTAATGGCTTTTACTAAGTTCTCATCAAATTCTTCCCCAATTCCATACTAAGGTTTGAACTCAAGGCCACTAGGCTTACATGGTTGACTGGTTCTCTACCATACCTCCAATCTGTCTTTTGCTGGCTATTTTGGAGATGGAATCTTGTGGACTTTTCTGACTGGGCTGACTTCAAACTATAATTCTCTGATCTCAGCCTTCTGAGTAGCCAAGATTACAGGCATGAACCACTGGTGCTAGCTTTCACCATAGTTTTATATTTTCTAGTGTACCTTAATTCTTCTGTATGCTCTCAAACTCCTTTGGATACTTAAACAATGAGTATATTTTAAGCCAAATGAACTATATTTTTTGACTATACTTGCCTGCCAATTTTCTTCTTGCCTAATTTTCTCTCAATTTTTAAGAGACATCCAGCTATCCAGATGAACTTTTTTTGGTGCTGGTCCAGGGCTTGAACTCAGGGCCCAGACACTGTTCTGAGCTTTTGTGCTCATGGCCAGCACTCTTGAGACACAGCTTTACTTCTAGCTTTTGGTTGGCTAATTGGAAATAAGAGTCTCACAGACTTCCTTGCCTGGGCTTGCTTTGAACCATTATCCTCAATTCTCAGCCTTCGGAGTAGCTAAGAATTACAAGTGTGTAGTACCTATGAGTTGATAAAACTGTCTGCAATAGTCAAGGCCATTCCTCAATAGTTTACTTGATTTAGAATGGTTCTGTTCTGACTTTACCAGACTTGTTACCTTTATATTTTTTGGAGGGTTTTTAGTTTTATAGTGTAACATCATGTTTTTGTTTTTTTGGTCGGTCGTGGGGCTTGAACTCTGGGCTTGGGCGCTGTCCCTGCTCTCTTCAGCTCAAAGTGAACACTCTACCTCTTGAGCCACCAGGCCACTTCCGGTTTTCTAGTGGTTTTATTGGAGATAAGAGTCTCATGGACTTTCCTGCCCAGGCTGGCTTTGAACCGTGATCCTCAGATCTCAGCCTCCTGAGTAGCTAGGATTACAGGCGTGAGCCACCGGTACTCAGCTAACATCATGTTTTTGTACGAAGTTATGTCAAGCTATTGCTTCATTATCTGTAGTTTAATTTTTTTTTTTTTTTTGTCATAGGGCTTGAACTCTGGATCTGGGCGCTGTCCCTGAGCTCTTCAGCTCAAGGCAAACACTTTACCACTTGAGCCACAGCACACTTCTGGTTTTTTGGTGGTTAATTGGAGATAGGAGTCTCTTGGACTTTCCTGCCCGGGTGGCTTTGAACTGCGATCCTCAGATCTCAGCCTCTTAAGTAGCTAGGATTACAGGCATGTATCACCAGTGCCCGGCTGTAGTTTAAGTTTTTAAACATACAATTTCACACATTCTTCAGCTAAAATTACCATGAAATATTTCTTATTTATCCCTTTATCTACTGAACACATTGAAATGATCCTAAATAACTCTCCATGTTGAATTTCTGGTCAACAGACTTTCTACATCATTGTGAAGCAATTTTACTCATGATCTTTTGTTTGCTCTTTTGAAACATAAATTTTGTTAATTAAAAATTATGGGAATTAATGTGTGAATTCACTGTTTTTTTGATGGAGAAAAGAATTTGAAAGGATCATCCATTATTTTTGCCTATCCATTATTCATTCCTTTTCTTGTAGCCTCTTGCCTTTGCTTGTTCCTACTTCTTAGATCTGAAGGGCCAGTCCAAGCAGGGACAGTTCCTAAGATGTTTACGGCAATTACTGAGGAAGAAGTTTCTTCCTCCTCTCCTTTCAGTTCTTAAGTAGGTGATTATGATAGGTAAAATAACGGTTGTGCAAAGATGTCTGTCATTGTATAGTTGGATTATATAGTTGATATGATTGCATGACATGTAGATAAATAGCAATTAGTTATCAACAAAGTGAAAGATTAATGATGGCTTAGTGCCATTCTCAAAGAATAACTTTAGTTTAAGCTATGAGAGTTGATAGATTACAGTGATTTTATTTATTTATTCATTTCTTCGTTATTTATCTTGCATCTACTAGGTCTTGAACTCAGAGCTTCAGGCTGTCAACTTGGCCTTTTCTGCCTCAAGGCTAGTGCTTTGTCACTTGAGCCACACCTCCACTTCCTACTTTTTGCTGGTTGATTGGAGATGAGTCTTATGGATTTTTCTGCCTGAACTGGCTTCAAACTTTGGTCCTCAAATTTCAACCTTTGAGAAGTTAGGATTACAGACTTGAGCCATCAGTGCGAGACTTGCAGTGACAATTAGAATATCGATGGTCCTATACAGCATACATGTTTTGGGGTTCAAGTGAAATAATGCAAGTGAATTTTTTTGTTGCAAAACCATAACACTTCATGTACACTGATTATTTCATTGCTGTTTTGAGAATTACAATGGATAGAATCCTCTTTGTATTTCCTATAAGTGCTTTTTTTTTTTTTTCAAGAGAATACAACTTCCTCTGTGTGTTTCTATTACCCCAACCGTTGCACAGATGCTGGAGTCTGAGGTTTTTGTCAGCCTCTCTCTGTTCTTTGAATCACAGTGTGTTTGTTCCTTAAGAACACAGAAATATTTTGCAGCATCCTCCAACTGTAAGGCTGAGATCGTGAGACTGAAGAATCTGGCTTCTTTCTGAAAGTTTACAGAGAAACGATTTTCCACTGAATTCTCCTTTTTATAAGCTTCTTGGAGAATAACAAAAATCATCTGTCCACTGGGAAGTTGTTTGTACCAGTACAAAAAATAATTACTTTCCTCAGTGTTGTATGTGCAGTTCAAGGTTGCAGTGTCTGTTTCCTTCACAGACATTTCTGGTTGAGACTGAGTGACTGTCTGGGTCATGCTGGTTCCTATAGAAAAGAGAAGAAAACAGAGTCTATGAGAGAGAAGCAGGCTTCAGAGCTGCTTGCAGACTCCACTTAACTTTCCCTGTCTGTCTGTTTGTGTATCTGTCTGTCTGTCTGTCTGCCTGTCTGTCTGTCTATCATCTTTTATTGTCTTTAAGTAGTTGTACAGAAGGACTTGAATTCAACATGCCAGTTTGTGAGAAAATGCATCTTGATCAATGTCACCCCTTTCATCATTCTTCCCACCTCTCAACCCATTCATCTCTTCAATTTTTTTAATCTTGATTCAAGCCCAAGGAGTGTATATCCATGTTTGGTTCATGTAGCTGGATCCAATAAGAAAAATAGACCCCTGAACTGTTCATTTCTCTCCCTGTTTCTTAGTGAAGTTGAATACTAGTAAATGCAACTATATTTGCCTTCTTACCAAGAGTGGTGGAGATGACAAGTGCCCACAGTAAGCTGGTTTGTGCCATTCTAGCAGTTTCCTCATGCACAGTGAGAAACCAGATCTGATCTGAGCATTGATACTGGCTGGCCTCCTGACCTCATAGCCTCAGAACAGGAAATGGTACATCTGCTGGGTTGCTGATTATATTTCACTGTGGAAAGCCCACCAGTACCCTTTGTCTTCCTTTCAGAGAGTATAACTTTGCTTATAATGTCAAATGATCCATAGTTTATTCTAGAAGGACAATGAAGAGTGGAGTCTTTAACTCCCATTTCCTGCATGAAGAACAGGAAATGTTTTTTTCTTTTTTCTTTTCTTTTTTTTTTTTTTTCTGCTTATGTGGTGCTGAGGAATTGAACCCAGGGCCTCAAGCATGCAAGGCAAGCACTCTATCACTGAGCCACCTTCCCAGACCAGGAAATGCCTTTTTTTCTCATCGATATTTTTCCCTACTTTAACATTGTTTACTAAAATAAATCCTCCTTCTCTTCCTTCCTTCCTTTTTTTTTTTTTTTTTTTTTTAATGAAGAGGAAGCTGGATGTTGGAGGCTGACACTTGTAATCCTAGCTACTCAGAAAGCTGAGATATGCAGATTGTAGTTTGAAACCTGGCTGAGCAGGAACGTCCTTGACACACTTATCTGCAACTAATCAGTGAAAAAAAAAAGCTGGCAGTAGATGTGTGGCTCAAGTGGTTGAGTGTCTGCCTTGAGTGAAAAGGTAAAGGACAACATCTGGGCTCTGAGTTCAAATCCTACTATAGACACAGAAAAAAATGAAGAGGAAAAAGAGGTAGAGAAATGAGGGGAGAAAGAAGTGGTAAATTGTTTTTGTAAAGGTTATTTGGTGGAGTTGAGAGTCATGGCTCAGTTGGTAGAGGGCTAGTTAATGAACACAAGTGGCAGGTATTGAGTTTAAGTCCTGGTCTTGGACCTAAAAATAAAAGATTTAATTTGGAGAACAGAATGAAGTGGGTGATGAAAACAGAAAAAAAAAAAACTAATGTAATTACTTCAGTTGTCCCGTAAGCTTTCCTTTGATAGTTCTTCCTCTAGCTTTACTACTGTCCTTCCTTAATTTTTCTTCTTTACTTTCTCTTTCACTCCTGTCTCTGTCTTAAAGTTAATATCATCTCTAGACTTTTAATAAACCAGGCATTGGCTATATAATTCTATGACCAAAATGTTCTAATCATTTTGAGAAAAGATTAAAAATAACAATGACATAGTAATGACATTCAGACAATGTAGAGAAAATTGGAACCAGGATTTAGTTGTACGATTTTTTGCTTAAGATTTTTCTTTTCCTTTTGACAATGAATACCTACCATTGGCTATGTCAGTAAGTTTTATAATACTGGTGGCAAACATTCTTATAAAGACTTTTGTGCACTTCTCTTAATGACTTTGTGAAGGAAAAACTAACATAAAATGTATTTGAGAACATTCTTTGTTACACATCTGACAGCTTTTCGTTGACATCTCATTTTTCTTTTACACATATTTTTCTGAAAGAATAAAGGTCAGGAATTACGGTTTTTATCTTATAGAAAAGGCAACTGAAAAAAACTGAAAACTCACAATGCAGGGCATTAGTAGTCTATTTTGCATGCATTTCCATGGTCTAGTTTTGTTTCTCCCAGCACTTGCAAAACACAGAAGAGAATAAAAGGCTAAATTAAAAGTTGATTTATTGTATAGGGAGTGTTAGCCTTAACTCACTCTTTTTATTTCCCTTTGGAACATGTGGTAAATTGGGCACTTTGCCTTGATGCTCCAAAAGTACAGTATAATTTGCTGAGTTGCTGTAGTTGGCTCCTCTTTTTTTTCCTCTCTCTCTCCCCTCCCCTCTCTCTCCTCTTCCTGTCTTTCTTCTCCTTTTCACATCTCTCTTCTCTGGCTTTGTCTCTCCAGTTTATTCAGTGATTAGATTTCTACCCTACTTACCACTTTATGGCCAAATTGGCAACTACGTTATTGTTCTATGTACAATTTCCATTTTTTCTCTTGGCTTTATAAGAACATAAAGATGATTGGGCTGTGAGGTGCTGGAGGTGGTTCATGGTTGTAAACTTAGCTAGCAGGAGAATGAGAGATCTGAGGATCATAGTTCAAGACCAAGTCCTGGCTGAAAAATTCAAGAGACTCTTTGCTTGTTAATCCTAACCAGCAAAACAAAAGAAGTAGAGGTATGCTCAAGTGGTAGCGTATTAACCTTGAGCTGAAAAAGCTAAACAAGAGGTCAAAGTTCTGAGTTCAAGTCTCAATACTGGTGTTTATGCATATGCACACACGTGCACGCACACACAATGCACATATGTGCACCCTCCTCCCAATTGGGTTGCATTCTTATTCAATCTCAGCCCACATGAAGTAGAGAGCTCACAAATGTGAATCTCAGGAGTTGATGTTTCCCTCCTCCATCCTGGCTAATCTTGCTTGTCATGTCATTGGGATTTCCAAATCAGTCTTTAGAATTTTATACTTTAAGAATAATAAAAACTTTAGAATCTTATACTTTATAGGCTTCTGAATTCTATTTACCTTTGATCAAACTAAATTAATATTTTAAATATACCAGCTTCTTTTTATCTCTGTTTGTTTTTGGTGGTTTTTGGTGATAACTGGGTTTTGAGTGAAGATCCTTTCACTCACTTAGCTTGGTTGGTTGGTGTTCTACCACTTGAGAGATGTCTTTAGCTTGGCTTTTTGCTAGTTACTTTGGAGATGGTGTTCCATGGGCTTTTCTGCTGATTTTGAGTATCAGTTCTCTGGATCTCAATCTCCTGAGTAGTTAGGATTATATGTGTGAGCCACCTAGCACCTGGTAACATTCTTAAATGTGTCTTACTTCCTCAAAGAATGCTTCTTTAACTGCAGTAGAACCCACTGCTGCTTTGCTTAATGTTCATTTTGGAATATGGAGTGATAATAAAATAAATTTAAAGCATAATCTTATGCCTTTAAAATACTTACAGTGTACCTAATACTGTTTTAAGGGCAGTGAGGAATGAAAAATACACCAGGAAATATCTGTCCTCACTGAGTCTGTAACCACATACTAAGAGAAGAAGGATAAGTACCATCAGTGATAGCAAATGTCTAAAGAAAGGATGCCAAATTGTTTGCTTAGATTTAGTACTGTATGGTATCACAAGGTTCTTTGCCTATTAGAGATAGACTCTTGGAGAAAGTGAAACTTTAAGGTGTGTGTGAGTGAGGAAAAAACAAAAAGGGGAAGATTGGGCAGAGAGGGGAGACAGTGACCCAGTGAAAATAATGCCCCTCCTTTACCTGAAGACCCTAGGAAACTGGAAACTGAGGCCTGGTGGAGACAATGCTCTTTCCTGTTCCTAAAGACTCTAGGAAATCTAGATGGTGGCTCTGATGAAAGTAAAGCCCTCTGGAGCAGGCCCACACAGGGATCAGGCACTCCTTGCCATTGAATGTGAGGGGATAGTGACCCAAACAGATGCCAAAGAAGCTGAGACTCACAAAAAGGTTTATAAAGGAGGACTCTAGGATCCTACATTGAGTTACCAATTTCTCAGCCCCACTTCTCATTCTCTTATACTGGGAAGTTGTATTCTCTCCCTTCCTTCCTTCCTCCTCTTTGCCCAGGAAACAGATGAACAAGATCTCTTACACAATAAGAACACCCTCCCAGCAGTAATCCCTGATTGGAAACTTATACCACCTGGCTTATATTAGCTAAGATGCTACCTGTATCTTCTCTGCTGCCTTATTCTTTCTTTCAAATAAACACTGCCTCTGCTCTCACTTCCTCTGCCATATAAGTCTTTATTTGGGGAGAGATAGGACCCAAGGCCCCCTAGATAGTGTCTATTAATACCATTTGATCAGACCCAAGTAACAGAACAGAAAATTGGGTAGGCAGAAAAACTAGAAGAGAAATGCTAGAGTTAACAAAGCACTTAATGTACCTCTGGGGTCAGTAAGAAGAAGAGACTTGGAAGAGAAGCAAATTTGGGGAATAATTAGGACCAAGATTTTAATAATGAATAGATTCTGGGAGGGACCATTGAGGAAATAAAAAGTCAAGGTTTTTTGAGTAGTAAAAAGATGTAAGGGAGCTAAAAACTAGAATGGAAGAAAGACAGCCTCTTCAGGAAATTGTGGTGGCAAAACTGGTTCAACACCTGTAGAAAACTAAAGCTAAATTCTTGTATATCACCCTGCCCCAGAATCAACTCCAAATGGATCAAAAACCTTAAAGTCAAAGCAGACACCCTGAAAACATTATAGGACGGAATAGGAGAAACTCTAGGGCTCCTTGGCACAGGCAGAAATTTTCTTAATAGAGACCCAGAAACACAACAAATCAAAGAAAGGTTGGACAAATGGGATTGCTTGAAATTGCAGAGCTTCTGCAGGACATAGCAAGCAAGATCAATAGAAAGTCCACAGATTGGGAGAAGATCTTCACTAGCCATACAATAGACAAGGGTCTCATATCTAAAATATACTTAAAACTCAAAAACTTAAATCCCTCAACAAAAAAGTCCTCAGAAACAACTGCCTGATAAATAAGTGTGCTTCAAGAAAGACTTTCCTCTTCAAGAAAGACTTCTCTGAAGAGGAAAGAAGGATGGCCAATAGACACATGAAGAAATGCTCAACTCTCTAGCCATAAAAGAAATGCAAAACAACATTGAGATTCCACCTCACTCCAGTTAGAATGGCTATAATCAAGAAATCTAGATGGGGGGGGGGATAGTGTAGTCATGGAGATGGGAGGGCAGGGATGGTATGGGAAAAACAAAGGAGGAGGCAACAATGCTTGATAAGAAATGTACTTACTAGCTTGCTCATGTAATTGTAACACCTCTGTATGGTATTTTCACAATAAAAAAACTTATCAAAAAAGAAATCTAATAACAACAGGTGTTGGAGGGTATGTGGCCAAAGGGGAACCCTACTGCATTGTTGGTGGGAGTGTAAACTATGACCCAGCAATCTCACTTTTGGGCATTTACACAAACAATCACAAAGAAGGCTATAGTAAAGCTACCAGCACAACTATGTTTATCACAGCATTATTCATCATAGCTAAGATATGGAATCAATGCAAATGTCCCTCAGTATATGAATGGAGCAAGAAAATGTGGTGTATACACACACACACACACACACACACACACACACACACACACACACACACACACACAATGGAATTCTATGCCTCCATCAGAAAGAATGATACCACCTCATTTATTAAGAAATGGAAAGACTTGAAAAAATTAAATTGTGAAGTAAGCCAGACCCAAAGAAACATAGGTCCCTTGGTTTCCCTTATTTGCAATAACTAGTATACATCTATGATAATCTTACCAGACAAGCAGAAAAAGTTAAAAGCTATGCACATATGACCATATAAGATGGTGCTAAGTGAAATGAACCCCAAGATATGGACATGAGAGGTTTTTTCTTTGTTTCTGTTGTTTTTAATGTACTATGTGAAGTTTTTGTTTCTTTTGTATGTTCTTTCCCCATGGTATAACCCCTGTTGTCACCGTATTTGATTCTGGTGCCCTGCATCTTGTATAGACATTTTTCTTCTTTGGGGAGAGGAAGGGAAATAAAAAATGCTGAAACAAAGATACAGGTTGACCCATTGTAACAATGAGATGTACAAGACACTATATTGAAAATGAAGTTTACAACTTTGTGTGGGGGAGGGAGGAGTTAGGGGAGGTGAGGAGGGAACGGATAGTAGGGGAAAAACAAAGGAGAAGGTAACAATGCTCAATAGGAAATGTATACATTATCTTATTCATGTAACTGTAATCATTCTGTACAGTATTTTACCATTAAAAAAAGATGTAATCAATCACACATGTGGCGTTTGGTAAAAGGGCTTTGCCTCGCCATCTTCTGAAAGACAATAGACATCTTTTCCAAGAAGCCATTCGCCCTTTTAAAATTATTATTTGGTACATAATTTCACTCAAGTACTTACAGGCACTTATTAGTAACCCACACAATAACATCCATCTTGAGCCTTCCTTTATTCTTTATTTGTTCTTTGAAGAAGCTCGGTATTAGTTTGTTTTCTTCTGACAGACAGTGAAGCAAGAACTCAAGGGAATGTAGTTGATTTAGGCATCCATGGTAGGAAACGAGATGGAACCAGGACAAGCAGCTCCAGCCTTCATTTTGCCAGGATCTCGCTAGAGGTATGCAGGATCTCTCTACTCTCAGAACAGGAAGTAAGTGTGTTTATCCTGTTTTCCTCTCTTACTGATGTCAGCCTTTGGGACAACAGTTTCCCTGTACTCAACCTGTGCTTACTCACAGACTGTGTGAACTCTTGAGGTATCAGAGAATGCCTGAAGTAGAAAGTGGGGAAAAAAACCCCAAAACTACAAACTGTCTTTAGCCCACTTTTTAATGGTATGGTTGTTTCTTTGGGGGGGAGTTTACTTTCTTGAGCTGTTGGTATATTTTAAATATGAGACCATTGTCAGTTGTATGGCTAGTGAAGATCTTCTCCCGATCCGTGGACTTTCTATTGATCTTGCTAGCTATGTCCTTTGCCATACAGAAGCTCTGCAGTTTATGCTGTCCCATTTATCCAGCCTTTCTTTGATTACTTGTGTTTCTGGATCTTTATTAAGAAAGTTTCGACCTGTGCCAAGGAGCCCTAGTGTTTCTCCCATTTCTTCTTACAATGTTTTCAAGGTATCTGCTTTTACCTCTAGGTCTTTGACCCATTTGGAGTTGATTCTGGTGCAGGGTGATAAATAGGGATCTAACTTTAGTTTTCTACATGTGTGTAGCCAATTCTGTCAACACCATTTATTGAAGAGGCTGTTTTCTACCACCTTATTTTTTTGGCTCCCTTGTCAAAGATTAGGTGGCTGGAAGTCTGAGAGTTTATTTCTGAGTTTACAAATCTATTCCATTGGTCCTCGGGCCTGTTCTTGTGCCAGTACCAAGCTGCTTTGATAACTATGGCTTTGTAATAGAGTTTGAGGTTCGGTATTGAAATTCCTCCAACATTGTTCTTCCTGCTAAGAATATTTTTTTTTGTTATTTGGGGTCTTTTGTTGTACCATATGAATTTTTGGATTGTTTCGTCTATTGCATTGAAGAAAGAAGTTGGTTTGATTTGCATTTCTTTTATGGCTAGGGAGGTTGAGCATTTCTTCATGTGTCTATTGGTCATCCTTCTTTTTTCTTCAGAGAAGTTTCTCTTTAAGACTTTAGCCCACTTATTTATTGGGCAGTTGTTTCTTTGAGGATTTGTTGTTGGGGAATTTAATTTTTTTGTGTTCTAGGTATATTTTAGATATGAGACCCTTGTCTGTTGTATGGCTAGTGAAGATCTTCTCCCAATCTGTGGGCTTTCTATTGATCTTGCTAGCCATTGATCCTTTGCCATGCAGAAGCTCTGCAACTTCATGCAATCCCATTTGTCCAACCTTTCTTTGATTTGTTGTGCTTCTGGGTCTCTATTAAGAAAATTTCTGCCTGTCCCAAGGAGACCTAGAGTTTCTCCTACTCCATCCTGTAATGTTTTCGGAGTGTCTGCTTTTACTCCGAGGTCTTTGATCCATTTGGAGTTGATTCTAGTGCAGGTTCTGGTGCAGGGTGATATATAAGGATCTAGCTGTAGTTTTCTACAAGTGACTAGCCAATTTTGCCAGCACCATTTACTGAAGAGGTTGTCTTTCTTCCATTCTATTTTTTTAGCTCCCTAATCGAAGATTAGATGGCTATAGGCTTTTAGGTTCATTTTGGGTTTTCAATTCTATTCCATTGGTCCTGAGGTCTGTTCTTATGCCAATACCAAGCTGTTTTGATTACTATGGCTTTGTAGTAGAGTTTGAAATTTGGTATTGATATTCCTCCAGCGCTGTTCTTTCTGTTAAGGATCATTTTTGCTATTCAGGGTCTTTTATTGTTCCATATGAATTTTTGGATTGCCTCTTCTATTTCCTTGAAGAATGAGGTTAGAATATTAATAGGTATCGCATTGAATTTGTAGATAGCCTTGGGAAGTATTGTCATTTTCACGGTTGATCCTTCCAATCCAGGAGCATGGGAGGTTTTGCCACTTTCTAAGTTCTGTTTTGATTTCCTTTTTCAGGTTTTTAAAGTTTTTATCATAGAAGTCCTTCACTTCTTTGGTTACTTAATTCCTAGATATATTATTTGTTGTGGGGCTATTATGAATGGAGTTGCTTTCCTGATTTCAGCCACACTTTTCTCAATGTTGGCATACAGAAAAGCCATTGATTTTTGAGGGTTAATTTTATACCCTGCTACTTTCCCAAAGTAGCAGGAACACCAAACACCTCTCAGTCCTAACTCTCAACATTAACGGACTTAACTCTCCAATTAAGTGACATAGACTGTCTAGTTGGATTAAAAAGCAAGATCCTTTTATCTGCTGCCTCCAGGAGTCACACCTTGCCCATAAAAACAAACACATTTTGAAACTGAAAGGCTGAAAGGTGAAGTTGATTAATTTATATTTATTAATTTATATTTATATTTATATTAAATTATTCTTACCATTCTCATTTCATTTTGACAAAATAGTATGCAAAAAGATAAAAAAACAAATCCTACCAGCTCAGGTTTGAGCTCAAGAGGACTGAAATTTCAGGCTAGCCTGGGCAGAAAAGCCCAAGAGACTTCACTAAAATAATTAGCAAAAGCCCAGCTGGAGGTATAGCTCAAATGGTAGAGAGCTAGCTGAGTGAGCAAGCATGAGGCCCTGAGTTCAAACTCTGGTACCAACAAATTAAGAACAACCAACCCAAACTCTTATTGTGAGTCATTAAAATTGTGATTTTCCAGAGCCAGTGATAAAGATCTATGTAAATGCTGCTTCCTGAACAGACACTTCTGGTTTCCATTAAAAAGTGAGACTCCCAAATTAGGAGTGAGAATGAGGATGTGGTTACCTGGTGTATTTTTTTTTGGGGGGGGGGGGGTCTAGTCATGGGGCCTGAACTCTGGGCCTGGGCACTGTCCCTCAGCTCTTCAGCTCAAGGCTAGCGCTCTACCACTTGAGTCACAGCACCACTTCTGGCTTTTTTTCTTTTTGCTTATGTGGTGCTGAGGAATTGAACCCAGGGCCTCATGCATGCAAGGCAAGCGCTCTACCACTGAGCCACCTTCCCAGCCCTACCTGGTATATTTTGAGGAGTATAAGCTCTCTGTAGCAGCCAGAGGTGGCTGAGGGTCCTCACTCAGGGAGTTAGGAGGTTTGTGAGAAACCCTGAATGGGGCTACTAAAATTCTATGCTCCAAAGTATAGTTTGGTAGCCATGGTACTACTTTCTTCTAGATCATCTCCATCCTAGCTTCATGATTTGAGTTCCTATATCTTGGCTTTAGGTCCCTTGAAGGCAGCTCTGATTAGTTTATTGTAGGTGCTTTAAGAATGTTAGTTGGAAATGATCAGAGAAGGGAATAAAGGTAATACATGGTGTGCCATCAAGTCAGCTACCAATATGGCTTATTGGAGATCAATCCAGGTGGGTAACTCTGGGGAACAGCACAGTATAGCCTTTGGAATTTCCCCAATTGAGGCTTGAAACAGCGGGAAGAACTGTCTGTCACCTTGTCAGTCATTGATAAAATGCTATCTTTGTGATACAACCTCTGGCATTTCTAGATTGTTTTGAATATTGTTCACATTTCCCCCCTGGTCAGACAATGGTTCTAGTTTTTGGATTTTCACTAAGCAATGTCAGAGTACAGAGTGACTATAAGAGGGTACGGTGAGTCACCAATAGCACCTGTACAAGCCACCCATCCCTTATTCAGATCCACTTGTTCTGTGTTTGCATCATGGAGAACTCTAATATTTGAAAAAAGAGGAATTTTTAGTGGAATAAGTTAACATTGCTATAGTTGAAATAAAGTCACACTTATTATTATCTTTAATACTTCTTATTCTTTGTATATATGTGTGTGTGAGTGTGCATGTGTGTGTGTGTGTGTGTGTGTGTGTGTGTGTGTGTGCTAGTACTGGGGCTTGAACTCAGGGTCAGGGCCACTGTCCCTTAGCATTTGTCACTCAAATCTAGCACTCTAGCACTTGAGCCACAGTTCCAACTCTAGCTTATTGCTGGTTGATTGGAGATAAGTGTCTCATGGACTTCCTTGCCCAGGCTGGCTCTGAACCATGATCCTCAGATCTCAGCCTTCTGAATAGCTAGGATTACATGTGTGAGCCTCTGGTGCATGGCTTATCTGTATTGTCTTGTCTACATGATCATCTGGTGTACTCTTGTAGGGGATGCTCTATGGGTAATAGTATGAAATTTATGGTTTGCAGAGTTTTGTGCCTACATTCAAGGCTCCTTCTACACACAGGTCACCATGCCTTCAGTGTATGCCATCCCTAAATGTGACTCACAATCCTCCACCCTTCCTGCTCATGGATATGACCTTAGAAAGAGAAAAATTCTTAGTACTTTTCAAAGATTCCTGGTTTATAATCTGTGGCCATACTGCTGGCTTTCTCTCTAACTAACTGATTTATCCTGTTTTAAGGAGGAACCAACTTCTCCATCAGATGATGTTCTCTTCTTAGCCTTCTTTGATTAACTTTGTACCATTTCCCCTCCAGTTTTGGAACTTGATCTTCTAAGCCAATCTTTTAGAATGTCAAAATATATTTTCTTTCATAATTGAATTTGATGGTTTCTGGCTTTCAAGGAAAGCTGCTCTATCTTTGTAAAAGTCTACAAAAGGAACTCAAAGGCAAACATTTTATTCTGTTCTCTCTTTGTTCTTTATGTTCTTTCCTTCTAGTACTAAGACAACTTTTTGAATGAGTCTAGCAGAAGTTAAAAGCTTCCCACTGAGACACAAAATTTATTAGATATTATCTGAAAACTACCCATTTACCCTTGATCTTCACGTGAAATGTTAAAGAAAACCCTCATGTAGCCTTTTGTACTCTAATGCGGGGGATATTAATAGCGAGACCACGCAATCCTCAATTAGATTTAGATTTTATTGAGCAATGTAGAACTGACGCTCCAGGGCCGCACCTAATGTCGGGATTACCAGAAGATAGCTCCGGGCACCAACTCACCTTGACCTTTTAAACATTACTTGGCACGGGCAGTGGATGGGGAGGAGAAAGGGAAGTACAGGCAAGGTGTCATAAGGCTGTCCTTCAGATTCCAACCAACGGCTGCGTCAGTTTCAGCTATGAGCTTCCTACCCAAGGATATCATTCTCTTCCCGCTGGAACTGGGAGTGCCTCGGATTACCCGGGAAGCTCAAGGAATAGAACAAAGGATGTTAATGGCTCAGCCAGGTTGGGGAACACTTGGCTCAAGAAGGGGCAGAGGCAGAGTTACAAAAGCTAACTGTAAGGTCCATTCCTGGACCGCAAACAGACCTCGCCCAGTACCTGCGTTACCTAGGCAACTGGGACACCTGGAAGAGGTCACATCCGCATCCGCTGAGGTCACATCTTAACCTGATGTGGCCACACCTTTCTCCCACCTGATCCCACTTCCCTTTACCTGGACACACCCTTCCCCCCCCCCCCCCCCCCCCACCCACCCTATATAAGGCCTAAACTGGGGCCAGACGTCCCTTTTCCTTGGCCAGCCGCGTGGAGTGCCAACCTTGCCTGGTCCCAGCAGGTCTACTGAGTAAACCTACCCCTTACCTGAATACCACGTGCGTGGTGCAGTTCTTACTCGGCTACCTCTTTTTAAAAAACCCTAACGCTAACTAGTTAGGTACCAAGAAAATCTTATCCACAAGAAGCTTAGTTACATTCATATTTCAAATCCATTCATCATTTACTTCACAGTTTAAGTCAAATGCTCCAGATCATTTTTTATTCCCCATCATATCAGTACCTAGCAAAGTTAGAGTGTCCTTGCAGTTCAGATGAAAGGGAGTATGCTTGGGCCCCAACAGTGCTTAGATACAGGCTTCAGATGGATAAGGCCCAGTGTGTGTTCACTGTATAAGAATATGGCCAAGTTGTGGAGTTGGGATTCCTTGATGTTTAGGGAAAGTGTTGGCCATCTTCTACATTATGTCTTGCTGCAGCTGTAAATCTTCCTCTGATCTTCTCTGTCCCATTTGATAGCATTTGTTTCAGGAGACCAGACTTGTTAGAACCAAGAAAAATAAGAAAAGGAGAAAATTCAATGTAGCTAGGATCTCCCTGTAGAGAAAAACTCCAGGATAGTCATTACAAGGAAAAAGTAGGAAAGATAAAGGCCTGGGTAAATTAGCGTATTAAACACCAGGTTACTGGAATTCAGTAAATAACAGTGAAACTCAGAAAGAGCCAGAAAACTTGGAAGGTGGTTTGATTTTGGGTGTTGATAGGTAAGAAGTTTGGAATGTGTTCTGGTCAATATCAAACCCCAAACCAGGAATTGGACAAATGGAAAATCTGGGATGTGAACTTTGCCTTGATGATTTATTGCCTTGGTTACCAGAATTGTAATCACCATCTGTAATCACTAACTGCTAGCCCTGTTTCTGTAACTTTCTTCCTTGCCAGTTGTGAAACTAACACTGCAAGTGGCTCCTCACAGTTTTCTCCTATATAAGCCTACTCCATTTTGTGCTCAGGGCTGCTCTTCACTGTCCTGATAGTGGGGAACAGTTGCTTCATGGCTAAGAAAGATTCCTATCCCCATTGACTGAGAGTTGGTGACTCCTTTTGCCAATTGTGTGTTCAAGTCCCACCAGCCTTAGGAAGTTGGGATACTTCAACTCTCCTCAGGATCCTGACAAAACCACTGGGAGACGTTGGAAGCTCTGTCACTAGCTGCATTCCACCATGAAGCTCTCTCCTTCTTTGATGTTCAAGAAAGGAGGCTTATGCTTCTGTAGTGGTTGTTCATTTGATCCTGTTTAAGAGGGATGAAAAGATTATCATATAAATAAACGTATGCTGTGCTGAAAATATTCTCCTTGTTTGTCTTTGAATTAGCCCCGGATTGTTCTAGACTCCAGCAGATTTCACTTCCAGGCTGTTCCCTCTTTCCCTGGTGTGTGATCTTTCTCCCTAACTCATCTTATCTCTGTTCACAGCCCAGCTGCACCCACAGGAGCAGCAGGGAAGCCTCCAGGGGAGCTTCTGTTTCTTCTTCCTGGGGCCTCTGAGGGTTCAGTCTGGAGGCCTGGTACTGACAGTGATCAAAGGGCCAGATTTACTCACCTCATTCTGATCCTTTCAGTTTGGAAGCCTTGGATTTTTTATCTTAGCCAATCAAGACTCTGGCTGAATGCTTTACTACCTTTCCAGCAAGGAGTCCCTCTGTTGGTGGAAGGTTTGCCCCCATGTGATCAAAACTTTCTTCACTTCTCCATTAAGGCAACTTAGAACAAAGGTGAAAAGGAAACAAGAGGCAAGAATAAGATTTGATGCAGATGTTGTTGCATTCTGATTCATCAGTAATAATCTAAGTAGCTGAACAGGTTTGCCATGTTTTTCAGTATGAGTTGTTAGTTGTTACTCTCTTCTTATCTTAATATTTACACAATTAAATTTTAAATCCAAGTGCTTTTATTTTGTGGTTGGAGGAATTTTTAAGTTTATCTTACCTTCCTAAACCTCTCTGAGGGTTGAGTCCAAGCCAAAGCTCCAAGTAAACACTACTGATTCTGTGCTTAGTAAATCTATTAAATCAGAATAACTTTAAAATTCATATGCATTTTCTTATGCTTTTTTATTTAGAATCAGTGTAAAACCTTTCTGATAGAGACTTCATGTTTTTCTCTCTTGCCCAAGTATTGGATGTAGGCATATATATATTCATATATATATACATATATATATAAAAAACATTATATATTTGAAAATTTTAGTTCTACTCATTTTTTTACAAAATAGACTTAATATTTTAAATATTTTTATTGTTTTTTTTGTGGTTTTTTTTTTTTTGTGCCAGTTCTAAGATGTTGTTCCTGAGCTGCTTCTTCTTTTTTTTTGGTTGGTCAGGGGTCTTGAACTCTGGGCCTGGGTGCTGTCTTTGTGCTCTTCAGCTCAAGGTGAGCACTCTACCACTTGAGCCACAGTGTCACTTCGGGTTTTCTAGTGGTTTATTGGTGATAAGGCTCTCACAAACTTTCCTGCCCGGGCTGGCTTTGAATGGCTATCCTCAGATCTCAGCCCCCTAAGTAGCTAGGATTACAGGCTTGAGCTACCAGTGCCCAGCGTGCTTCTTTTGCTCAAGGTGAGTACTCTACCACTTGAGCTACAGTGCCACTTCCTGCTTTTTTGATAGAAGAATCTCACAAGACTTTCCTGGTTGGGCTGGCTTCAAACCATGATCTGCAGATCTCAGCCTCCTCAGTAGCTAGGATTAGAAGTATGAGCCACCATCGCTCAGCTTATTGTTGTTTTAATAATTTTTTTCTTTTATGCCCATACTGGGGCTTGAACTCAGGGCCTGTGTATTATCCCTTAACTTTTTCTCTGAAGACTGTCATTCTGTTACCTGTGTTACAGCTTCACTTCTGGCTTTTTGGTGGTTAATTAGAGATTAATTACTGACTTTTGACTGTGATATTCAGATTTCAGCATCCTGAGTGGCTAGGACTACAGGCATGAGCCACCTGTGCCTGCCTATTTTGATACATCTTATGCTTACCGATATTGTTTTATATGGGATAGTATAAATCACATATGGTGAATTTAACAAATGTAAATGTTACTGAATTCTTTGCAGATTTTAGCTCAATAAAGGCTGAATTAACTGGTCCAATATTTTTTCACTCACATCTGTTTGGAAATACAATTTTTAAAATCAGTGCCTTACCTTTTTGATACAATAGATTATATTTCATTTCAGTAAAGGAAGAAGAACTTTTATCTTGTGTTTCAGGTACAGGGTTAACATTTAATTTCTTTTAAATTGCTGTGTCTATCCATGTTTTATACTTTATAAGTAAGCTTACGTATAACTGAATGATTTGGTTTATGTAATATACAATTGACCATTTTACTATCTACATATTAGATTTGATATCTATTAACATATATACAGGAAACAGATAGAACTGGAAATCATTATGTTAAGTAAGAAAAGCCAAAAGCTAAGAAAGACAAATATCAGATATTTTTCTCATATGCAGAATCTAGACCTAAAAAAGGGCTTATTTTGTGTGTGACCAGCAAGAAGGAGAGGAATATAGGTGAAGGTGATGTGAGCATGACTGTGATCAATACATACCTATATATATGTATATATATGTGTGTGTGTATATATGTGTGTGTGTGTGTGTGTGTGTGTGTGTTTAAGATAATGAGATCAACTAAGGATGTGGGTTAAGAAAGAACAATTCATATGAGGTAAATTTTTTCAAATAACATCATATGCATGTATATAAATAATACAATAAAACACTTTTGTACAAATAATTTATGCTAATAAAATTATCAAAAGATAATATTGACAGTTGCTACAGTGGAAATGATTACTAGTCATCAAGCATATTGGAGTATGTAAATGGTTAAGAAATAAGGATATAATTTGGATGTAAAGATAAGGAGAGAAAACAAGAAGTGTTGAAATTCTCCAGAAATACACCTGAATATCTTTTTCTTCTGTGACTGGGACTTGAACTCGGGGTCTGATGGTTTCTCTCAAAGGCTGGTGCTCTACTAGCTGAGCCATGCCTCTAGCCTCTGTTTATCTTAATATCAGAAATTCCTTCTTCACTCTTCTCATCTTTCATGGAGATCTAACAGGGATTTTTGCATGTGAGACACTGTATGATATTCACAGCTGTGTAACAGGCTGAGGGAAAACCCGGTTCCCAGCACAGCTTTATTGTATGCCTCAACCTGAAAAGCTTCAAATTCTCTAAAAGCACAAGAGTATTGTTGTATGTATATATTTTCTTTTAATATGTGGTCAGCTTTGAGAAAAAAGTTGTCTGGCTGACTTTGAGAATGCTAGTGCTTTGGCAAATATCTATAGAACTCTCTTTTTAATGTTTATATTTGGTTTTGAGACTTTTAAAAATGATTTTTTTTTGCCAGCTGTGGGCCTGGGTGCTGTCTCTCAGCTCTTCAGCTCAGGTGAGTGCTTTACCACTTGAGCCACAGCACCACTTCTAGTGGTTTTTTTCTTAATTTAAATTTTAATTTTTTGTGAACATACTGTACAGAGGGGTTACAATTACATGGGCAAGATATTGAGTACATTTCTTATCAAGCATTGCAGCCTCCTCCTTTGTTTACCCTTTACATCCACTTCTAGTGGCTTATTGAGGATAGAAGTCTCACGGACTTTCCTGCCTGGGCTGGCTTTGAACCGTGATTCTCAGATCTCAGCCTCCCTAGTAGCTAGGATTACAGGCATGAGCCACCTGTGTCTAGCTGTTAAAAATGATTTAAAAAATAGCATACATGTACACTATGTGTCCCAATCAACCTCACTCCCTCTCACTGTACTTTAACCCCCTTTTTTCTTCTAAAACAATTTCTACAGATTTCATTGTTCTATTTTATATATGCTACTACTTTAACCACATTCACTCTCATTCACCCTCTGTGTTAAACTTCTCCATTCCCACTCATCCCTTTCTGCCTTCTCTTCCCTTCCCTTCTTTTTCCTTTCTTTTCTTCCTTCTTTCCTCCTTTCCTCTTTCCTTCTTCTTTTGTGTGCCAGTACTGGGGAGTGAACTCAGGGCCTCACATTCTACCTTAGCTTTTTTGCTCAAAGTTGACTGAACTCAGGGCCTCCCATTCTACTTTAGCTTTTTTGCTCAAAGTTGACACTCTACCAATTGAACAACTTCTGGCTTTAATTGGAGATTAGAGTCTCAGAGACTTTTCTGCCTGGGCTGGCTTTAAACTTTGATCCTCACATCTCAGCCTCCTGAGTGGTTAGAATTACAGATATAAGCCACCAGCTCTCAGCTTGTTCTTCCTTTGTTTTAAAGATAAAGTTGCCTGGAATGGCTTCAGACTTACAATCCTTCTGCCTTTGACACTCACATAGCTGGGATTACAGGTATCAACCACTTTGATGCCTGGCCACTTATTGGTACTTATGCCATTTATTATACTCAGGCCACTTAGACCTGAGCACTTACTGTGCTCATGGCTGAAGCCTCCATCCTGAAAGTCTGTGAGGACTATAAAAGTTGTGGTCTTTTTAATGTTAATTGTGGAAATTAACCTCCATTTTAACATAGAATTTTATTATTATTAAGGTATGTTACAGAGAGGTTACATTTCATAAGTCAGGTAATGAATACATTTCTTTTTTGGACAATGTCACCTGGTCTTTTGCTTTCCCCAGTTTCCCTTTCCTGACTCTGCCCACAAGTTATATAGTTCATTTTCTACATGGTGTATACTGAATGCCGTAATTGCATTGTTTACCCTTCCTCCCTTTCTTTGTAACCATTATTTTTATTTATGCATAAAATTATGTAAAATAGAGAGACTGCTTTCACTCACATTTTCCTGAAGCACAATGGTTTAAGTACCTCTGACTGGACTTGGGTAGGACTGGACTCTGCTTTCCCCTGTCCACTCATTGCTGCTTGAGAAAAATACTAGAGGCTTATAAGTGATCACTGGGGAATGTGGCTACTTATAAAGTAGCACATTACCTGGCAACTTTGTGATTACTTTTTTTTCTCAACTAGAGTTTTTGTTACACCCCCTCTTCTCACATTTCAACCCTGGAACAATGCAAATACTAGAAAATTTCTATTTGTCTTAACATTTTTTTCTTCTGTCAATGTGATACTTGCTATATATGTAAGAAGGGAAATTCTGTTTGGAAATATTAGATGGATATTTCAACTATTTGAAAGACTCAACATTTACAAGAGCCTTTATATTGGAAGTTTCTTCTCTTTTTTCTCAGGTATGGTGATTCCAGTATTCCAGGCAAGTACTATAGGAACACATCTAAAGACAATCAGTAATTTTCTTGAGCAATGATTGGCTGGGGTCTGGAATGCCAACATAAATACTGAATATTTACTACCAAACATCCATTCGATGTAACCTTATGGGGATGTTTAATAAAATGTACAAAATAGAATATGCTAATTTTATAGTTGAGAAGACAAGAAAAACATGAAAACACGAAATATTAACCAACTGTAGAGGGCAGTGCATGATAGGCATCAGCATTTATTACTGTTGAAGTAAAGTACAGGAGAAAAATATTTTCTTAAGAATGAGTACAAGAAATAGCTAAGAAGAAAATTTACATGATCATTTGTGTTGATTCAGAACAGGCATTTGATATATTCATGATAAAGGCATTCAATATAGGAAACAATAACACAATTCTTAACATAAAATACATTGCCTTATTCTCAAATTTGTTATATATGTTTTTGACCAAAAAGAGGATTTTTTTTTTTGTACATTAAATTCCTGTGTGTGCCTTATGCAGGTCAGTGATGAGGGGAAGCTCCTAATCCCACTGTGATCGGCTTTTGCTCAGCTCTTCCCTGGACTCAATATCTTGAAATTCTATGTCCCCTAAAGCAAGATAATATTCCTGATTAAAGAAAGGCACTAATGTGCTTAATTTAAGTCAAGAGCAGTTGTCAAAGGTAGGCTATATAAGGCCTATAGAAATGTTAGGTCTGGCCCTGTCAAGGCAACCACAAGTGAGACTTCAAATTCAATCAACCTAGGAGCATTTTTCATAGCAGCACACCTTCTTATTAGGTAAATAACAATGACATAAAACTTGAGGGATAAGTAAGGAATATGGAATAGACAAGACAAATGTGACTACATGATAGGACAGACACACGGGCTTCTTATTGGTTGCCTATGGCCTGTCTGCCTGCATTGTCATGACTCAGAGGACAGGCAGGCTGGGAGGGAACACCTCATGAAATTATTAATATGCTGTGTGGAAACTGTAACAATCTGGTGATAAGACATAGGATGCAATCAGATGGTTTTTCCTGACAGTCATGACTTCCTTCCAATGACTGATGCAGATATTGACATCTTTGTCAACAGGGATAATTCAAATCCATCCTTAATCCACATATCTATAGTCAAAAGTCCTTACAAAAACTGAATCTCAGGGGCTGGGAAGGTGGCTCAGTGGTAGAGTGCTTGCCTCGCAGGCATGAGGTCCTGGGTTTGATTCCTCAGCATAACATAAGCAGAAAAAAGCTGGAAGTGGCACTGTGGCTCAAGTGGTAGAGTGATAGCCTTGAGCTGAAGAGCTGAGGGACAGTGCCCAGGCCCAGAGTTCAGCCCGCATGACTGACAAAAACAAACAAAAAAAGTAAGTGATATGGCATGGTACTGAAGGGTTAAAGTACTTGAGGCAGTGACCACTTGTTGCTTGTTTAAACTAAACCTAAGATCAGCAAATTCTGTCTAGCAGAGCAACATGTGGTAGTAATCCAAACACCTGGTTGGTTGTGTGCCTTTATATGCCCTGCAAATCTTTAGCTCGGGGCTCTCCTCTGAGGCTCCGCTGTGTCGGAGTGTAGGACGAGGCCTGAGCTGCAGCCCGTCTAAATAAAACCTTAAAACAGATGTAAAGTTTGACTCTCAGTGGCCTTCTTGGTGGGTGTCCTGCAACCTGGGCACAACAGTACAAATGATGATGGCAAAGAAGGGATGCAGCATGTTGATCTTTCCAAGAGAAATGGACAAATGATTATTATTAATATTTTTTGTGTTGGTACTGGAGCTTGAACACAGGGCCTCTCACTCTTGCTTGATTTTTTTTCCCCTCAAAACTGGCATTCTACCATTTGAGTCACACCCCCACTTCCAACTTTTTGCTGGCTAATTGAAGGTAAGAATCTTATGTCTTTTCTGCTTGAACTGGCTTTGAACTATCATCCATAGTTTTAGTATTGTGAATAGCTAGAAATACAGATGTGAGCCACCAGTAGCTGGCTAAAATGACGATTACTACTTTTGGTTATTATTGGAGTCCAAGGTAAAACTGTGTGCTTAGTTTATGGCATTGTATTAGCAGTAATGAAAAAAAGCCATCTGAGAGCATCATCACAGTTCAAGACATGCTAAACTTAATGAACTAGGAGGGCAACTGAGTCTGGATAAAAAGCATTCTCCAGCATTGTTTGGAATCACAAACTGCTTTCACTCAGTTATTCAGATGAATTTTGTAATGAGCAAACTAATCTCAAAGAAGGGGAGGAGACCTCATGTAAGAGGGAGGGTTTCTGAAAGAAAGCATGGTGGATGCCATGGAGTTGTTAGCGTTAGACAAAGTCAAATTGTTGCAGTGTTAGTTTGTCTCAGAAAACTATCCTAGATCAAATTACTGATCTAGTACAAGATGTTGAAAAAATATTGAAGGATTCTGTCTGCAGGAGATTTCAAAATTTTCTGTTTGTTACAAGACAATTGACATAACAAATGCTATCCAATTGGGCTGTTTTTTACCCATGAGATAACTGCGGGATTTTGACCCAAGAGAGAAATTGCTGTCACTGCAAGCTATGCATGGCACTATAAAAGGAGGAGTTGGGGAGGTGGGTAGGAAAGGGACAGTAGGGAAATACAAAGGAAGGTGTAACAATGCTGAATAGGAAATGGATTCATTACCTTGCTCATGTAATTGTAACCCCTCTGTACAGTATTTTTACAATAAAAAAATATATTTTAAAAAAAGAAAAAAAGGTGAAGACATAGAGACTTGTTTTATTAATGGGGAAAACAACAACAGAACAAAACTAAACTAAACAAATAAAATGCTGGTGCAGGAGGTTGACACCTGTAATCCTAGCTATCAGGAGACTGAGGTCTGAGGATCATCATTGTTATTGCAAGCCAGCCCTGTCAGAAAAGCCCCATCAGGACTCTTATCTCCAATTAACTACTCAAAAACCGGAAGTGGCAAGTGGCTCAAAGTTGTAGAGTGCTAGCCCTGAGCAAAAGAGCTCAGAGACAGCACATAAGCCCCATAACTCGCAAAATAAATAAATAAATAAATACTTCAGTTAACACTTGAAAAGTTAAGTGGTCTTTGCAGGACTAACCTCCACCCTATTGTCCCAGGCAGGCTCAGACAGAAACCAGGCAAAACCCCAGGTATGTGTGAATGTGCTTGGCTCAGGCAGGCAATCTGACCTGATCCCAGCTGTAAATATTGCAGTATGGGCCTAGCCTGTAAGACTCTGAGGTGAGCCATGAGGCCAGGAAGACAGAACTGGACCCTGGCCAGAGGCTGGAAGACAGAACTGGACCCTGTAAAGGTCAAACCGTCTAGGCAAGACAGATGTAGAGCTGTTTGGACATTAAAAAAAAAAAAAGCTTGAGACTTTGGATAAGAGCTTACTCCTCCCCCCCCCCCCCCATACCTGCAATCACTTCCTCTATACTAAAGTAACCTGTCTTCTTGCTCAAGATTCCATAAAACCCTTGGCTCTGGCACCACCCCCTGACACAGTCTCCAAGCCAGAGAGAAAGCTATGCCTATTGCTGTTCCTCCATAAACAGTCCTAGTAGCCTGTGGAAGATCCCCATCTGGCCTGTTTCCTTCCTTTCTCTTCCATTTTCCTAAAGCCTTTCTACAGGTGGAGCTCCAAGACATACTTGGCTCACTAAAAGGGCTAATTGCATTTGTCAAGTAAGAACTAAATTATCTCATTCTAGATATATGATTAATTTTATACCACTACATCATAAATCAAGAAAGTCTTTATGCATAGTCATTGCATATCAACAATATGTTGTCAATTAACAGTATCATGCATAAATTTTGTCAAAAGAAGTGAGTTTAATAACTTAAAGATTTACTGAATGATCTTGACTCTGGTGATCTTGTTTATCACTATAAAAGGTGGTGACTGAGTTGTGTGAACATGTTCATAAGATTTTAAAAACTGTGGAATGAGGGGCTGGTTCAATGGTAGAGCACTTGTCTTGCATGCATGAGGCCCTTGGTTTGATTCCTCAGCACCACATAAGCAAAAAGAAAAAAACCAGAAGTGGTGCTGTGGCTCAAGTGGTAGAGTGCTAGCCTTGAGCTGAAGAGCTGAGGGACAGCGCCCAGGCCCAAGAATTCAGGCCCCATGACCGGACCCCCCCACAAAAAAACAAAACAAAAAACTCAAAAACTGTGGGATGAAGTCAAGCAAGTTCATGATGATGAAGGGAAACCCTGTAAGAGAACTCAATGATAGCAAGTGGCTGTGTGTGATCTAGTGTTCAAATGACCAAGTAATATTATCAAGCCACCAGGCCCCAGCTAGCTTCTCAGATCCCTGCTTTCAAACATAAGATCATTCAAAGCTAAATTAAGATATGGAAGTGCAACTCAAAAGGATCACACATTTTAGGGTACTTGAATATACAGACAAATATGTGGAACTAATGGCAACATATAGTGAGTGTTTCAAGGACAGGAAGGGTTAAAAAAGTGGAATCCACTATCTTTGCCACAATGGTCCATGTGGAACCAGCTGATGTGTTTGATAACCTACCACAAGAAATCATTCAGTTGCAAAGTGATGATGAGCTGAAAACTGCATGCAAAAACTTCCCATTAAGCCAGACACCACTGGCTCACACCTATAATCCTAGCTACTCAGGAGGCTGAGATCTGAGGATCACAGTTCAAAGCCAGTGCGGGCAGGAAAGTTCATGAGACTCTTATCTCCAATGAACCACTCAGAAAACCAGAAATGATGCAGTGGCTCAAGTGGTAGAGCACTGGCCTTGAGCTGAAAAGCTGAGGGACAGCGTTCAGTCTGAGTTCCCCCCATGACAGACAAAAACAACAACCCAAAAAACAAAAAAACCAAAACTTCCCATTGTGCGAGTTCTATAAATATTCCCTAAGCAATGATGAATTTCCCACTTTGAGGAGACACACATTGAAATATGAATCTGTGTTTGAAATGACTTAATGTTGGAAGCAGCTCTTTCTAAAACACACTACCACTCGATTTTAGAAAATCACTTTTTAAATTTTACTGTTAATTATACCTTATTTGAAAACAAACATATTTTCTGTCAAGGACTAAAATTATTGTATAAAATATGTTGCTTTGTACCTAAAATAAACAGTATGAATATTATTTGAAGTATCCTTACTGATTAAATTTATTCATCATGCAAATGTAGTTGATTTATAATTTTACCTTTTTAAAGTTTAAGTTTTTAATTCAGTAAATACAGTTTATAATATTTCTTTTTTATGATTCACAACAAATATTTATTACTGTTCTCAATGTCAAATCAAGGAAATGATAGGGGTTTCATTTTCTGAGTCATTTTCTTCATTATGGGTGATATTATTTGGTATAAAAGCAAAGATAAAAGGCTTTAAAACTACATCAAGACATAATTTCATGTTCATTGGGAGATGCACATTTATTTCTTTTTTCTTTTTTTGAGGGAGGCAAGGGAATCTGAAACTGGGATGCTAACTAGATACTTTATGCTTTCATTCATTGTCTAGTGCTCTACCAACTAAGCCATGTCTCCAACTCCAAGAGAAAGGCACATTTAAAAATTTTGCTGGACATAACAAGAGGTTTTATTACAGATAAAAACTATTATACATCTTAGGTCATATAGGTGCTTAAGATGTCAAGTTGTTTGCCAATTATGTATGTGTGTATGTATACAGATCTTCTGTCTCTCTGTCTCTGTCTGTCTGTCTGTCTGTTGTCTGTCTGTCTGTCTGTCTGTCTCTCTCTCTCTCTTACTCTCCTCTAACAACAATATAAAACTATCTCACAGAGTCAACTATACTCCAGACTGATCAGTCACAACAAACAAAGAAATCCTGGAAAGACAGTTGCCAGAAGCAACATCATTAATATCAGTTAATATCACCTAACTCACTGAAGAGAAATTGTTCTAGGTATCATATTGAGTAAGTTAGATATTAGACCAAATACTGTAAACTAATTCTTAAGATTTTATTATTATTTTTTTATTTTTATTTTTTTTTCTTTTGTTATTTTTGTTTTGTTGTTGTTGTTTTTCTGCTTATGTGGTGCTGAGGAATTGAACCCAGGGCCTCATGCATGCAAGGCAAGCGCTCTACCACTGAGCCACCTTCCCAGCCCCAAGATTTTATTTTTTAATGGTCTATGAATGATGTTCAAGTATTCAAATGGCCATTGGCAGATAAAGAGGTCCCTCACTCTTGATTTAAGTGATAAGGTAAAAATTTTACATTTCTTAAAAGGCTTTAGCAGAAGTTGTGTGGAATTATGGGAAAAATGGATCAAGCATCCCTAGTATTCAAGAAAAAGTGTATGAAAATAAGACCAAGTCTTTGGTGAGCAGACTCAAGGTATCCAACACCAGCTTTATGAAAGCAATGTAAGCCTACTCTGTGTGGGTTTGCAGTTGGATGCTCAGACCTACTGTATAGATAAATTTGAGTAATTTTATACTACTACACTTTGTGCCTCCTGGGCATTCATGGCTTTTCTTCAACATCAATCTTCTTTGAACTATACATCCACAGATGCCAAGGGTCTATTGGAAAGCATATTCTACAATCTCAAAACAGCATCTACTACTCATGGGTAAGAACTAGGAGCTTTCCTAAAGTAGGAGAAAGAAAAAGTTGTCCATTAAACTTGATCACCATGTATACAGTATTGGAGTTGCTACCTAATGTGATCAGGCCCCCCAAACCCCAAACAAATCAAAAGTATAAGAATTTGAAAGAAAGTAGTCAAATATAATCTACATATTTACAAATGATATAATTACATATCAGAAAACCTAAAAGAAAATAGACACGAGTGTAGTTGTGGAGATGGGAGGGAAGGGATGGTAGGGGAAAAACAAAGAAGGAGGCAACAATGCTTGATAAGAAATGTACTCATTACCTTGCTCATATAATTGTAACCCCCTGTACGGTATTTTCACAATAAAAATTTATTTATAAAAAAAAGAAAATAGACACTGTACCAAAAAACTGGTTAAAACATATGCAACACTTTAATTTATATGTTAAAATAACAACAATAAACAGTTAAAAGAAACTATGAAAAAAAGAACACCTTCTCTACTGCATTAAAGTAACAATGAAATGAAAGATATTTGTGTGAAAATTAGGATTAGGAAGACAGTTACATAGAATAGTAAATCAGTTCTTAGACATAACTGTATATATAATAAAGATAGCATCTCAGATCAGTGTGGGTGGAAATGAGTTAATAGTATATATGTTGGAATGATATGTATCTCTTCTAATGAGGTGGCTGGTGGTAAATGTGACAGTGAAAACTTCTCATTTTAGGCCAGCAGTCTTTACTCTAGGATTCGATGAACTTGCTCTTGGAAGTATGTGAAGCCTTCCCTACAGTGGGTCTTTACTGGAGCAAGCTTGAAATCCAGATGCTAACCTTCTGCTTCTTCCTCATTTCTCTTTCTACCCTCACATACAACCTAAAGATATATAAATATATATATATATATGTATATATATGTATATTTGTATATGTATATGTATAAGTATATGTGTGTGTGTATATACATATATATATATATATATATATATATATATATATCATCAATCTTGAACTGTGCATTGTTCCCTAGGGCAAAAAGTTTCCAAGGTATTAAACAGACAATTTATTAGCTTCTAGCTTCTGTAGGAAAGTCCTTAACAGCTCAGCAAGAAATACTACAAGGCAGGAATATATTTCAACAAAGCATCAACCTCAAACCCAGTTTCTATACATTACTCATCTATTTATCTTAGAATTAGAATTATGGAATGAGCTGGCTGTCACTGAAATCCATCATGTAACATCCTTATCTGACTTGAAAAAAAGCAAAGCCAAACTTTTTATGACATAAAATAAATATTATGTGGTCTGTTTGCTTCCTGATGTGTGTTTGAAAAAAGAAATGAAAAGTGTATGGTCCGTTCCTGGATAGCTAGCAGACTCCACCCTCGTAGCAAAGTCTCCACCCAGTACCTGTGTTACCTAGGCAACTGGGACACCTGGAAGAGGTCACATCTGCATCCGCTGAGGTCACATCTGAATTTGATGTGGCCACATCTTTCTCCGCCCATACCCTAGATAAGGCCTAGTCCAGGCCCAGATGCCCTCTCTTTGCTCTTTTCTAGCTCTTTTCTAGCTCTTCCCTAGCTCTTCTCTTTTCTAGCTACTTTCTCTCTTTTCCAGCTCTCTCTTTCTCAGCTCTCTCTCTTTCCCAGGCCTTTCCCCACAGTGTGGAGGACCAAGATGGCCTGTTGCTAGCCGGAACGATGAATAAACCTACCCCTTACCTGAATACCATGTGCATGCTGTTGTTCTTACTCGGCTACCTCTTTTTAAAAACCTAACAAAAAGATTTCAAGATTTTTGGCTTTTATAATCAGGTGAATTTTGTTGTTATTTTGTTAAGATAAGCAAAGGTAAACAATGGGAAGGAATTAAATTTTGCATATGTTAAATTTAAAGTGCTCACTAGAAATCTAGTGAAGGTGTCATACAAATAAATAAACAGTACTTAGGCCTAATTGCACATAAAGTTGTATGATGTTACTATACAGCTTTTTATGGAAGTATATATAACTCTGGGTTTTCACATAGAGAAAGGAGATGGTGGTATAAATTTGAGAGTTATCAATGTTTAGATGGTGATTAAAGCAACATTTCTGAATGAGATCACTTACAAATGAAGGTAGATAGAATATGTATTTGAGAACTTCAGTCTCAAGAAAATACCCTATCTAGAAGTCAGCAAGAGGAGACCAAGATAGCAAAGAATGTGAAGTATATGTGAGGAAAAGGTAAACTAAGAGAGCATGGTGATTCAGAACTCAAGCAATGAGAGTGCTTCAAGGAGTGAATAACATGTTGTCAAGCTATCTTGAGAGGTTCAATAAGATAATGAATTGTAATTCATAATTAGATTTGTGATATGAAAGTCAATGATGTCCATAGCAAGAGTGATTTCAATGGAAAGGAAGAAAAGGGTTACGGAGTAGAGATCATGAATTCAGACAACTTGAACTCAGCCTCTAGGAGTTGTTCCTTGCCTTTTTGCTCAAGGCTAGTCCTCTACAACTTGAGCCATAGTTCCACTCCTACTTCTAGTATTTTGGTGGGTAATTGGAGATAAGAGTCTCATGTACATTCTTGCCAGGGTTGGCTTATAACCATGAACCTCAGATCTCAGCCTCCTGAGTAATTAGGATTACAGATGTGAGCTATCAGGCCCCAGCTCAGACAACTTTTTTTTTAAAAAGGGAATTATGTTATTAAAAAACAAATAAACACAGAATTACATTATTAAAAACAACAACAACAAACTAAGGAAAAACTGTTTCACTCACTGGACTCCTGAATCTAGTTCTGGGAACTGGTCTTCAAGAAACAATGAGAGCTGGGTGCCTGTGGCTCGTGCCTGTAATCCTAACTACTCAGGAGGCTGAGATCTGAGGATCATGGTTCAAAGGCAGTCTGTGCAGGAAAAATCTGTGAGAATATTATCTCCAATAAACCAGTAGAAATCTGGAAGTGGCACTGTGGCTCAAGCAGTAGAGCGCTTGCCTTGAGCTAAAGAGTGCAGGGAAAGCACCCAAGTCCCACGATGGACAAAAAAAAAATTCTTTGTTTTGTTTATTGATCACATAGAAGGTTGTCCTATACATTCAATCCTGCATCTGTGTGAGGTTATTTCTGGATCTTCTACTCCATTGTTCTATTATCAATACCAGATAATTTTGTTACTATGGCTCTGTAGTATGATTTAAAGCCAGCAATTGTGAGACCTCTCTTACTGTTGCTTTTGCTGGATGTTTTGGGGGTCATATGAATTTAGTGTCAATGTTTGTATTTTTATGGATAAGTGAATTTTGATAAGGATCATATCAAATATGTACATTTATTTTAGTAAGAAAGCCATTTTTAACAATATTAATCCTGCCAATCCATCAGTAGGCTTTTAAATTAATTTTCCCATGTTTTTATATCTGAATGGTTTTGATGGTGTGGCTATTATGATAATTTGTTTGTTTCCTCTTCTCAGCAGTACTGAGGATTGAATCCACAAGAGAAAACCTGAGATTAAGAAAACTCCCTGGGAAAATAGAAGAGATGTCCATTCGAGCAGATTCACAAATTATAATATAGAAACTCTAGGGCTCCTTGGCACAGGCTGAAATCTTCTTAATAAAGACCCAGAAGCACAACAAATCAAAGAAAGGTTGGACAAATCGGATTGCACGAAACTGCAGAGCTTGTGCACGGCAAAGGACATAGCTAGCAAAATCAATAGAAAGCCCACTGACTGGGAGAAGATCTTCATTAGCCATACAACAGACTAGAGTCTCATATCTAAAATATACTTAGAACTCAAAAAACAAAATCCCCCAACAACAAATCCTCAAAGAAACAACTGCCCGATTAACAAATGGGCTATAGACTTAAAGAGAGACTTCTCTGAAGAGGAAATAAGAACGACCAATAGACACATGAAGAAATGCTAGACCTCTCTAGCCATAAAGGAAATGCAAATCAAGACGATGCTGATATTCCACCTCACCTCAGCTAGAATGGCTATAATCAAGAAATCTAGTAACAACAGATGCTCGAGGGGATGTGGCCAAAGGGAACCCTATTGCATTGTTGGTGGGAGTGTAAACCTGTTCAACCACTCTGGAAAGCAGTATGGAGGTTTCTCAAAAGACTCCTCATAGAGCTCCCTTATAACCCCTCAATACCACTTTTGGACATGTACCCAAATGATCACAAACAAGGTCATACCAAAGCTACCACCACAACTATGTTTATTGCAGCATTATTTACTATAGCTAAGATATGGGACCAACCCAGATGCCCCTCAGTAGATGAATGGATCAAGAAAATGTGCTCTCTCTCTCTCTCTCTCTCTCTCTCTCTCTATATATATATATATATACTAGATATATACAACATATATATCTAGTGTATATATATATATATATATATATATATATATAGGGATTCTATGCCTCCATCAGAAAGAAGGACATTGCCTCTTTTGTTAGGAAATGGAAAGACTTGGAAAAATTATATTGAGTGAAGTAAACCAGGCCCAAAGAAATATAGGTCCCATGGTTTCCCTTGTTTGCAGTGACTAGTACATGTCTAGGACAAGGGGAAGGTCAAAGGCCATGTACATACGACCACATGAGATAATGTTAAGCAAAATGTAACCCAAGACAGGGACACAAGAGATTTTTTTTCTTTCTTGCTAGTGTTTTTAATGTATTTACAATGCACTATGTGATTCGTTTGTTTCTATTGTAGGTTCTTCCCCCATGGTATAACCCCTGTTTTCACTGGATTTGATGCCTGTGTTCTGCATCTTGTATATACATTTTTGTAACTTGGGGAGGGGAAGGAATATTGTAGAGTGCCTAAATGGGGATGCAGGCTGACCCATTGTGATGAGGAGATGTACAGGACACTATATTGAAATTAACATTACAATGTGGGGGGGAGGCGGGGAGGGAAGTGATGGTAAGGGAAAATAATGGAGGAGGTAACAATGCTCACTATGAAACGTACTCACTTAAACTTTAATTATTTTTACATCTATAAATTTTAATTTTATAGTTTATTCTACATTATTTTGCCCTTCTCAATGATTATTGGTGATACAATAGCTTTTTATCAGCATACATTTTTATCAACATATATTAATTCGTGTGATTTTTCCATCATACATACAATACACTTTAATCAATTTCCCCCTTCAATTATTTTTTCTTTTCCTCCTATCCCCTTTTAAAAGCAAATTTTAATGACTTTTATTGTTCTGTTTTCATAGATTGTATATAGTACTTTGTTCACATTCATCCCCATTTTACCTTCTCATCTTTCATTGTCTTCCACCCTTCTAATAGTTCTTGTTTTATGCTCAAGTCAATTATTTATAGTTGGACATATAATTCTTGTATGAAGGAGATTGTATGATATTTATCCTTATCAGTATGGCTTATTTCACTAGACACGATACTCTCCAGTCCTATCTATTTTTCTGTGAATGATGAATTTTCACTCTTCTTCAGTGATGATTAAAACTTATTATTGTATGTACATACCACGTTTTCTTTGTTCATTCATCTGTTAGTAAGAGCATAGGCTGACTTCATAGGTGTATGCTGTAAATAGAGATGCTATAAACACAAATGGGCAAGTATTCTATTTTATGCTGACTTACATTCTTTCAGATATTTGTTTGGAATTGGTATAGGAAGCTTATGTGGTAGAATTTGTGTGTGTGTGTACGTGTGTGTGTGTGTGTGTGTGTGTGTGTGTGTGTGTGTATGTGTACATGAAAGCATGCATGATCCTGGGTTTGAACTTAGGGCCTTACATTTGCTAGGCACTAAGACTCTCTGGAGTCCTGTCTCCAGCTCCTTTGCATTGATTATTTTTGAGATAGGGTCTTGCTTCCTGCCCAGTCATACATTTGTGACTCTTCCTCTTTTTCCTTGGTGAAATTTTTGCTTATGCTGTCTTTGAACCTCAGTCCTCTCAATCTCAGCATCCCCAGTAGCTAATATTAGAGTCATGAAACATTGGTACCTTGTCCTAATTTTAGTTTTATACTGATATCCACAATGGTAACACTAATTTATATTTCCATTATCAGTGTATAAAGGTTCCTTTTCCTTCATATCCTCTCCATTGGTTATTGGCACTTGTTTTCTTATTGCACTTCTGGCTGAGTTGAGATGAATCTCAACATCCTTTTGATTTGTGTTTTTTTTTTTTTTTTATAGCCAGGGATGTTGAATATTTCGTCATGTGTTTATTTTCCTTTTTAGAGAAGTGTCTGTTCAACTCATTTGCCTATTCATTAATTGGATTGTTTGTTCTTTTGATATTTAATTGTTAGATCACTTTCTATGTTCTGGATATGAATTGTTTGTCTGATGAAGATAGCTGGTAAAAACTCTCTCCCATTCTGTAGGTTTTAAAACTTTCTTTACTGTACAGATGTTTTTGAAATATATACAATCCCATTTGTCAATTCTTGCTCTTATTTCCTGAGCAATTACAGTCCTACTCAGAAAGGCACTACATATGTTTATATCTTCAAGTGTCTCCTCATTGTTTTCCTGTAGTAGTTTCAAGGTTTCGGATCTTACATTAAAATATTTGATTCATTTTGTACTTATTTTTGTGCAGGCAAAAGTCTTCTACCTGTAGATATCGGCTTTTCAGTCCCATTTGTTGAAAAACTATCTTTTCTGCAATGTATGCTTTGATTCCTTTGTCAAAATGACTACATCTGTATGAGGTTATTTCTGGATCTTGTATTACATTATTCTATATCAATACCAGATTTTTATTTATTTATTTATTTATTTTTGCTGGTTGTGGGGCCTGAACTCTGGGCCTGAGCACTATCCCTCAGCTCTTCAGCTCAAGGCTAGTGCTCTACCACTTGAGCCACAGCACCACTTCCAGCTTTTTCTGCTTATGTGGTGCTGAAGAATCGAACCCAGGGCCTCATGCATGCAAGGCAAGCATTCTACCATTGAGCCACATTCCCAGCCCCGATACCAGATATTTTTGTTACTATGGCTCTGTAGTATGATTTAAAGACCTCTCTTACTGCTCCTTTTGCTGGCTGTTTGGGGGTCATATGAATTTAGTGTCATATGAATTTAATGTTTCTATTTTTATGGATAAGTTAATTATGATAAGGATCACATCAAATATGTACATTTATTTTGGTAAGAAAGCCATTTTTTAACAATATTAATCCTGCCAATTCATCAGTAAGTTTTTAAATTAATTTTTTCCATGTTTTTATGTTTTGATGGTGTGGCTATTATGATAATTTGTTTCCTCTTTTCAGCAGTACTGAGGATTGAATCCACAAGAGAAGACTTGTGATTAAGAAAACTCTCTAGGAAAATAGAAGAGATGTCCATTCAAGCAGATGCACAAATTATAATATAGAAACACAAATATGAATGTTAATATGATTCCTCTGTAAGTTCATAACTCTTTTATAACTGAATTAAAAGATACTGAAATGACAGAAATGCCACACAAAGAATTCAAAAGTCTAGGTTTTAGAAAGATCAATTATCTCAAAAAGGATGCAAATAAATAGAGGAATGAAGTAAAGGAGTTCAAGAATTGGATGATATAATTAACAGTTTAGAGGAGAGATTCACCAAAGAAACAGATTCTGGGAAAAAACAAATTTTGGAAATAAGGAGCTCTGTAAATAAAATAAAAACACAATGGATGGCACTAGATCAAAGGGACAGAGGAATATCAGAATTAAAGACAAGGTTGAGGCAGTTACCAATGAAGTGAAAACAGTAACCATTACAATATAAAAGACATAATTAAGAGGCTAAACTCGAGATATATATCTATATCTATATCTATATATCTATATCTATAGATATAGATATATAGATATATATACATATATATATATGTGTATATATAAATAGATATAGATAGATATAGATAGATATATACAATATAAAAGACATAATTAAGAGGCTAAACTCGAGATCTGTGATATAGAAGAGTAAATTGAAACATACACTAAATCACAGAAAACTTGTTCAATGAAATGATAGCAGAAAAATCCCCAAATCTAGGGAACAAAATGGGTATGGAAGTACAGGAGGTACATAAGTTCCAAATGGGACCTTAACATGTTATATTATACTTAAAATAATGAAAATGTATAACAAAGAAAGAATAATGAGAGACAGAAAAAGGAAGTACCAAGTTACAAACAAAAGCAAATTTGACATATATGTCACAACTCTCAGCTGAACCTCTTAAAGGCCAGAAGAGGACACACAGATGTATTTCAAGCCCTGAAATAAAATAATTACCACTCAAGATTTTTATATCCAGCCAAATAATGTTTAAAATGAAAAGATTCCTAAAGACTCTTACACCGTGCATAAACAAAACTAATTTCCAGCTTAAAGTCTGGCAGTATCCCTGTCCACATGGGGCGGTATTAGAGAAGGAACCAGGAATTCTGGTTAAAACATGAGAACTCTCCATCATGTCCCCATTTTCCATAGTGAACTCAAATGAATGTCTTTTCTGGCTGCTGGTAGAAGCCAATGATTGACTTTTATTCCCCACTACTGAGTGTTTTAAAATTTGATTTTCTAGTTGTAGAGAGAGGAGTGAAGGGAAAATTCTCAGTATTGATCATAGTGTTTTACTGGAACTTTTCACATATAAGAAAGAATTTTACTCTTTTTGTACATCAGCCACAAGAACAGGGCAAAATGAGAAGAAACTTGTATAAGAATCCATATGTTCAGATGCATGTGAGAAATTAGCTTTCTGGGAATACAGTTTTCTTCTGGTTGCTTGAATGGTCGAGTTAGCAAATCTACTTACTAACTAATTAACTCGTTCCATTTTGCCACTTGCTAATTTCATGACTTTGGTAAATTAATCTTTCTAAGATTTTGTTCTCTACTTTTCAGAGAAAGAGTATTATTACTATTGTTTTGTTGAATTAAAACAGTATGCTGACATGATGTTTTATGTGAATAAAGAATGAGATTATATGGGAAAGAGAGAAAGAAAAAAAAAAGATAAGGAAGAAAGAGAAGAAAGTCCGGAAGGAGGGAAGAAGGAAATAAATAAATAAATGTAAATTCATTAAGTGCATCATACCTCTGATCTATTTCTCAGAACTTATAGTAGGTACTAATTTTAAGTTAAAAATATCTTTTAGGCAAGAAACTACTTTAGTTGAAACATATTTAAACCACTTGGGAGAATACAGACACAAAAAGTTGACTAAATGTCCTATTACATTGAATAAGCTAATTATTAACACTGTAATAATATGGATATTCTTTTGACATAATTAAGTATAATATGTCTGTATTATAGTCATGTTATGCTTATACTGATACAAACACTAAATGTTTGAAGCATATAAATGAAAAAAACTAGAAGCTTTAATGGAAAAATGAAAATGAGAACTTATGTATGATATTTAATTTTCAGTGCTTCAATTTTTATTTTTTATAAAATAAGTATAATCCTGTTAATATAATAGTTAATATTTTTAGCAGACACTTAGTTCCAAACTTGTGCTAAGTGTTCTCAACTTCAGGTAAATGCTTTGCACTGTACCCCAACCCTTAGGATACCAGCTTTCTGATTAATTGCTCTCAACTCTTTTTCATTAGTTCTCCCAAAGCTGCTAATGGAGATTCCAATGAAAACTTCTTATGTCCCAAATCCAAGATATGACCAAACATGAAAGAACTACTATCAGCTCTTTTCTCTGTAGTAGATTTAAGAAGGGAAAGCTACAGTTGATTGTACTAAACCTCAGGAAACTCCATTAACATCTCATGGGAAACTATCTTTAGTTCCAGAGAAACAATGTTAGAGAAAGCTGTATTGTTCCACTAAGTTTTGCCTTTGAATTTTTACAAATGCCTAAGTAATTAATTTAATTTATGCATGTAAAAATGTAAAGTTTCTATATATCTCCCTCCCTCCCTCCCTCCCTGCCTCCCTCCTTCCCTCCTCCCTCCCACCCTCCCTCCTTCAATCTTTCCATTTACTGGTACTGGGGTTTGAATTCAGGGCCTTGTGCTCTCCCTCAGCTGTCTTGCTTATGGCTAGCACTCTACCACTTGAGCCATGCCTCCAGTCCCAAGTTTAGGTGCTGTATATCTTTACCTTGTCTGTTTTACAAGACCCTAATACTGCTTTGAGTCTGTATGTCCATGCTCTTCTAACTATCTACTATGATGTCTGTCCCTTGGAACAACAATAACAAAAAGTCTGTATGGTTTGTGTGCCTTGCTCTCTCTCCCCTCATAAGGGTGAGGTATACCTTGTGATATCTTTGTGCCTCTCAGCACACAGTGATAAAGAGCAATGTCTGCAGAAACAAGATTTTTAATATAGAAATCTATAGAGTTTGTCATACTAGTATATCTAACCTATTTATGGCAACTTGGGCATTTCATTCTGATGGGAAATATTTTTTTGGTGCCTAGTTTGAATATTGACAAAATCAGTACAGGAAAAAGTCTGTAGATGAGACACCAAAATTATACAACAGGTTCATAGACTTCCCTTCTGTTTCATTCATTTAGGCGTCTTAGGTTGAGATACAGTCTGCTCTCCTAGCCCTACAATGGCAAAGACACATCAGCTGTCAGATTGGGGTCTTCCTTCCAGAGGGTAGATTGGGGTTGGACAGAACAGTTACCTGGGAGGGCCAGGGCTAGAAATGAAGTAAAGATCATTGTTTCTGGATTTCTGATTTCTGATTGATTTGGGTTTCTGATTTCTGATCTTACAGTGGATTCCTCAGGCCAAGAGCATCTCATAATCTAGTTACTGGGAACAAACTTTTGGAGAGTTTTTTTTATCATGACTCACAGTCCAGAAATGGGAGCAGCTCAACTTAGTTACCTAAAAAGATTCTTTTTCACAGTATACTGGACTCATTTTTTTAGGCTCATGAATACAGGTAAAAAGGAAACGAAAACACTGTACAACCAACAGTGGTAATTTCTATAGGCTGAGGTTGTCCATGTTCCTTTAATTTGTTACTGTCCTCTAATGGATGAATAAATGTTATTTTGGGCAAGGTGGTTAAACTTTTGAGATACAGATTCTGTTTGGTTCTTTTTACAGTGGAAAATAGGGAAGAATGAAAAAGACACTTTCCCAAGCCCTGCTGTTCATTCCTTTCAAAGACAGCTGAATCTCAAGCTTCTAAATTATGAGATTTTCTTATCTTTAAGGCAGAACACTAGGGAGGGTGACACTGAGAAACACTGGAGATACTTTCCACGTTTATTTTAGAAGGCATTTTTAATGGTCTTAACTGTTCGAATTAATGTGTACTATCTTTAGAAAGAAAAATCTTCTCATTGTTATGAAGCACCCAACAGAGATGAAAACTCTAAAATGAAGAGTAAAAATAAGCGTATTGCAAATGGAGAAGAAAAATGTCTATTCAAATCAAATAATGGTACCTGCTGGTTTCCACACTTCGTTCTTTGCTAATAGGAGCACCAAGAAAATTTCTGGTGGAACTCAGTATATGCTCGATGGAAGACAGAAGATGTATAACTGCTAGGATGGCAGTGGACATACCTGTTCCTGAAGCAATCCTGGTAGAAGGGCTCCCTCTATGACAACATGGGTCATAATGGCTTGACAATAGTGTTGCTATGCACATATAGTTGCAAAGTATCAGCTGCAGCATTTGTATACAGACTACTGGTAACTAGGGAGCACTGTGCCTCCACAGCACAGAGGTAGGTGGCTGAGTCTCCGATGTGGGCAGCTGTGATGTGCAGGGTGCTGAGAAGTTCTTTCTTATTTAAGGTGCCACTTAATCTCCCCTGCTTCTTGTCTATCCCACTGGAAATTAGTTTCAATAGAAAACTTGGAGCTTTCTCTTCTTGCTTATACCACTGTAGGTTTTGAAAGTTGCTTACTTCATAACTACAGTTGAAAGTTGTATTGTCTCCTTCATGGATAACCAAAGATGGGGGGCTCTGTATCACCTCAGCTATACCACTCACCCCTGTTTAAAAAAAGATAAACAATGGAAACAGAGAAAGTGATGTCAGATCAAGTTGTCATTGTGGTTGGAATTATTTTCTATCAGAACCATAGGGCACCCAGAAAAGTAGGAATGAATTCTATTTTTCCTCTTATTTTTCTGATCACCAATACGCTAATACACCAATACTTTTCTGGTTAACCATAACCCTTTGTAGTAACTGTACTTACAGCTCAGTTGAAACCAAAAGATTACTAGTGAAGTCGGTGTCCATTTCTCCATTCTTTAATTCTTAGATTCGTTTTCCTGGGAAGTATGGTTTATTATCCTAAGTACTTTCTTTCCTTTTAAGAATCCAGCCTTGTTCAGTGTGTGCAGGCCAGCAATACACACACACACACACACACACACACACACACACAAACAGACACACATAATGATGAAATAGCATTAAGCTACTCAACCAATCAGAATAAGTCTTATTTGACTTTAAATTCAAACCCTTCTCACTCAATAATCTCTAGAATCATTAAAAGGGGAACATTGCCATCTTGTGAGCTGGTGCAGAATACTTGGAAATGTGTGCTTGTCTGTGTTACCAAAGATGGTAGATTCTTCTAAAATACTCCCACTGTTGAGAGGCAGACTACTCAAAGCCATCCTTGGTTCTAAGACTCAGTCGTTCTACAGGCATTGCAGAAAAATAGAAGAAAATGTAATCACTCACATTTCCACTTCCTATTTCCAATATGTCTCCATCTTGAAATCTTACTGGTGTTTGAACAAACATAAACTATGTTATGTATTTGTTAAAAAATATAGTCAGTCTCACTTTTCACTCTCTAAACTGTTTTTTCTCTAAGGCATTATAAACTATAGCAGTGATGAAGATGGCAAGATGGGCTATTGGCTCCATCTTTAGGAGTACAGTTGGCTCTTTTCATGGCTCTTGCAGCTCCTGTTAATTCAAGTGTTCACTCTTCTACTTCCCTGCCTCCACCTGCTATTTTATGCTTTCGAAACAGGAGATACGGATTTTCTTTTCTTTTGTAAAAGGTGAGATATTTGCAATTTTTATTTTGGGGCAGAGTCTTGCCCCTGAATTAATGATTCTTGAGTCTCTGCTTCCAAAATGATGGGATGTAGGAATGTGCCACCATTCTTGGTTTAAGGCATTTGCAATTTTATGAACTAGGGTGATTTTCTTCCACTATTTCATATATAATGGACTAAATGAGTCAAGGAAAGCAAAAGAGCATGATTTTGAATCAAGAGAGGCTGGATGCTGAAATTTGCTTATGCATTTGAAAGAAATGTTTTATTTTTGAAGAAAGTAAAATTTTATTATGTATTGTTCTGTCTCTATTTTTTCACCTGAACTATATATCTATTTCTTAGACACATAAGATTTTCTATTGTTTTCCTGTGAAGTTAGAAAGTCAGTGAACTACCTCTGTTTCTGCAAGACTCCAAGTGAAGTCACTATCTATTACATAGTATGTCTTCTTAAAAACCCATGAAATAAAAGACTACTAAATCTCCTTTTTGGGCTCCCCTCCAAATGGAGAGTCTCACTAATTTTCTTTTATGGCTTTCCTTTCTCATTCAAATAAACTAACTCGGCTTACCTTAAAAATAAGCAAACTTTAGTGTTGAAAGTTATTTCTCTTAAAACATTTGTTTGGCTTCCTCCAATCTTCAACCTTATTTCAGACAAGTCAAAGTTATTTCTTAATTCCTAGAAATTCAACTAGCGCATTCATATCTGATAATGTTTATCTGTTTCTACCAAAAATTTATTGTCTTTAGTTTGAATACTTCTATTACCTCATTTGAAACTGTATTGAATTTTGAAATTTGATTTCAAATACATTCATGGAAGAAAGTAGGATAAAGATAAAGAAAAAATTTAAAAAATAGAACTAAAAACCCCCAAACTGATTCCAAATCTAAGGACAGCCCAATGAAATACAGCCTCTTTGATGGTTCATGACCAATAACTATGACAAAGTTGACTTACTTGACTCTCATCTTCTTCAGAAGATATTTGATACATTGTGCTGCCAGATCCAACAAGAGAAAAATGAATAGATCCTCTCTTTTTGATCTGTTATGAATTCACTTTCCCTCTTTGTGTCACCTTGGTACTTGAACATGATTTTCTCAGAGTACCTAAAAGCTCTTGGGAGAGCAGGGCTAAGAGAAATTTCTGTAGACACTTTTCCCCTTTTCATTCTGGGTATTGGGAAAACAAAAAGTCAACCAAAAGAAGATCTCAAATAAATATCACTCATTAACTCTTCACTTCATATTCTGAGAAAGAAACTTACCCTTTCAAAGGATATTAACAACCCAGTGAAATAACAGAAAACATCCAGCCATTGAGAATTAAACATGCTCAGGTCCCACTTCTTAGAATCAAAGTTTAAAGACAGACATTCCAACCTGTGTTCTGGTAGCTTCAGAAGGTCTAGACAAGTTTAAAGTAGCTACATTTCTTTTCTTCTTAATTTCTTTGAAGTAGGATCTTGCCATGTTTTCAGGTCCTTCTTAAAATTTTGGGATCAAGTGATCCTGCTTCTTCAGCAGCAGTTAACTGAGATACAAGGATGTCACGATGCCCAGCTTTACATTCTGTTTCAAAAGTTTCTGAATGACAACATTAAAGATCTCATGTCTTTTTTTTATTCTTCCCAATGTAATGTATTAGGGTGCATTGAACTGTGTATTCCAGGTTTACTACCATATGATTATAAGCAGATATATTCTGGATTTTGTTTATCTGCTTATTAATGGCTGAATAGCATTCTGCAGTAGCTATATTATAATTTAACCCTTAATGTGTGACTGACTATATTGTTTTTAGTCTCTCTGTTTAGTATGATGCTTACCGTGAAGTTCTAGTACCCAGTTGTGTGTTTGTGTGTGTGTGTGTGTGTGTGTGTGTGTGTGTATGCACGCTTGTGCTCATGCTGGTAGTAGGTTTAACCTCAGGGCCTAGGTGCTGACCCTTAGCTTTTTTTTTTTTACTCAGGATTGATACTCCATCACTTGAGTCACAGCTCTAATTCTGGATTTTTGCTGGTTAATTTTCCTGCCTGAACTAGCTTTGACGTGCGATCCATAGATGTCAGCTTCTTGAGTAGCTATGATTACAGTGTGAGCAATTGACAGCAGTCAATAATTTTTACTAGTAGATTTAAGGAGTTTCCTTCTGTTCTTAATTTATAAAGTACTGAAAATGTATCCTATATTTTGGCCATTGAAATGAATGCCTTTCAAGCTTCTGAGATAACTTTGTTTCCTGTTGATAAATGTCACATTCTTATTCATTTGCTCATGTACTTTTAACTAAAATTAATTTATGGTACCTAGAGCTAAAATCATGAACTGTGACCAGGTAGCTTAAGTGGACCCACTGACAGAATGTTGGAGATAAGAAGAAAAAGCTTGTACTTTCTGTAGAGTTCAATATCACCAAACTACTGGTTCTGATTTGTTCCTCAACTCTGTGAAATTATTGAATATATTTATTTCTTAAACCAGTGTTACAAAGGTTTTCTGCTCTTTCTCATAGGTATGAGTACCCATAAATTCTAATAACCATAGAGGAGGAATAAAATCTCAAGAGTCACTTTGCTTGGTTTTACTGGAATGATTGATGACAGCAAAATAGTTTTAGACAAGCAGCCTCATATCTGGTTAGTTCCTGAAAGACATTATCTGCACTTGAGAGTATTTCAGTAGTTGACATTTACTGAAAAATAATGAGGAGGGACTTAGGAAGTAAAGTAAGGGACTGGGCTTCATTTGAGATTTTGCCAGTCAACTTTTCCTTGGTGATGTAGAAAACAGAGGAGAGACTTGCATTTGGTATTGAATATTTGAGAGTGGTAATTAAAATCTCAGTCATCTGAGGATTTTTTTCTTTCTCACAAATCCTTCATACATTTTCATATGTTCCTGGTTTTTTCTTGTATTAGATAGTTCTCTTGGATTTGTATTGTGAATTTAATACCTCAATGAAACCAAAATGTCCTAGGTGATACTGTTTGAACTGTCATAGGGCTTTCCTTCAGACATGTGTCAGTCCTTCAGACTGGGTGTCTTGGAGCCCCCTACTCCTACTGTTACTCATTCAACTATTCTTGAAGAAACAAGTTCTCAGCATTAGCTTTATTTTGAGACTTAAAGTCTGCTGACATATTTTATAACATTTTTGAATTATGGTCAATAATTTGAATATCAAATAACTCAACAGGGAATGATACATATGCTTCCATTCTAATAAGCATGATCTTATAACATTTATTTTAGAATCACATCAACTTGACTTAGAGTTTTAAGCTTTAATTTTGGCATCTTATATTACTTTTCTGTAGCATGTTTTGCAAAATGTATGCTTCTTATGTTTCTTCTGCTCACCTATATTTCACCTCAGTTTAATTTGATTCAATTTGGTTTGGTTGGGCTGGGTTCAGTTCAGTTCAGTAACTGAATTGAATTCTGTGTAGTACAAGGCCCTGAATGATGGATAAGGCAAAGACATGAATTTCCACTTTGGGCAGTCCAGCAGAGTAGTTTATTGAAGTGTTTATTCTTGGAAATAGAACTGGATACTATATGAATTGCCATAAACATATATGCTATAAACACATATATGTATATAAGCATATATATGTATATACTATATATAAACTTAAATTTCTAGGAACTACACCCAAAATTACAAAAAAATATTCAACTATGAATATTCAACTATGAACACATAGTTCAACTGACAAAAACAATTAATGAGATGAAATCAGAACAGGAAGGAATAAGTCAAAATCAAACATGAAAGGAGGAGGTGACTTAGAGAAATTCAGTACTAATATTTGAGAAGCTCAGCTTTGTTGAAGGCTTTAACCTGAAATTCCTGCACTAATATCACTAATTTTAAATGGTTACCACTTGGATTCTGGTGGAAGAAATGAAATCTGTTCTTGAGAAATATACCATAAATGCAAACAATTATGGTAGTTATAGTTAAACATGAGTTCACAATAAAAAATTTTGATAAGAAATCACCTATGTGACTCATTTATCTTAAAATAAAAAACAAAACTTAGCTTAAGGGTCCAAAGATCTTAAAAGTTTAAGCCAGGTGTCTATGCTCATGCTCATAGTCTTAGCTACTCAGGAGGCTGAGATCTGAAGATCATGGGTCAAAGACAACCCAGACAGGAGAAAGTTTGTGAGACTCTTATCTGCAATTAACTACTCAGAAAAAGCAGGAAGCAGCACTGTGGCTCAAGTGGTAGAGTGATAAGGCTTCAGTCAAAGAAGCTCAGAGAGAACACTAGGCCCTGAGCTGAAGTTCCAGGACCTGCAAAAAAAAAAGAAAATTGTTAGATATAAAAATATTTAAGTACCAAATGTTTAAAGGAGTTTCAGAGAACATCAGTCATGTACTAGAAACCATGGCTGTTGGTATGGGTAAGGTAGATATAGTAAATAAGCAAATACAACTTGAATGTATGTGTGTGTATATATGTGTGTGTGTGTGTGTGTGTGTGTGTGTGTGTGTGTGTGTGTGTGTGTGTATGTGTGTGTGTGTGTACTGTCTTTGAGTTTCTTTTGCTCAAGGCTATTGTACTACCCTTTGAGCCACACCTTTACTCCTGGATTTTTGATGGTTAATTGGAGATAAGAGTCTAATGGACTTTCTTGCCAGGGCTGGCAAGAAACCATGATCCTGGGGGCTGGGAAGGTGGCTCAGTAGTAGAGCGCTTGCCTTGCATGCATGAGGCCCTGGGTTCGATTCCCCAGCACCACATAAGCAAAAAGAAAAAAAAGCCGAAAATGGTGCTGTGGCTCAAGTGGTAGAATGCTAGCCTTGAGCTGAAGAGCTGAGGGACAGCACCCAGGCCCAGAGTTCAGGCCCCACGACCGGACTCAAAAAAAAAAACCCATGATCCTTAGATCTCAACCTCCTGAGTAGCTAGGATTGCAGGTATAAGCCACCAGTATCTAGCAAGAAGCAACTATAACTTTTTATAAGTGAAAATTATAATTCTTAGATACAATAATTTAATGGAGAGATTAGATGGCAAATTGTATGTAGTTGAAGAGGTAATCTTCAATGTGGAGTAGATGTAGAGAAATTATTTCGAATTCAGTGTAGAGAGATTCAGAGGTGAAATATAAGGGGAGAGGAATGAAAAGGAATAAAAGAATTGGACTAGGGGTCTAAGGTAGGTTCAACTGAATTTCAGACCGGGATATTGAACAAACACTATTTAGGAAGATAAATTTTCATAACTGGTATGAAACATGATAATGTTTACATAAATGTATTTGCATAAATACATTTACACAAATAAAATACATTTTATTTGTAAATAAAATTACAAAAAACATCACATTGAAACTTATGGCATTAAAGACAGTGATTTGTTTGTTATAATGTGATTATAGTTTATTTATTTCTATAGAGCTGGTATTTGAATCCAAATGTAAGGCAAGTGCTCTAACACTAGAGAGGACCCACTCCCTGCCCAACCATTAAAAACAGTGATTTGCAAATTTGCCTAGCAAACAGAAGCATTAGGGAACAGAATCAATTCCAAAGCATTGAATCAGAATCTCCTGGAGAGGGAACTGATTATCTATATATTATTTAAACAAGCAATCAAGGTTATCTATATAAGTAGGAACATTTAAGAAATAGTGTCAAGTCAAAGATCTTAAAAGTGGAAAATGAAAATAAGGACTATAATTTACCAGGAAGTATTTTTTAAATGCTAAGAATAAATAGCTGCTAAACTAGAATTATAAGTAAACTATCTTTCAAGAATGAGGCTGAAATCAGATTACAGAAGCTCATTACTATAAAACTTTTAACTCTAAAGAGTCTAGTTCAGAAAGGAGCAAAATGATCTCAGAATGAAAGTCTGAGACTCATGAGGGATGGGGACTGATGAAGCTGATAAGAGACAGTTAATGTAAGTACTGGCCATGGAAAACATTATGAGGAGTGGCTTTTAAAAAAGTAGCTAAATAAAATATTGGTCCATGTTATCATACAAACCAGTGAAATTTGATATAAATGGCATGTAAATATTGAATTTTTTCCAAAAGAGGCTAAGCTCCAGTTAACTTTAGATTTTAATGTAAGCAAAATAAAATATCCAAGGTAAATACTAAAGCATTATTTTCCAAAGGAGCTTATAATGATTTCCAAATAGGCAGAGGAGAAATGGGGATATGGAGAGAGAGGTGGTGAGAGGGACAGAGGGAAAGAGGGAAGGATAGAGGGAGAGAAGACAGGAGGGAGAGAGAGAAAGAAAAGAGGGAGAGGAAGGAAGGCATTAAGAGGGAAGAAAGGAGGGAAAACCCCTACCACTCATAAAAGAAAACAAATATAAAGTATAAATTAAAAGGTGGAAGGCAAGCAATTTATAAAAAATGTGTAAAGGGTAAGTGGATTTAATCTACCAATTAAATAGCAAAATCCCCCAAAAGAACAAATGACAAAAGAAAAAAATAGACAGATGGGATTATTCTGACAATCTAAGAAGCTAAGAAGCTTCTGTGCAAGAAACAATCAACAGAGTAAAGTAATAGGATGAGAAACTATTGGCAAACTGCTCACCCAACAAGGAATTAATTTCCAAAATATGCAAAATTTGAGTCTCAGCATAAAAACAAGTCATCTGATTTAAAAATGAGCTAAAGAACTGAATAGACATTTCTCAAAAGAAGGCACAAATGGCCAACAAATATATAAAAAGTGCTCAGTGTCACTAATCAAGGAAATGCAAACCAAAACTACAATGGAGCTGGGTATTGTGGTGGGCACTGTAGTCCTAGCTACTAAGACTGAGGTAGAAAGTTCACTACAGTGAACTTGAGCAACATAACTTGAGCAACATAGCAAAACCCCATCTGAAAAACAAACTAGCACAAACCCCCACAGTTTTGGCTTGTCTTATAGCTGCTGTAGATTCTTTATGCCTCCTTGTCCTCCTCCTTCTGGGTCTTGAACTAGCTCAAGGCTAGTTCTCTACTACTTGAGTCACATCTCCAATTCTCATATTTTTGGTGGTTAATTGGAGATAAAAGTCTCACAGAGTTTCCTGTCTAGGCTGGCTCTGAACCTGGATCCTCAGATCTCAACCTCTGGGAGTAGCTAAGATTACAAGTGTGTGCTCCCAGCACCCATTTGGCCAATGCATTTTCTATAGGGGATCTTGGGAAGAAGCAGCATAGGCAAAGGCAGGATGTGGTGGCTCAGATAAAGAATTTTACAGGGTGAAGTACAATTCAAATCCAGCTGTAAAGACTATGGCAGCTCTTAGGACTAGTTTTGCTTGGTGTTCCAACAAAAAGGGAATAACTTTTATTTGCCACATCCTTAAAAGTCATCATTTATATAAGTTCTTTTTTTGGGGGGGGGGGAGGGGGGGTCCGGTCGTGGGGCCTGAACTCTGGGCCTGGGCACTGTCCCTCAGCTCTTCAGCTCAAGGCTAGTGCTCTACCACTAGAGCCACAGCGCCACTTCCGGCTTTTTTTTTTTTCTTTTTGCTTATGTGGTGCTGGGGAATCTAACCCAGGGCCTCATGCATGCAAGGCAAGTGCTCTACCACTGAGCCACCTTCCCAGCCCATATATAAGTTCTTGAAAGCAAATTTCACAGATAAAGCATACAGTGAAAATTGGAGAAAACATCATGACATGTGACAGTGAAAGTGAATTGTAAACATGGGGCAGATTCTTTTCAAGAGCCACCTACTTTGAGTGATTTTGAGAGGCCAGACATTTATCACAGGATGCCTTTTGCTTCAGACATGAGGGATGATTTGCTGTTCCTTCTTGCAGTCATGCCTGTGGTTTCCACCTGTAATACTCGCCTCTCAGGAGGATCCTGACTTGTAGCCAACCTGGGCAGACCTTTCACTCTTTCTCCCCCTCTCTTTTTTTAGTATTGGGAATTGAATTTAAGACCTCAGTTCTTTAGTTTAGTTTTAGTTTTCATACAAGGTCTTATACATTGATTGATGGGCATCTAGGCCATTGTGAATAGTGCTGCAATAATCATGGGTTTTCAGGTGTCCTTACAGTATCCTGACTTACATTCCTTTGATATATGCCTAGGTATTGCAGAATCATATGACAGTTACAATTACAAGCTTTTGAGAAATATACAGATTTAGTGGTATGATTTTAATTATATCTGATCATGTAGGGGAGTTTATTAAGTTTTTGTAGTTTCTAATTTTGTTTCTGTTCAGAGATCACTTTTTAAATATTGGTTCTTTGGTCCTTTTTGGCAAAAGGAAAGATTTTTGAAATATCTGAAGGGTAATTGAAAAGTCTATTTGTTTTCTACATTGGATGTAAGTTTTGACATATTCCTAACACAGGTATCATGTGATGTTATGTGAAACTTTAGATCCTAGTACATGTTTATCCACTCACTGGTGGATGGATAGTTGGACTGTTTTCACTTTTTTTTCTTCCTGGGACCATGCTGCTATGAGCATTCATATATGAAACTATATGAACATGCTTTCTAGTCTTTTCAATAGACACACAAGAGTGCAAATACTAGTGAATCTGTATAATTATCTGGAGCGTTGCCTAGCTGTTTTCTAGTTGAGCTGCACGCCTTTACTGTCTTATTAGTGTGATTTTGGATTCTGATCCCCTCCCCCAAATCCTCACCCATAATTGTACTTCCTTTCTCTTCTTCTTCATCCCCCTTTTCTTGCTCCTCCTCTTTTAAAATTATAGACATTTAAAATTATAGACATTATTAATCATTGTAGCTTTGATTTTCATTTCCCTAATGGGTAATGCTGTTGTGGATCGTGTATGTGTGTGTGTGTGTGTGTGTGTGTGTGTGTGTGTGTGTGTGTGTGTGTGTGTGTGTGTGTGTATGCTGATACTGAGGTTTAATACTCAGGCACTCACAATTTTAGTTGGCTTTTGCCCTCAACGCTGGTGCTCTACCACTTAAGCCATTTCCCCACATCTGGCTTTTTGCTGGCATGTTAGAGATAAGAGTCTCTTGAATGTGTCTGCTGAACTGTGATCCTCAGATCTCAATCTCCTGAGTAGTTAGGATTACAGGTGTGACCCACCAGCTCCTGGCAACTTTGTGGACTTTGATGAACACTGTTTTAATTTTGATCACATTTTATATTTTCCTTGGTTGCTTTATTTTTGGTGATATATCTAAGAAACCACTGCATAGTCAAAGGACACCAAGCTCTTACTATTTTGCTTTCATGTCTCTGTGAGGTAAAGATCCAACTTTACTCTTCTTTAATGGTTATCCAGTAATCCTAGCACAATTTGTTTCCATGTGATAGTTTTGACACTCTTGTTGAAAGTGTTTTGGCCATAGGTGTCTGGGATTATAATTGAATTCATCTCTGTTCCAGAGTGCTGCTATGTAGCCCAGGCTGGCCTCTGCCTCCTGAATGCTGGGATTATAGGAATATACTACCACATTTATCCTAAATCTACCTATTTTAAAGAAAGAGAAAGAGCATGTGCTGAGGCTGTGTATTGATCAATCTCATATACATTAAAAAGGATTGAGCAGGAAGAGGATTTAAATAAGCAAAGGATTTATCTTTTAAGATAATCCCTTGAAAAAATGAGAGTTTGCAATCATAGAATGGCAGGCATGTGGGCTGCATACATCATCACGTTACATACTTAAGCAATGGGAGCTAGAGGCAGCCTGATGATGGGAGTCCCAGCTGTGAGTTTAAGTACAGGTTGCAGGTGCTTGGAGAACACTGTGCTGCCCAGCACAGAGGTAAGTGCCTGTATCACCAGTACTAGAGGCTGAGAGAGTCAGGAAACTGTCTTTTCTTGTTCCACTAAACTGAGCAGTCAATTTTCCATTCCTGATGAATTCACCAGTCTTGTATAAGGCTAGCAAGAGGACGAGACTTTCTCCAGGACTCTGCTTGTACCAGAGCATGGTGTTAAATGTGTTTGAGTAACTGCAGTTCATGGACACATCCTGTCCTTCCTGGATGGATAGAAACTGAGGACTTTGATTCAGATGTTGACCACTCATCACTGGTTAAAAAGACCAAAGAAAGTAATTAAAATGTCTTCAGGTCACCGTTCTCCACTTGTGATGAACCCAATATCGCTAAACTCCCAGATCTGTTTCTTTTTCTAATATATATTTTTATGGTAAAGATACTGTACAGAGGGGTTATGAGTAAGGTAATGAGTACATTACCTATCGAGTATTGTTACTCCTTCTTTGTTTTTCCCCTACCCCTTCCCTCCTCACCTCCCCAACTCCTCCCCCCCACCCCAAGTTGTAAAGTTCGTTTTCAACATAGTATCTTGTACATCTCATTGTTACAATGAGTCAACCTGTATCACTGTTTCAGCATTTTTATTTCCCTTCCCCTCCCCAAATTAGAAAAATGTATGTACAAGATCCAGGGCACCAGAATCAAATACAGTGATAATAGGGGCCAGACCTGTTTCTTTTCCTCCCTTCCTTCCTCCTTCCTCCTGTCTCTTTATAAACTTGGATAAAGTCTTACCTTTGGCACCCACAGAGTTTCCTCCCTCTCAGAATTACTTGAAAGAGTCAGAAACCCCTAGACTCACCTGTCAGCTGTATGCATAGGATTATTGACAAGCCTTCAAAGAGCATCTCCATCAGCAAATAGGTATTTCCTAAATAAGAGCTTTTGCTTCAAGAAACTCCTCCTTAAAATAACTGCAAACACCACAGTGATGTCAACAGTACATGTTCTGTATCAGCCTGTCTGATCTCTCACTGGGTGCTCCATGGGCTTTCTGCTAACCTCAGAGGTTAACAACAAATGGAGGCACTGCCCTCTTATGGCTAGATGCCAGATTCTGGCATCTCATGCCCTGGTTCTCTCTCTCTTTCCCTCTCCCCTCCCCTCCCTCCTTCCTTCCTTTTCTCTCTTCCCTCCTTCCTTCCTTTTCTCTCTTCCTTCCTTCCTTCCTTCCTTTCTTCCTTCCTTCCTTCCTTCCTTCCTTCCTTCCTTCCTTCCTTCCTTCCTTCTTTCCTTCCTTCCTTCCTTCCTTCCTTCCTTCCTTCTTTCCTTCCTTCCTTCCTTCTCTCTCTTTCTTTCTCCTTCCTCCCACCTCCCCCCTCTTTCTAGATTATTTTGTTCTTTTATTTTAATTTTTTTCCAGTACTGAGGCTTGAACTCAGAGCCTAGTTACTGTCCCTTAGCTTTTTCCCTCAAAACTGGCACTCTGCCATTTGAGCCATAGCTCTACTTCTGGCTTTTTGTTTGTTAATTCGAGATATGAGTCTCACAGATTTTCCTGACTGAGCTGGCTTTGAACTGCAATCCTCAGATCTCAGCCTCATGAATAGCTAGGATTACAGGCATGAGCCACCAGTACCCAGTTTCTTTTTACATATACAACAAAATCTGTCATTTTGTACAATTAATATGCAGTCCTAAAAGTAATTTAAAAATCCTTTTTTTCTCTTATTTATTTGATGAAAATAATTGTCAAGTATCCACTGCAATATGATGAAATACAGAGACATGGACAAGACAGACCAAAACTTTGCTGTGTACCTATGATATTTCTAGTATATCAGTGCAGACTATATTTCAATCCATGGTAGATTGAAGACCAACTCTTTCCTTTGTTCCTCTCTGATAATCAATGCAAATGAGAGTGAAATATAAAAATATATCTGTATATATGCTTATATGTATATATATATGTGTGTATTATACACATTATGAATCCCAGAGGATGCACAGAAAGAACTGGGACATCATTGTGTGGGATGCTTTGAGTCATGGGAGTGGGGACAAGTGGAAACTGACTTATCTAACTGAACCAAGGTGAATCCTAAAGGCAGGGTTCCACTCGGAGCATGTTAAATGCTCCATAGCACACCTGTATAACATGTAGCTATACTTTCTGATCTTCCATCCTGACCTGGGAAAGTGAGGGGTCTATTCCTTCCCAGCCCATTCCTTCCCAGCCAGTTTCATGGAATGAAGGCTATTTTACTAGACAGTGAATAAAGAAGCATGAGAGAATCTGGAATAGCAGGTTTAGTTGAGAATAAACTAAGGCAAATATTTAAAGACAGGAACTAAATCCATTGTTTCTTGGTCATATCTCAGATTTATATCTTATTCAGTGTGAATGGTGACTCTGGAGTTATTAGATATTGAAAAAAATCTCCACATTAAAGACAGAAAAAAGCAAAAGGAGGAAGGGACATTGACAGAGACTATATAGGAAGGTAGGAAAAAGGCTAGCGTTGCTTTTTTTTTTTAAACACAATAATGTGACTGGTCTGGCTTTCCTTTGGTGTGTGTGTATATGTGAGTGTGTGTGTGTGTATGTATTAGTATCAGGGTTTGAACTCAGGCCAGGGTACTCTTCCTTGTTTTTTTTTGTTTTTTTTTTTGTCAAGACTGATGCTCTATCACTTGATACAGCTCCCTAGTTCTACTTCCCTGTTCTGTCTTTTCTTTAAGAAGCAAATAAAGCAATGAAAATACTTTCATTTTACAAAATTCCTAAATCTTACAAAAAAGAATTTTTCAAGCATGAAACTGAGGGCTTGGAATGGTGGCATAAGCCTGTGATACTATCCTAGCTACTTCAGCAGTGAAAGTAGAAGGACCAGGATTGCAGACCAGCCCAGGCACAAGTGTGATACTCTACAGAAAAACAAACCTAAAGCAAAAAGGATGAGGAACATGGTTCAGGAAGTAGAATGCTTGTCTAGCAAACATGAAGTCATCAGTTCACACTGCAATACAGTAAATAAACCCAAATAAAATAAAACTAAATAACAACAAAATTGCTGAAAGAATAAAGTTAATTTTATTGGATCTTCCTTTCTTGCTTGTTTCCTTCCTCCCTCCCTCCTTCTCTCCCTCCCTCCCTCCCTCCTTCCCTTCTTCCTTCCTTCCTTCCTTCCTTCCTTCCTTCCTTCCTTCCTTCCTTCCTTCCTTCCTTCCTTTTTCTCTTTCTTTCTTTCTTTCCTTTTCCTTCCTTCCTTCCTTCCTTTTTCTCTTTCTTTCTTTCCTTTTCCTTCCTTCCTTCCTTCCTTCCTTCCTTCCTTCCTTCCTTCCTTCCTTCCTTCCTTCCTTTCTTTCTTTCTCTCTCTCTCTCTTTCTTCCCTTCCTTTCCCTCCCTTTCCCTCCGTTCCCCTCCCTTCCCCTCCTTTCTTCCTTCCTTTCTCGCTTTCTTTTTGGTAGAGATTACTAGTGTGTTCCCCTACTCCTGGCCATGGATTTCAGTATATTCATAATAAAATTAAGAAAATGATATCTACCATCCTAGTGTTTTCTTCTATATTAATTAAACTTTGCTATCCTTCTGAATAGATTTGAATAAAACAAATACAGCCCAGGTTGGCCTCAGATTTCCAATTCTTCTACCTCAGTCTCCCAAATGCTGGGATTACAGGTGTGAAACATTATTCCTCACTCAAAATATAGGTTTTTGGACAATACATTTGTGTATACTTGTATACAACTTCATATGTCTTTACTTGTACATTTATAAATTAGCTCTAGCTTCCACATAAGAGAGAAAACATATGTCATTTACTCTCTGGGTTTGACATATTTTATTCCAGGTCAATCCATTTCTTTGCAAATGATGGAGGACAGCAGTCAAAAGGAGAGGAGGTAGACAAAGGAAGAGAGGATGTAGTCATAATGTTCAATGCATATTGTATGAAACTAAGAAAAGTGAAGGGAAGTTTGGGGCTGGGAAGGATGGGGGAGAATGATGAATGACATCAATCAAGTTGCATTATACTTATTAACTTTGTTGAATGGTAACTCCTTTGAATAACTACTTGAAGATAATAAAAATATAAGTTAAAAAAACATACATACAGGAGCTGGGAAGGTGGCTCAGTGGTAGAGCGCTTGCCTTGCATGCATGAGGTCCTGGGTTTGATTCCTCAGCCCCACATAGCAAAAAAGAAAAAAGCCAGAAGTGGCGATGTGGCTCAAGTGGTAGAGTGCTAGCCTTGAGCAGAAGAGCTAAGGGACAGCGCCCAGGCCCAGAGTTCAGGCCCCGTGACCGGACCCCTCCCCCAAAAAACCAAAAACCAAAACAAAACAAAAAAAAACATACATACATTTTCAGAACTGTTTAAGTGTGGTACCTGCCCCACAGCAAATGAGGATCATTCTACACACTGGCTTGATGAAAATAACAATATAATTTAAAAAAACATACATTTTCAGAACTTTATAACTGTGGTACCTGCCCCATGGCAAATGAGGATAATTCTACACACTGGCCATACTCACCCTGCACACAGAAGAGTAAGGAAAACATTTTAGGATGAAACACCTTTCCTGTCCTACTATCACAGGAACTGAAAATGTACCATGTCAAACAATTTCCTTTGTACCCCTCTCTCTTTCTCTCCTATCCTCACTGCAAATACCAACAATCTATGAAGAGTAACCTATAATGTTACATAGAGATGGAAGTTAGGCCACAATAACTTTACAGTAGAGGTATGGTTGGAAACTTAATGCAGTTCCTGGCTCAGGGCCATTTTAGAGTGATATAGAACAGAAAGTGTAAAATCTCATTCTAGAAGACAACAATTCCTTGCTATGTACACAGTGGCTAGAAGGAATGCCCTTGCTCTTGTCCATTGTTATAGAGAGACCCTAAATTTGCCTCTGGGGGAGCCATCCTTATTTGGCTGTCCCTTTTAGGCCTTATCTGAAAAGTGTCTTAAGGAGGATACCTTGTTTCAAGGCCTCAGATCTTTGAAGCCATTAGATAGTTTTAAATGTAAATCTGTAAAAGGTTTTTAAGTTCTGGGAGTGGACTTTTAGAGATTTCTAATTATTTTTTTTTCTGTTACTCACTGACAGACTTTAAATTTCCATATAAGCTATTGGACCTGTCTATTTCTTCTTAAAATTTCTTCTATAAAGTTTTTCTTAGGGAAAAGCTATGTTTTTAAACATGTATTTTGTCTTTGTAAGGAAGTGAAACTTGAATCATCCTGAAACAACAGCAAATATTTCAATAACCCCCATTTCCATATGACCTACTATGATATTAATATATTTATGCCAGCTCTATTGGAATATATTTTCCATGCAATATTTTCCCATTGCTTTCATACTCTCTTCCTGCTTTTTATTATTTTCCTTATCTCTCAATTTTTTCCTCAGACATTTTCCATTTACCCTTAGAAATTCTTAAAAAAAAAAAAAACTTATTTCACATGTACATTACAGAAACCTTGTATGTAAAGAATGAAGTATTACTGCCACAAGCAGTTCAGTTGGACCTGACTCTAGATCCTCCATGTACAAACTATCTAAGGGCTCCAAAGATCTGAGGCCTTGAAACAAGATATCCTCCTTAAGACACTTTTCAGCTAAGGCCTAAAAGAGATAGCCAAATAAGGATGGCTCCCTCAGAGGCAGATTTAGGGTCTCTCTATAACAATGGACAAGAGCAAGGTCATTCCTTCTAGCCACTGGGTTTGTACATGGAAGATCTAGAGGCAGGTCCAACTTCAGTTACCTAAAAGGTAACTGAAATTGTGTAGTATGTGTCATGCTTTTCTAAATATTATGAATTCACCAATTCAAAATTTCAAAGCTACATGAATATTTTGATAATCAAGAATAAACTATACCAACTCAATTTGTTTGGGAAAACTGCAATTCTGCTTTTCTTAGGGATAAAAATTTTACTGAAGACAAAAATGGCAATAAGCTTATAGACAGAAGTATTGGCAGAGTTGCAATTAAAGTACTGCATTTCCTTTATGCTCAATTTAAAATGAAATATAAAGCAAGATTTACTAAGCAATTTGTAAGCTCATTAGTAGGTTTATAGTATACTATTAAAATATTAGCAAGAAAGTATATTTCTATTAGATGTATGTATCCCTATGGTAAACCAGAACCATATACATCAATGGCTCAAATCAAAGTGTAAGTCTGAGCATACCTACATACATTTCTCACTGTAGCTTCCTCTTCCTCCTCTCTGCTGCCAGCCGCTAAATAAATCCTGACTTTATTGCCCAGAGGTGGCACAATTCTACATCCAAAATGCATCTTATGGTTATAACAGGTACTTACAAGTTAGTGAATTCACTAGTTCTACTTTTTACCATACACTGTCACCTCAAGATGTTTATAAAGTTTAGGTGTTCTGAAATAATTAACTTCGTGTGTGAAGTTAGGTACTTTACCAGAAATGTACATCTTTTAGATATGGGGATACTAGCAAAGAACCCCTCCCTCACCTTCCTCTTCTTCTTCCTCTCCATCACTCCATACACTAACTCTGAGATAAGGACTTAAGTTCACTTCCAGAAGACAGTTTTTCCTAAAATCTAACAAAAGGACACTTATATAGGTATTATTTTCTACTTCTTACTTTTGGACGTATCCCTTAATGCTTAACAATATTAACTAAAATACACATATAGAACTAAGTATCAACAACCTGAACCAACAGAACAGGTGTGCCTGCTCTTTGCACACTTCCTCTCCCAACCCCACTCCTGCTGTCACCCAGTAAACAGCATGGTCTCCAAAGCATTAACCATTCATTCCACAAATTCAACCAAAAAGACTTCAAAGGCATTATATTAGCACTCCACTTTTACAAGGTTATGCACATTTAGACATTTAGAAAGACTAGATGCTTCCAATAAGGACGTAGTGATAGATAAACCACATACTCTTAGTAAAAGCTCTAGTTTGAAAGAAATTCTGGCATAGAACCCTTCCCATCTCCTTCAGCCCAATGTTCAAGGTTATTTGTGTATCTGTAATGTTTCAAGGGCATTTTTTTAAAAAATAATTTCACTCCAATCTTTAAAGTCTTTAAATTTTAACACAAAATATACTAACTCTAACAAAATTTACTAACTCTACTTTTGTTACTGGCAACCTCTTTAACATCTAGCAAAACAAGATATTGTAAATTAGGACTCATCAGTCCTTTATATATACTATATACAGAACAAAATTAAAATGCATAGCTGCAAGAGATAATGGTCAATCTCACTTCACCATCAACCCACTGGTAGAAAGCCCTCAGCACATTACCTCCTTTCCTCCCTGAGCCAGTACAAACACCTTTGTGCTGCTCAGAAGTGATTTCCTTATTCCATTTCCAAAAGACAAAATTTCATTATGAATTTTAGCAAAACAATATCTACAAAAATGAATTATGTACTGCCTCTACTTTTGAGTTCTTTGTGCATTTCTAACATCTAGAGACACCAGATGTTTCAAATAATGACTTAAATGTCCACAATGTACATGGTAGTATTGAATAAACTATACACATGTAACAATGGGTCTCTTTGAAAGTCTTTTAAGTGGGAGCCTTCTAGCCCAGAACCATTCATTTCTTCCAACTTCTCTCCAGTATCACACTGATACAGGTACACAGTCACAAATGTTACGATTTTGCTTCTAAAGTCCTTTTCAGAAAAGACATTTTATGAATTCTAACACAAAATATACAACATATGTGTTTACTAACTCTACTTTTGTCCTACATTGGCAACCTCTTTAATAGCTAGAGACTAGATATTATAAAATTAAGACTCATTTGCCCAGTCTATACAGTATACAGTACAGCAAAGTTAAATGAAATGTACATAACGTATAGGGTCAGGGATAAACAACTATTCTCATACACACTAACAAAATACCTTTTTCAGTAGTTTCCTTTTCACCACTTTCTTCAACCCAATGAAAAAGTACAGATATTGCACTGTTCACAGAGGTGATATCTCAACTCCATTTCTGAATATAGTATTTCCCAAGTTGTGCAAAGCTATCTATAGTTATTCTACTTTTAGTTTTAAGTACACCAAGCACTTCTAAATAGCCAGAACTTGATATTTTATATGTGAACTTGCCTGCTATACTCACAGTACTGGTAATTATGCACATGGAACAGTGGTTATGATCCGAGATATCTTTTAAATATGGCCATTTTGGCCCTGGGCTGTCCTCATCTCAATTCCTTCTTTCTGCCTTCAAATCAGTGGACAAGTATAGGCATAAATAATGCTTAGAGATAGTTAAACAAATTTAGATCTAAATGTCATTTGCAGAGGAAAATGACATTTCAACACAAAGTATACAAAATGTGCTATTTTACTATGTTGTAATACATTGGCAACCTCTTAAATATTAGCAACTACTTGTAAAATTTAGACTTTATTGTTGATTATATATATACATTATATACACATCAGAACTAAATATACAATATAGAAAAACAGCATCTGAGGATGTCCAAGTATGAATGCATATTACTTTTTGCAGTTGCTTCCCTCCACCTCCTTCAAACCACTGAATGAGTACAGGCAGTACCTGCCATTCTGCTCACAGAGTTGGTTTCCCCATTCCATTTCCTAAAGATAGTGTTTCATGTGAATGATAGCAAAAAGATATATAAAAAGTGATGTTTTACTATCTCTACATTTAACATATGTTGGGCACTTCTACACATCTAGATAGATGTTTTCAGTAAGCACTCAACTACTCCGCTATATACACAGCAGTCCTCACTGACTGCACACATATAACAAATTATAATCTGAAAAGTGTCTTCAAAATATGAGCATTCTAGAAAATTTGTCCACCTACCCACTGGGCTATAATGCTCAGATTTTCAGATCTTTTCTAGGAATTTTTAACACAAAACATATAAAGTTTATTAGTCTACTAATTCTATTTTACACTGGCAATCTCTAACGTCTAGATGTAAGTTAAGATTCCTTTGTCCTTTATATACACAAGAAAATTAGGTACACAAGAAAGTTGGACGAAGTGGGACAATGTTACTCTTCACTGTAAGCACTGGTATGGCCCTCTTTGCATTTCTTTCTCCTGGGAATCAGTGTGCAAACACCATGCCTACAGCTCAAAGAATTGACCTTGAATCAACTCTCTCCTCACTCTCAAAAAAATACAGTCCATATGGGTTTTAACAAAAGACATTTAGGAAATGTATTATTTTCCTACTCCAGCTTTAAAAATGCATCACGCACTTGAGAACAACTAAGCACAGTGGACTCTGTATGCAACACTGGGGATGAGATGCACAAAGATGGACGGTTGTCATGGACAAACGTCTTCGTGGCCACTCGTGTCTCATGGGTCTTCTGGTCCGTGTCCTCCAGCCCAGTCAGGGCAAGCACCGCTCCCGCTGTCCGGCCCAGGGCGGTGTAACATCGCCGCTCAGTCACTTGCAGAAGACATTTCCATGGCTTTCATATACAAATGGCACTGACAGGCGTGGATTTTCTCCTTCTGCTGGGTCATATGTGGACATCCCCTTCTCATCTGGAATGTACAGATGGACCAAAAGTCGTCTTTTAGGAGGTTGGAGGAAGTTGAGAGCCGCCTTTTACATTTAGACACAAGTCTTTGGGGCTTCCAGTGGGCATGAGTGAGTCACCCTACCATTTCTCCCGGAGCACCCACCAACCGACAGAGCCAACCGTCACCTGGCCCTCGTGCGGTCTCGGCTCCCGCCAGGACCCTTAGGGCCTTCTCTGTCCTTGTCCGGGGTGAGGTCCCCTCTGCAGCAGGGAGGTCACTCCAGGCCTTGGATGGATGGGCTCCAATCTCCAGCCCGTGAAGGCCTCTGCCATTCTCCTCTCCATACTGTGATATGTGTTGGCACCCATCCCAGAAGATCACCCGCGCACAGGAAAAGAAGTTTGTCAGCAGAGGCTGACAAGGCCACCCTTCCCTCCAGAGAGAGAGAAATGGCACCTGCCCTTTGACCAAGGTTAAATATATAATTAGGGGCTAGAGTCAGGGCGTAAGGGAAGTCCCCTTTGCCTGTGTACCCAGGTGAACATGAAAGATGGCACATAGCTGGGATGGGGCTTCTGATTTTTTTAATTGTGAAAATACCATACATAGGGGTTACAATTACATGGGCAAGATATTTACTACATTTTTTATCAAGCATTGTTGCCTCTTCTTTGTTTCCCCATACCATCCCTTCTCTCAACCCTCCTACCACCACCACCCCCACCCCGACAAAGTTGTAAAGTTCGTTTTTCTACATAATGTCTAGTACATCTCATTGTTGCAATGGGTCCACCTGTAACCCTATTTAAACAGTTTGTTTTTTCCCTTCCCCTCCACAAATTATATCAGCATCAAATATAGTGAAAGCAGGGCTTATACCCTGGGGGAGGTACATACAAAGCAACAAAGAAATCATCTTTTTTTCTTTTTCTCTCTTTTTTTTTTTATTGTGAAAATACCATACAGAGGGGTTACACTTACATGAGCAAGATAATGAGTACATTTCTTATCAAGCATTGTTGCCTCCTCCTTTGTTTCCCCTTCCTATCCCTTCCCATCTTCCCCCCCCCCCCACGGCCCCTTATTCCTCCCCCCCCCAAGTTGTAAAGTTCGTTTTTCCACATAAGGACTTGTACATCTCATTGTTGCAATGGGTCCACCTGCATCCCTATTTAAACAGTATGTTTTTTTCCTTCCCCTCCACAAAGTATACCAACATCAAATACAGTGAAAGCAGGGGGTTATACCGTGAAGAAGGGACATACAAAGCAACAAAGAAATCATCTTATAAATATGTTGGAAACAATCACAAGAAAGAAACAAAAAACATTGGAATCCTAATCTTGGGATTCATTTTGCCTAACATCAACTTGTCTGACAGTTTCTGTTTGTCTCAGACATATACTAGTTATTGCAAATAAGGGAAACCACAAGACCTATGTTGCTTTGGGCCTGGCTTACTTCACTTAATATAATTTTTTCCAAGTCTTTCCAGTTCCTAACAAATGGGGCAATGCCATTCTTTCTGATGGAGGCATAGAATTCCATTGTGTATATATACCACATTTTCTTGATCCATTCATCTACTGAGGGCATCTGGGTTGGTTCCATATCTTAGCTATGGTAAATAATGCTGCAATAAACATAGTCATGCTGGTAGGTGGAGTCTTTTGAGGAACCTCCATACTACTTTCCAAAGTGGTTGAACAAGTTTACACTCCCACCAACAATGCAGTAAGGTTCCTTTCTGTTCACATCTCCTCCATCATCTGTTGTTATTAGAGTTCTTGATTATAGCCATTCTAACTGGGGTGAGGTGGTATCTCAACGTTGTTTTGATTTGCATTTCTTTTATAGCTAGAGAGGTTGAGCATTTCTTCATCTGTCTATTGGTCATTCTTCTTTCCTCTTCAGAGAAGTTTCTCTTTAAGTCTTTAGCCCACTTATTTATTGGGCAGTTGTTTCTCTTTGACTGTTCTCAGTCTGCTCATGCAATTCTTGTGTCTCTCTTTGTCTGTTCTCAGTCTGCTCACACAATTCCTGTCTTTCTCTTTGACTGTTCTCAGCCTGCTCATGCAATTCCTTTATTTCTTTTTGACTGTTCTCAACCTGCTCAAGTAATTCTTTTTTTTTTTTTTGGGTCCGTTGTGGGGCCTAAACTCTGGGTCTGGGCGCTGTCCCTCAGCTCTTCAGCTCAAGACTAGCGCTCTACCACTTGAGCCACAGCGCCACTTCCGGCTTTTTTCTTTTTGCTTAGGTGGTGCTGGGAATGGAACCCAAAGCCTCAGGCATGCAAGGCAAGCGCTCTACCACTGAGCCACCTTCCCAGCCCTCAAGTAATTCTTGTATCAATCTTTGAGTAGCTTCCTCACGCTCATGAGATTCCTGTATAGACCTTTGGTTTGCCTCCTCTCTCTCCCTATCACGCTCATACTGAGTCCTTTGCAGGTTTTCATTCACCATGTTTACCAGAAGTGTTTGCAGAGCTCTTTGGGAATTCCCCTCAACTGGTCTGTCACCTGATTATCATGAGTGAGAGTTGAGATAGCTGGACTTGCCATTTTTCTTGTGTTTTTCCTGCTTGTTCTGTCCATTTGGTATGAAAGTAACACCAATTTTGTGCTAGAACACTATTTTAAGACAAGCATTAACCAAAGTCCTGTAGTTGCACAGTTCAAAAGGCTGCAGATACAATCTAGTTCAACAGATATAATCTACTCAACCTCAAACAACTATGGATTAATAGACTAAGAACAGCAAGGAAGAATTTGATAAACCAGAAATTATTAGGTTTAGGGAGAAATGTGGGGAGAAATAGGATTAGAGGGATGTGGAGAAGTAAAAGAAGAATGAATTTTACTAAGTCCTAATCTCAGAGAGGGAAATGAATTAGAATGATAGGCAAGAGATTAAAAAAGAGAAGAAAAAAACAAAAAAAACCCAAAAAATGGAAAAACAAAAATTCTTTAAAAATATAGGTTTAAAGAGATGACTGCTATTAAAGAATTTAAGCCTGAGAAGTTGTGAATTGAGTAATAAATTTCTGGATGAAATGTGTATACAATGGGGGATAAGGTCTAATAATCGACGATGGGTATATATCTGAGGATGAACAGAACAGCAATTAAGTTACCCAAAAAGGAAAGAGAAAAAAATGAAAAGAATGAAGAAAAAAAAGCCCCAAAAGCTCAACAGAGATAAAAAAAAAAAGCGCGCGCACACATATACACCTAAAATAAAAATTATGAGGAAAAAAAAGATTAATAGAAAATAAAAAAAATTTAAAAAGGTACGAAAAAGAGTTCTTTGATTTTTTTTTGGGAGGGGGGGGGAATGGGAAGATCCTGTATCTCCCTTGTGTCTGTAACCAGTCTCTTGGTGGAGTCTCTGGTCTGCTTGTGGTGTTTGGTTTTCCTGGGCTTGATTGGTTTCTTAAATCAGTTTGAGCAGGCAGAAAAATGCTTTACCCAGGATTTTGTCCTCCTCCCAGGCTAGTTCAGTGGGAGGGAGATCTGCTTTGAGTATCACAAAAGAGGGAGATGGTTTTTCCTTTAGTTTGGAGATGCTGTGATGAGGCTAGGTTCTGGGTGGGGTTGAGGCCTTTCAGCAAACAGTAGCCTTTCCCTGAGGGGCTAGCTCCAGAGACACTCACAGAGCCCAGCCTAGAGCCATTCTCAGCAAACAGTAGCCTTTCCCTGAGGGGCAAGCTCCAGAGACACTCACAGAGCCCAGCCTAGAGCCATTCTCAGGGTTTATGTTTACTGAATTTCAATTGATTGTCTAGGCTGCTGTAGAGAGGGGCAGCCTCTGGCTCTGTTTACGCAGTGAAGAAAGCCACTTCTCTGGGGGCAGAGTTTTCTCTGCCTGGGCTGGGTGACTTTCTCCTGGGTGGAGTTGAGCCTGGCAGGTCTGGTCAGGTTCCTGTGACCTGCTAAATCACTCTTTTGTTTTCTTCCAAGGCCTGAGTTGGAGCTAGCTGCTCAGCAGGGCCTTTGTCAGTATCAAAGATGGAGACCTCCTGTGGTGGTGGGGGGGGGGAGGGGTGGCCTTCCCTCCTCTGCTCCCTGAGAAAGAGTGAGAATGTCAGGGTTCTACTCAAGCCAGAGTGTTGGTTCCTGGGTTGTCTCTGGTCTGCGATCTGCAGGATGAAGATATCTGCTCCTTTTCAGTTATTGCTGGTGTTGAGTAGAATCTGCTCACCAGCTGCGTCTGGTGCCTTTGGTGTTGTATGGCAGCTACGGCCACTGCCGCTGCAGCCGTGGCTACCGGCAAGTGTTCAGATCTGTCTCCTTGCCTGGATTTTCCCTCTCTGGCCAAACTCTCTGTACTGTAATGGCACACGGTGTGATTCTCTGCCTAGGACTGCTCACTGGAACACTAAAACTGCTTTTTATGCAAGACCTTGTTTAGCCTCCAGCTTCTCCTCTACCTGGGGCTTCTGATTCCAGCAGTTACAGTTAGGCAGCATTCCCCGGATGCAGCTGGGGGCTGGGGTAAAACATGGCTCTAGGAATTGAGTGGAGGAATGGCCAGGGCTGAAGGCTAGCTGCAGTTAGGACTGTCTAGAGCAACTGGTTTTGTGGGAGGGGCTCAGGACTGAGATGGAGAGAATGCTAACACCATGTCTGTGGCCACCCAAGGACCCCATGTTCTTGGAAGCCAGATGAGGCCTTAGCCCAATTCCAGCAAGGTGGGGCCTGGGCTCCCAGAGGCTATCACCACTGTCAAGTCATCGCAATGGGGGATGGAAATGTAGGGCTCTTGTAATAACCCGTGGGACTCTGATAATCAGCGGGGCCCAATAGTCAGTGTGGCCCCATGGCCCGGCCTGATGGAGGGGGCAGGGCATCAAGATAGGCGAGCCTCACCGCTCCACAGACCAGGCCACGGGATAGAGCAGGGCTTTGAGAGGCTGACATCACTGCCCCACAGGGCACCGCCAGAGGGTCCTGCCATGCCTCCGAAGGAGTGGGGCCTGCCACTGAAAGGGGCGGGGCATGCTACTGGAGGGGTGGAGCATTGAGCTGTCAGGAAGTGATTGGACAGTGGAAGCTTGGGGGAGGAGCATGAATGGCAGTTGGAAAACCATCAGGGGAAAACCATTAGAGGAAGGACCATTAGGAAAAAACCGTTTTAGCCTGGAGGGAGGGGAAGGAGTAGGAGTAGAGGAGAGACGGCTGGAGGGGAAAGCTTGCCAGAGCAGGGCAGGCCTGTGGAGGACAGGGCAAGCCTCGGGAGGCCATTTGGGGCTTCTCGAGGAAGCCAGTTAGCCCTAACTGGCTTCCTTGAGAGGTCATTTGGGGCCTCATCAAGGGGCCATTTGGAACCTCCTCTGGAGGCCATTTGGGACCTCCCTCTAGAGAGGCCTGTGGAGAGGCACCTCCCAGAGCAGAGCAGGGCAGGCCTGTGGAGAGTGGAGAGGCCTGCAGTGGAGGAGAAGGGAAAACAGGAAAATCCTCCCCCTTTGGAAGTTTGGAGGTTTGGAGCTTTGGAGGTCAAAGATTTGGAGGTTTGCAGACCAGTTAATAAAGGTCTGGGGGGTGGGGTGCAGGACTACCTATTGGAGGCTTGGAGGTTTGAGGTTGAGGCTGCTCTTGGTTCTGGGTATCTAGCCCATGACAAGGTAGTCTCAAGACTCTTTTCTGGTGTAAATAGTGTAAATAAACTTTGGTCCACCTTTCACTGACTGTGCCTCGATGGATTGTCTTGCTCTCTGGAGGTCATAAGTATCTCACTGCCAGGAGTGCCCCTGTGTCATGGGAAAGCAGGCAGAGTCTGCCCCTCACTGCACTCAGTTGAAACTCTAGAATTTCTTTTAGTGAAACATTTTCTGAAGATTTTTCTTATAAAAATCTATTGTTTTCATTTTAGTACTTCTTAGTTTTTAGTTTTCATCTAGTGGTCATACATATTTATATAGGGCTGTATGACATCACAAAACATATGTGTGCTGTGTAATGCTCAGATCAGGGAAGTATGCATCATCTCAAACATTTGTTTCTCTTGGGAACATTCAAAACTCCCTTTACGAACTATTTAATCTACAATTGAATGTTGTCAACCATAGTTGCTCTACTGTGCTGTAGAATACACTGGAACTCATTCTTCTTACCTCTCACACTCAATAGTACTCCTCTGGCCTTTTCTTTTTTTTTTTTATGAGGGGAGGAGGGGAAGGTGTGTGTCTGTAGTAATGGGGTTTGAATTCACAGCTTTGCACTTGGTAAGGCCAGTGCTCTACCACCGGAACCATACCCTCAGCCTTTTTCACTTTTTAGATATTTGTAAAATACAGTCTTGTATTTATGCCTAGCCTAGCCTAGACTTTGATCCTGTGAGAAACAGAGGTGAAGTCCTGCCCCATGCAGGGCCACTGGGTGGGGAGGAGGCTGGGCATGGGGGGCTGGGCACCAATATATATGGGCTGGGTGTTCCAGAGGGAGGGGGAGGAAAGACTTGTCCAGCATGCTGCCAGAGGTGCCTCCCAGAGTGGAGCAGTGCCCAGGCCTGTGGAGAGGCCTGCGAAGGGGAAGAAGAAGAAGAAAAAAAAAAACCTTTCCCCCTTGGAGGTGGCAGCTATTCCTAGTTCTGAGGTAGCCCAGGACAAGGCAGTTGTAGACCAACTAATAAGACTGCTTTGTCACCTTTAATTTGTGCCACCATGGATTTTCTCACTCTGAGGTCATTACATTTGGAAACCCCATCTGGATGGTATCAGTCCTTGGTCCCCAGGAAAGCCCCTCAGGGGATGGCTGCTGAGAGATGTTTCTCAGCCCCAATGTTGCCCAAGCCTCCCTTGAATGTGTGTTTCCTGAGGACCAACATGGACAGGAGTCATTTGGAAACCCTCCAGGGGTGAGTCTGGGCAGGTCTGCTGAGACTCAGTGAAAGGCTGGATGTAACATTACTTCCCACATCTGAGTCCGGGACAAGATGCTGCTTGTGCTTCCTGGGACTTCCTTGGGAAGTCATCTGGGACTTCCTTGAGAGGTCATCTAGGACCTCCTTAAGAGGTCATCTGGGGAGAAGTCATCTGGGACCTCCTCAAGAGGTCATTTGGGACTTTTTTGAGAAGTCATCTGGGACATGTGGGACATGTGGGTTAAGTATCTGTGGCTACTTGTCTGTGTTTGTTACTAGTTCTATCTATGTCCTGTATACACTTCTACTTACTCCTTTTTTCCAGGGTGGGAAAACAATGTCCAAAAGTTCTTGTAAGTAAAACTGTAACTGAAAAATCTTCTCCCCCAGTGTTACAGGATCTCCTGGAAGAAGACCTACTGGTCCAGTCTCCCCCTTATTCTGTGCCATCAGTGTCTCCAATGTTAAGTCCTCCCATCCATACCAGAAGTGGTTCCTTGTACTGTCCTGAGGACTTGCCCAAGAATCTGATCACAGTCCTCTTACTATTCCTGAGACAGGCATCAACCCCTAGGGGAGACTATGGGCAAGCCCCCTTTCTTGTGTATGTTCCCTTTACAACTAATGACCTGTACAACTGGAAACAACAAAATCCATCCTTTTCTGAAAAACCCCAGGGGCTCATCTCATTATTGGAGACAGCATTCTTCACACACCAGCACACCTGGTCTGATTGCCAACAAATTCTACAGGTGCTTTTCACCTCGGAAGTAAGGTAGCACATCTGGTGCAGTGCCTTGAAGACAGTCCTTGGGTGACCCAGTCCATTTGGAACAAGTCTTTCCCCTGACTCACCCAAGCTGGGACTATAACAGTGATTGAGGTAAGGAGGTGCTTACCAATTGTTCACAGACTCTGTTAGCAGGGAGATACGTGCAGTGGCTAGGAAGCCAACTAATTTATCTAAAGTAAGTGAGACTCTACAGCTCCCCAGTGAGTCCCCTGATGCTTTTCTGGAATGGCTCTTGGAGGCCTATAGGACCTATATGCCTATAAATCCTGAGGCTCTGGAATATCGAAGAGCCCTAAATATGGCCTTTGTTACTCAGTTGGCCTCAGATATTAGGAAAAAGCTTCAAAGGTTAGAAGGTTTTGAGAAAAAGGTGACTGAGTTGGCAGAGGTTGCCCAGCAGGTGTTTGATAATAAAGATACCCTGGAGGAAAAACAGTTTAAAAAGGCAGTTGAGTTTTAGTAGCAGCACCAGTACAGGGATCAAGAAACTCTCAGTGACAGCATAACTCACTTGCAAATGACAGTAGGGAACCTCTGGGACTAGACCAATGTGCTTATTGCAAACAAAACGGACATTGTAAAAGGAATGTCCAAGAAGGAAACAGGTGGTACATGATAGGTTAAGTAAGCATGTTAGCTGCAAGGAAACTGTGTTCATATCTTCTGAGAAATATGGCAAGGAGCTCAGGGCTCTGAAATCTAACCTTGTTGAAGTTAAAAATCAGCTCTCTAAACTTAATGAAAAGGTGGCAAAGACCAACAAAAAATTTACACACTCTTGTCTGAAAACACTGGCTTGAAAAAGACTCTGAACTTCTAGTATGTGCCAGTCAAAACCCACAAAGAGGTTAAAAATGCATTGAAAAGCACACTGGAGAAAACAAAGAAAAGATTTGAAGACATAAATCAGGAACTTGTAAAAGTCAAAGATGAAAACAAAATCCTCAAAAGGAACCTGTAAAACACTCAGAATCAAATGGAAGCCAAGTACATCAGCCTGGATGAGCACAAGGCCAAGTGGAGGGCCATGGGTCAGAGGCTGAAGGAGGCACAGGATGCCAATATTGCCATCTTTGCTGACTGCAAGAAAGGCTAGGAGGAGATCCTTATGCTGCACACAGAAATCAAGGCCCAAGAGAAAGAACTAGACATGATACAAGAATATATTAGGCTGAAGTACATGATTATCAGCTTTGAAGAGTATGAGTGGAAAAAGCAACAGAGAAAACTGAACGAGCAGTTAGTGGAGCAGACACAGAAGTGCTATGTCAGAGAAGAGGCTGAGAAAAGTGAGCAGGAAAACAAGCTCAAGGAGATTGCTACTCTTCAGAAAGAGTTAAAGGACATGCATGCTCTGATGGGGAATGCCTGAGAAATGGAAAGAACATTAAGCAGCAAAATTGAAGAACTAAACAAACAGTTGAAAGTCTGTCACAAAAATATACCGAAGTAAAGGACAGGAAAGAGAAGCTACTAGAGGAAAAGGCCACACAAAGTGCAATGCAGAAGCAGTATGTCTCAATGGAACAGGTGGAGGCACTGAAAAAGCCTCTCAAAAGCACCATTGCGAACTTAAAGTAGGAGCTGAAAAGCTAGCAAAGGTGCTGTGAGGAGAAGCAGCAGGCTGTATGCAGGTTGCAGCAGCAGTTAGACAGTCAAAGGAATTCTTCTGTGCCCCTGGCAGAACATTTGCAGGTTAAGGAGGCCTTTGAGAAGGAGGTTGGGATCATGAAAGCGAGCTTGAGAGAAAAGGAGGAGGAAAGCCAAAATAAAATGGAAGAAGTCTCTAAGCTCCAGACTGAGATTCCGGCATTAAAGAAATTAGAGACCCCTGAGGTCCAGGGAAACAACTGAGCTAATCAGGAAGCTTGGGAGGCTGCCCTAAAGCCAGCGGAGCCTCTAGAGCTACTAGTCATTAAACCCCTACCAGAGCTGCCAGACAGGCCTCACTATTCAAAAAACAACAACAACAAAAGATTTAGAATTGGAAAAACCTTCCCTACTGAGACACTTCCCTCTGGATGGAGAAAGCTGCAGGATGGATGGATATTCCTCCCTCAGGCCCTGGAGCAGACCTTGGTTAAACTGACACATCAAAACACTCACTTAAGGGAAACTCACCTGAGTCAGTTATTGTGAAGTGGAGAGGGCACTATGCAAGGAACCTCACCTGGTAAGTTTTGTGAAGTGGACTTCATGAAGGTAAAACCTGGAAAGTCCTGTTAGTACTAGTGGACACTTTTTCAGGCTGGTCTGAGACATTCCTGACAAAAAAAACCAAAACTGCTCAAGTTACAATTAATTCTTCTATTTGGCTTACCCTTAGCAGTGGGGTCCAAAATGGCCCGACTTTCACAGCCCATGTTACTCAATTATTAGCTAAGGCCCTAGAAATAAATTGGAAATTACATTGTATTTGTAGACCTCAGAATTCAGGACAGGTGGAAAGAATAAAAAGGACCTTAAAGGAAACTTTTAACTAAATTAATTACAGAGACTGGCCATAACTGGGTAAGCTTCCTCCCCTTCACTCTCTGAGCAAGATGCACCCCTTATGTTAAAGGATTCACTCCCCTTGAAATAATTTATGGTAGACTGCCCCTTTGCCACACCCTAAGCCTATTTGATGGGGGAGGATTTGGCCCAATAGAAGGATGTAAAAATCAATGATTTGATTGGACATAAAAAAAACAGTGGGGAATGTGAGAACCAGAGGGGCAGGAAGTCTTGCAGGCTCCAAGAGGTGCCTCCCAGAGCAGAGCAGTGCCCAGGCCTGCGGAGAGATGAGAGGCCTGCAGAGAGGCCTGTAGAGAGGCCTGTAGAGCGGTCTGTAGAGAGGCCTGCAGAGAAGTTAGAAGTCTGAGGAGAGGAAGAAGAAATAAACACCCTTTGGAGGCTGCGAGGAAGAAGAAAAAAACACCCTCTTGGAGGCTGCAGCTGCTCCTGGTTCTGAGGTAGCCCAGGACAAGGCAATTGAAGACTGACTAATAAAACTCCTTTGTCACTGTTAACATACCTCTATGGTTCATCTCATTCTAAAGTCATTACAGTCCTATTTAGTCTTCCCATTAAGCTGGGATGAGAGGCATATTCCACCACATCCGTTTTTTACTGGCTGGGATGGAGCCATGAAACATTTTTTTCTTTTGGTTTTTTGGCCTGGTTTGGCTGACATCTCTGCCTCCTGATTAGCTAGATCACAGGGGTGAGCCACCATACCTAACTTGTTTTTAAATTATGAAGTATGATCTGTTTTATGTAAAATTTGAGATTAGTAGTTATTTTTGCTTTGATCTTTTAAGATATAAGCCCAATCTTGTTTGGTGTTCATCATTGTTGTTGGGAAGTCAGGTTTTAGTTTAGTTTTTTCTTCTTTGAAAATAGTCTCTTTCCCCCCCTCCTCTCTAGATTCCTTTAGTATTGTCTTTTTGATTTAGTAGGTCTCCATTGCTTTATATAAATTGCCTCAAATTTCTTTCCTCATGAATGAATCTGTAAATTGATCTTTTATTCATTTTTGAAAACTGCTCATTTATTATCTCCATATATATGTATATATATATATATATATCCCTGTCTCTGAGTCTCTCTTCTATCAGCAGTTCTACTTTTGTAGTTTAAGGGTTTTTATTCTGTTTTCTTTAGCGCTATTTCCTTTCTATTGTAATTCTCAATATTTCATCTTGGCAAGGTGTCAAGACAACAGCATAATAAGCTAGATTCCAGATGAAGTATGCTGTTAGGTAGGCACTCTACCACTACTGAGCCATGTATACATCCCTCTCCTGAATTGTTAAGTAAGGATTTTGAGGCTAAGCTTAGTTGCATGAACTTGGAACAATACAGTTGAGAAATGGGTAGAATAAATAATTGTTTGGCTTACAGATTTACAAGCTACAGTTTGGCTCATATCTGGCATACCAACATTCTATTGAGGTAGAAGAAAGATTAACAATAGCAGAAGTTGGAGACACATTTCCTATTGAAAATCCTGTTGTTTCTGATATTGACTTGAACTGAATGGCTGTGTCTATGGATGGCCCCAATCAATACGTTCATATGTAAGACAGAGCTGATGGTGGGTAGTCAGTTAAAGCTAGTTTGGGACATAGGTACATATTTCTGCTTTTTTAAATCCATCATATTTTGTCCTCACTGTGGAATTTCTAAGAGTATAGTCATATACTGCAAAGATGAAAAGATAAGCCTGATGAGCTGAACTTCTCTCAGGAAATTAAAAAAAACAAACAAAAAACCGAGCTCTTTTCCTCTTGGTTTCTGCAGATTACTCACAGAGCACAAGAAAAATTCTTTCTTGGGAGGCTACTTTTACCATAAGAACAATGATAGCACATACATCCTATGAAGAAATTAAGTCCATGGGCTGGGAAGGTGGCTCAGTGGTAGAGCACTTGCCTTGCATGCCTGAGGCCCTGGGTTCGATTCCTCAGCACCCCATAAGGAAAAAGAAAAACAGCCAGAAGTGGCGCTGTGGCTCAAGTGGTAAAGCGCTAGCCTTGAGCTGAAGAGCTGAGGGACAGTGCCCAGGCCCAGAGTTCAGGCCCCATGACCGGATCCCCACCCCCCCCCCCCCAAAAAAAATTAAGTCCATAATCTCTCTTCCTGATAAGATATGTTTTCTCACCTTATAACATAATCAGCTGATTTTCTGGAAAAGAAGCAAAGAGAAAATCTGGACTAGGCTTTTCTTTTTTTTTTTTTTTTTTTTTTTTATTGTAAAGCTACTATACAGAGGGTCACAGTTACATGAGTGAGGTTATGAGTACACTTCCTCTTGAACATTGTTACCCCCTCCATTGTTTTCCCCCTACCATCCCCTCCCTCCCTCCCTTCCCCGAGGTTCTTTTTTTTTTTTTTTTTTTGATTGTGATTAAATGATTACATAATTTCAAAGTCACAAGTTCATTCTAACTTCCCTGGAGCAAATTGTCTACCACAGTCTGTAATATATAACAGTGTTCACATGTTATATACCATATTTGTGATCAGCAGCATGAGGATATTTAGTAGTGGTTCAACCAGATGAGCGGGAGTTCTTTGTTTCTTAAGTCCTGTTAGTTTTGTCGTATCACTAACCTTTTGGATTTAGCATCCACTTATGAGGGAGACCATGTACCGTTTGTCTCTTCGTTCTTGGCTTACCTCGCTCAACATGATTCCTTCTAGCTCCATCCATTTCCCTGCAAATGCCATTATTTTGTCATTTCTAATGGCTGCATAATATTCCATTGTGTATAGATACCACAATTTTTGGATCCATTCATCTGTGGTGGGGCACCTAGGTTGTTTCCATATCCTAGCTATTGCGAACAGTGCTGCAATAAACATGGAGGTGCACGTGTCCTTGTATATTGGTTCCTGTTGTTCAGGGTAGATGCCTAGAAGTGGTATGACTGGGTCGTAAGGGAGGTCAATCTTTAGCTTTCTAAGGACCCTCCAGACTGCTTTCCAAAGTGGTTGTATAAGTGTACATTCCCACCAGCAGTGTAATAGGGTTCCTCTTTCTCCACATCCCCTCCAGCATTTGTCGTTGGCTGATTTGTGGATGTGGGACATTCTGACTGGGGTAAGGTGGTATCTCAGGGTTGTCTTTATTTGCATTTCCTTCACCACCAGGGATGATGAACATTTCCTCATGTGTTTCTTTGCCATTTTTATTTCTTCATTTGAGAAGTCCCTCTTTAGTTCCCTTGCCCATTTAGTAATTGGTTTGTTAGGTTTGGGAGGGATTAGTTTCTTGAGTTCCCTGTATATACAGGATGTTAACCCCTTGTCTGATATATTGCTGGTAAATATTTTTTCCCAATTAGTTGGTTGTCTTTCTAGCTTAGTTGCGATAGATTTAGCTGTGCAGAAGCTTTTTATTTTAAGGTAGTCCCATTTGTCGAGTCTCTCTCCAACTTGTTGTGACCCTGGGACTCTGTTCAGGAAGTTCCTTCCTGTGCCTATTAGTTCAAGTGTCTCTCCTACTCTGTCCTGCAGTAGTTTCAGAGATTCAGGTTTAATGTTAAGGTCTTTAATCCATTTTGAGTTGATGTTGGTGCATGGTGATAGGCTGGGGTCCACTTTTAGTTTTCTGCATGTGGCTGCCCAGTTTTCCCAGCACCAGCGGTTGAAGAGGCTGTGTTTCTTCCATTGTATGTCTTTGGCTCCTTTGTCGAATATCAGCTGGCTGTAGGCCTGTGGATTTATATCTGGATCTTCTATTCTGTTCCATTGGTCTTCGGGTCTGTTTTTGTGCCAGTACCATGCTGTCTTTGTGATTATAGCTCTGTAGTAGAGTTTGAAGTTCGGCATGGATAGCCCTCCCATATTGTCTTTATCCCCTAGAATTGTTTTGGCTATTCTAGGTCTTTTGTTGTTCCATATAAATTTTTGGACTGTTTTCTGTATTTCAGTGATGTACGTCATTGGGATTTTAATAGGAATTGCATTGAATTTGTATATTAATTTTGGAAGTATCACCATCTTTACTATATTAAGTCGGCCTATCCAGGAGCATGGGAGGTCTTTCCATTTCCTAGTGTCTTCTGCAATTTCTTTCTTTAACTTTTTATAGTTCTCATTAAATAGTTCTTTTACATCTTTGGTTAGGTTAATTCCTAAATATTTTATTTTTTGGGAGGTTATTGTGAATGGGGTTGCTCCCTTTATTTCCCTCTCTTCCTGTGCGTTATCAGTGTATAGGAAGGCAACTGATTTTTGTGGGTTTATTTTGTATCCTGCTATTTTGCCGAAGTGACTTATGATTTCTAAAAGTTTGGGGATGGAGTTTTTGGGATCGTGGAGGTATAGTATCATGTCGTCTGCAAAAAGGGATAGTTTCACTTCTTCTTTCCCTATGCGGATCCCTTTAATGTCTTTTTCTTGCCTTATTGCCCTGGCTAAGGGTTCTAGGACTATGTTGAAGAGGAGTGGAGACAGTGGACATCCTTGCCTTGTTCCTGTTTTTAGGAGGATTGGTTGTAGCTTTTCCCCATTAAGTATAATATTGGCTATTGGTCTGTCATAAATGGCTTTTATTGTTTTTAGAAATGTTCCTTCTATTCCTATTTTCTCCAGAGCTTTTAGCATGAATGAATGTTGAATTTTATCAAAGGCCTTTTCTGCATCTGTGGCGATAATCATGTGATTCTTGACCTTGGCTCTGTTGATATGCTGGATTACATTTATTGACTTACGTATGTTAAACCATCCCTGTGTCTCTGGGATGAAGCCTACCTGATCATAGTGTATTATTTTTTTTATGTGTTTCTGGATTCTGTTAGCTAGAATCTTGTTAAGGATCTTTGCATCTGTGTTCATCAAGGAGATTGGCCTGTAATTCTCCTTTTTGGTTGGGTCTTTGCCTGGTTTGGGGATGAGTGTGATATTGGCTTCATAGAATGAGTTTGGGATAGCTCCCTCCTTCTCTGTTTCTCTGAAGAGCTTGAGGAGTATGGGTATTAGTTCTTCTTTAAAGGTCTTATAGAATTCTGCTGTGAATCCATCTGGTCCTGGGCTTTTTTTTGTTGGAAGACTTTTGATAGCTTCCTGTATCTCATTATAGGATATTGGCTTATTTAATTGGTTAACTTCTTCTTTGCTCAGTTTGGGTAACTTGTATTTCTCTAAAAATGCATCCATTTCCGCCAGATTTTCTTCCTTTAGAGAGTATAGCTTTTGAAAGTAGTCTGTTAGAATTGTTTGGATATCTTGGGTACGTGTTGTGATGTTTCCCGTGGCATCCCTAATCCTATTAATATGGGTTTCCTCTCTTCTTTTTTTAATTAATCTTGCCAACGGGCCATCAATTTTGTTTATTTTTTCAAAGAACCAGCTTTTTGTTTGGTTTATTTTGGTTATGGTTTTCTGATTTTCTAATTGGTTAATCTCTGCTCTCAATTTGGTTATCTGGCTTCGTCTAGTAGCTTTAGGTCCCATTTTTTCTTGTTTTTCTAGCTGTTTTAGTTGCAACATGAGATTATTTACTTGGTCTGTCTCCATTCTCTTGATGTGGGCACTGAGGGCAATAAATTTGCCCCTCAGGACTGCTTTTGCTGTGTCCCACAAGTTTCTTTGTGAGGTGTTTTCATTTTCATTGAGTTCTAGGAAATGCTTTATTTCTTCTCTGATCTCTTCTGTTACCCAGGCCTTGTTAAGGAGTGTGCTGTTCAATTTCCATGTATTAGAGAAATTTCTGCGGTATGCTTTGTTATTGAGAGCTAACTTGATTCCACTGTGGTCAGATAGGATACAGGGGATTATGTCGATCCCTTTGTATTTGCTTAAGTTCCTTGAATGAACTATGATATGGTCTATTTTGGAGAAAGTTCCATGAGCTGCTGAGAAGAATGTGTACTGTGTTGTTTTAGGGTGAAATACTCGGTAGATGTCAGTTAATTCCGCTTGAAGTATGGCCTCACTTAATTCGGTAGCTTCTTTGCCAATCCTCTGGTTGGTAGACCTGTCCTTTGGTGAGAGTGGCGTGTTAAAGTCTCCTAGTATTATCGTATTGGGATCTATTTTATTCTGTAAGTTTGAGAGCATTTGTTTAACATATCTGGGTGCACCGATATTTGGGGCATATAAGTTGATGATGGTTATATCCTCCTCTTGGATTGTTCCCTTTATTAATATGTAATGTCCGTCCTTGTCTTTCTGTACTGATTTTAATGAAAAGTTTATTTTGTCAGATATCAGGGTAGCTACACCTGCTTTCTTATTGGGGGAATTTGATTGGTAGATCCTTTTCCACCCCTTCACTCTGAGTTTGTTTGTATGTTTGGCTGAGAGGTGGGTCTCCTGAAGGCAACAGATGGATGGGTCTTGTTTTCTGATCCAGTCCTCAGTTCGTTTTCTTTTAATTGGAGAATTCAGCCCATTTATATTAAGAGAAAGTATAGAGAGATGCATTGTTGTCCCTGCCATTCCGTTTTCCTAAGTTTTTCTTCTTTCCTTTCCTCCTGTGCTTGCTCAGTTAGACTTTGAGTAATGCCTGTTTGGGGCAGGTCCCAGTTCCTGGTTGCTTTCTTCAGGTTGTGTCCCCCCTCTTAGAATTCTTTGTAATGCTGGCTTAATGTTTATGTATTCATTTAGTTTTTCTTTGCTATTAAAAGTTTTCAGTTCTCCATCGAATGTGAATGCTAGCTTTGCCGGGTATATCAGTCTGGGTTGGCAGTTATTGGCTCTCAGGGCTCGTATGGTGCTTTCCCAGGCTTTTCTTGCATTCATTGTTTGTGTGGAGAGATCTGCAGTGATTCTAATTTTTTTCCCGTTGTAGTATAGCTCCTTCTTCATTTTTGCTGCATGCAGGATTGTTTCCTTATTATTCAGATCCATCATTTTTACTATAATGTGCCTAGAAGTGTTTCTCCTGGGATCTTGCTTGTTGGGTGTTCGATAAGCTTTTGTGATGTAGTTAAGATGGTCATTTTTGAGGTGGGGAAAATTTTCATTGACTATCTTGTTAAATAGGTGTTGCATTCCCTTGCTCTGGAATTCCTCACCTTCGTCCACTCCGATTATGCGAAGGTTAAATTTTTTAGCATTATCTGCTTGCTCTTGAATTTCCCTTTGGTTTAATTTGAGTGATTTTTCCATATCTGTCACTTTTTGGTCCAGTTGGTGTATTCTGTCTTCTGTATCTGACACTCTACCTTCCATTTCATTCACTCTGTTGACCGTGGCTTCTATTGTGGTTTGCATGATGGAAATGGATCCCTTTATGGATTCAATGTTGGTTCTCAGAGTACTGATCTCACCTCTCAATGAGGTGATATCAGTATGCATTACCTCTAATTTGGCGTTTATCTCACTTCTTACTGAGGTTTGTGCAGCTTCTATTTTTGCATCCAATTTTTGTTTGATATCCTGTATATCTTTTGATAGTTCATCCTTGTGCTCTTTCAATTTCTGATCCATTTCTCGCTTTATTTCTTGAGTCATTGCCTCCAGCAACCCTTGGATGTAGTTTTTGTCTTCCATTCCTGCTTTGCTCCCACTGGGGCTCTCCCCTGCGTGGCTGCTGGCTTTTGAGGTGAGCTTGCTGTCCTGGGTAGTGGTAAACCTTGTGATTTTTCTCTGTGATTTTCGCATGGGGGTTCAGGAGACTGCTCTTCAATCTTGTTTTGGTGTGTCTGTCTTTGCTTGGTTGCTGATTCTGTATTGGTAGAGAGAGTCTGTGTCTGATCTGGATTCTGTTGGGAGCCTATTTCCAGCTGCTATTCACTTAGGATTCTCAGCTCTCTGCTGTAGCAATTCCCGCCTTTGGAAGGGTTGAGCAGCCTAGACTGCTTGTGTTTGCTCCTGCGGGTGCTCTTGGGAAGATCAGATGCTCTGGATGCACTCTCCCAAATACTGGAGTCTGCTATGGGCTCCTGATGTGTTTTTGTTTGTTTTGGGCTGGTTGTGGGCTTGAACTCTAGGTTTGGGTGCTGTCCCTCAGCTCTTCAGCTCAGGGCTGGCACCCTACCATTTGAGCCACAGCCCCACTTCTGACCCTTTTTGCTTTGTTCAGGCGCCGGTCCCCTGGCCTGGTTCCGGCCCCAGCCTGGAGCGCGCTCGTTAGGCCTGTGCTAATGTGTATACCACCTTGGTTATGCAGCCTGGAGGACACAGTTCAAATTTCTTCTACTGTTGGTAGTCTTGACCCAGGGGCACTGTTCCTGGCTTGAGCATTTAAGCTCCCTTCCCGGGGCGCTCTTGCTCTGGCCTGGCCAGCAGAGTGTGCTCCACCGGCTGGTGGGGCTCTCGAACAGTTCCCAGTTTTAGTGGGTCCTGTGGTCCGGGTGTTGGGGTAGGGAGTCTAGGTCAGGGTCTGGGGATTCCCTCCAGCTCTGGTCTCCCTTGATGGATTCCCTGTCCCCTGATGGGTACTCACCCTGTAGGTCGTCAGTTGTTGTTGCAGTCCGTCAGTTGTTGTTGCAGTCCGAGTTCAGTTGGGGTGGTTGCGGGCTGGGTTGGGCGGCCCCCCGCCGGGTCGTTGCAATCGCGACAGGTCCCTTTGTGGCGCTGCTGGTGCCGGGCGGCTTTGGCGGGATGGAGCCTCTCCGCTCCGGTGGAGAGTGATGGGTGGGGTGGGATCCTCCTGGAGACTCCCGGCTGGTAGGTTTCTCTGTTCCTGGCGATCCGCTGTTCTGCAATCCGGTACCTGGTGATCTGCAAGCAGCCCCCTGTGTCTCTGTGGCTCCGGCAGCCCCTGCCGGGCCGGCTGGCCGGCGGCTTGGCGCACTGCCGCGCGGCCAGTAAAGGTTGGGGGAGGGGTCTTCGCTCTTCTCTGTTCTGAAATTCTTCTTTTCCTCTCTTTCTTTTTTTGTTATTTTCCACCTCTGGTTTTTCTCTGAGTGTTCGTCTTTTTGTTGTTGTCGGTCTCTTGGGGAGATTAAAGGTTGGAACTCGAACTCTCTTTTTGGTTGGAGAGAGCTGTGGCGTTTCCCTACTGCCCCGTCGCCATCTTGAGAACTCTCCTGGACTAGGCTTTTCATCTGACTGATAATGTATTTATCAAGAGCTGCTATAGTAAGACCTAAACTTGGTATGCAGGGCAAAAGGATTAGAAACTTGGTTCCTATTCTCTGTCTTCTGATCACCTACTCACTTCACTTGCCCAGTTCCAACTTTCCCTTCAAGGGATGTCCTTAAGGAAGCAAACAGAGCTGGCCATTGCCATTCTACTTACTCCACTGACTAATATTTCTCTTCAAGGACTTCTCTCTTTTTTATTTCTGATTATTTTAGCAGTTTTTTCCCAATGGATGGTGCATGTAGTACTTCCTTTTAGATGTTTAAAATGTTGGAGAAAAATTTTGCTTAAAATGCAAAATATAGGGCTGGGAAGATGGCTCAGTGGTAGAGCGCTTGTCTTGCATGCATGAGGCCCTGGGTTCGATTCCTCAGCACCACATAAGCAGAAAAAAAAAAAGCTGGAAGTGGCGCTGTGGCTCAAGTGGTAGAGCACTAGCCTTGAGCTGAAGAGCTGAGGGACAGCGCCCAGGCCCAGAGTTCAGGCCCACAACCGGACCCAAAAAAAAAAAAAAATGCAAAATATAATTCTATTCTATTAGAACAATTTGCATTTGCTTTGACTAACAGACATGCTGATCTCCATTTTATACATAATTCCTTTGGAGTTGGGTTACTAGGGAATGTGTGAGGGCACAAAATCTTCATACTTCTTCTTTCTTTTTTTTTTTTGTTAGTCATGGGGCTTGAAGTCTGGGTCTGGGCACTGTCCCTCAGCTCTTCAGCTCAAGGCTACCGCTCTACCACTTGAGCTACAGCACCACTTCTGATTTTCTTGTGGCTTATTGGAGATAAGAGTCTCATGTACTTTCCTGTCTAGGCTGACTTTGAACCATGATCCTCTTATCTCAGACTCCTGAGTAGCTAGGATTACAGGCATGAGCCACTGGCACCCGGCTTCATACTTCCTTCTTAAAATAAGGAAAATAGAAGATCACCTAATTAGATTGGAGCTATATCCTGTTGGTCAGCTTTATTGATTTTGTCTGGGAAATTTTGACATATTTGTGATTAACATTGTTTAACAGTGAAGATAATGTTTCAGTTATTAGAAGCTTACAAAGTATCTGGTACTTAATATATACAACGTAGTCATTGCTGCATCCAAACAAGATCCATAGAAATAAAATAGCATGATTGTATCAACTTTACAGAGGGGAAATAAAGATGTAGGAATTTATAGTTACTGGCAAAATATCACATAGCTTGGCAGAAACAGAACTGGCTAAACTCAGGAGAAATTAATCTTCTCTAAGAAACTTGCATATATTTCTCTGGCTTATGTGTTGTTCAATCAATAATTTTAAATATCTCAACCACTGAATTGGAAAAAATGGCAAATAATTGTTCAAGCTGGTAATTTAGAGCTCTCAGGGGAAGCGCAGAGGACAATATATGAATAAAGATACATGTAGAAGTGGTCTTTACTTTTACAACCATCCCCATCACTATCTCCCAAGCAGCTGGGATTATAGGTATGAGACACAATGTGCAGCCATTTTTGTGTGTCTATTTCTATACTTATAAACTTAGCACTGTCAGAGCCAATAGTCATGGTACAGTATTTATATACCATGAAGTACCAAATAAATGACTTGTGCAGTTATTGCATAAATTGCATTTGAGCTTAATAGTCTACCTACTAAAAACTAGGGCCCTGGTGGTGGCGTCTGTAATCCTAACTGTTCATGAGGCTGAGATCTGAGGATCACAGCTGGAAGCCAACCCAGGCAAGAAATCTGTGATACTCTTATCTTCAATTAACCAGCAGAAAGCTGGAAGTGGAAGTGTGGTTCAAGTGATAGAGTTTCAGGCTAAAGGACAGCACCCAGGCCCTGAGTTCAAGTCTCAGTATCCCCCAACCTGATACACACAAAGGAAGGCGACAACAAAGTCATTTTGAGTTAGGACTTACCTCCTTTATTACACAATAAGAGATCAGTATATCCCCAGATTTTTTGTCTTGGCAAGGATCTCAGATATGCCTCAGAAGCCCTTTGCTGGCAGAGCATGTGTGCCCCAGTTGCAGGTTTGGGGATAGCCTACAGATGCCTGGAGATCACTGTGTCTTCTCCACAGAAGTAAATGCCTGAGTGGCTGGGCTGTGAGTCAGTGATATGCAAGGAGCTTTGCTGCTTTTTCTCATCCAACTTTGCAGTTATTTTCCCATGAGTTTTTTCTTCCTCAGATCTGTGTAACATCATCAGGAAGATTAGCTGTCCATCATACTTCTGCTTATACCAATGTAAGATATATAATGTCTTTGATGAAGTGCAGTTTATGGTGAGATTCTCTTCCTCTTGGACAAACAGATACTGAGGATGTTGTTGAAGTTCTTGGCTACTGACCCCTGTCCCAAAAGACAATGAAAGAGATCACAGTAGACACAGTAAGATATTCATGGTCACAGTAGAGATGGTGTTTTCCTCCCCTTTCCAAACCCATCCTGGGTAGAAGCATCATCACATCAACACAGAATACCGTGTGTGTGTGTGTGTGTGTGTGTGTGTGTGTGTGTGTGTGTGTGTGTGTGTGTGTGTGTGTGTGTGATTATTGGGGCTTGAACAACTCAAGGTCTGGTGAGTGCTGTTCCTTAGGTTTGTTTTTTTTTTTTTGCATCAGCCTGGTTACCAGTTGAGCCACAGCTCCACTTCTTTTTTTTTTTTTTTTGTCGGCCGTGGGGCTTGAACTCTGGGTCTGGGCCTATCCTTCAGCTCTTCAGCTCAAGGCGAGCGCTCTACCACTTGAGCTACAGCGCCACTTCTGGTTTTCTGGTGGTTTATTGGAGATAGGAGTCTCACGGTCTCTCCTGCCCGGGTTGGCTTTGAACCGGGATCCTCAGATCTCAGCCTCCTGAGTAGCTAGGATTACAGGCGTGAGCCACCAGCGCCCGGCCTCCACTTCTTTTTTTGGTTTTGTTTTTTGGTGAATAATTGGAGATAAGAGTCTTACAGACTTCCCTGCCTTGGCTGCCTTTCAACCTCAATCCTCAGATTTCAGCCTCCTGAGTAGCTAGGATTACAGATGTGAGCCATTGCTGCCCAGTAGACACTGTCTAACTTTTCAACATGCATCTGGTTCTCAAAAGGCCTTCCCAGGACAGAAGATTACTCATTACCTCTCTGCAGAATGAAACACATACTCACAGGCTGCCTGCAATCCCATCAACCCCAGAAGTACTTTCAGGAGAGTCTCCATCCCTTGACTCCTCAATGAAGAAAATTAAAACAGATTTTCCTGAAGGGTCCCTCCAACAGAGATGCTTTTAGCTTATTTGGTGAAGAAGAAACCAATCAGAAGTCAGCACTCTACAAAGCTAACTCAGCTACTTTTTAAACATTGCCACCCTTTGGCTAGACAGAGAAATGCTCGGCAATGATCTGTGGATTTAGTTTATCTGAGATGCATCCATTTATTGCTATAAGCTATGCCATTTACTATGAAAACATAAAAATCCTTAGTTGGAGTTTTCCTTTTGTAATTAAGAGAACGTCAACAATTTTTTCTTTTTGTAAATATATTTTTATTTTCTTTAGGTAGTTGTACAAAGCATTGCCATTCAACAAAGCAATTTATGAATACAGTGTTTTTAATGTCCCCCTTTTAACATTCTCACCCACCACTCTCACCCCACTCTTTCCCTCACTTTTCTCTGTCAAGTTTATATTTGTCTTATATATACCTATGCAATCATAAAACATATATGTATAGATTTGTTCTGTTCATTTATTATTACTGTCTGAAAGCAATTCAAATTTGAACCTGTCTTTTTTTAATTTGCACACATTTACTGGTTACAGTAGTTTTCATTTTGTAAATTTTATAGAATTTCCAACACAGACAGTTATATTGCTTGCAAAACCATAGTTTTCCAATCAGATGTAGTTTACTTTTTTCTTAGCTTAGTTTATTATTGAGTTCCTCCAGGCCACTGATGGGGAGAAGTGATGAGAAAGGATGTTCAGATTGGTTCCTGATCCTGGAGGAAGCACTCAGATTCTCACCATCAAGTCCAATGTGCAAAAGATTAAGGAAGTTCCTTTTCATTTCTGGTTTTGGAAATTTTTTATGAAGAATTAACACTGGATTTTATCATTATGAGATCTTTTTTCTACAATGCAACATTCAATTTGCTGAAATTGCATTCAATATTTATGCAGCTATATCCATGAGGGCTATGGAATGGAGGTTTTTTTTTTTTTTTTGTAATGTCTGGATTTAGAATCATGGTTGCTGTGACATTTTAGAATATATTGAAAAGTATTCTCATCTCTTCAACTTTTCTGATGTTTTGTCATGTATAAAAGTTTGGTTTAAATAATGACTTGGTTATTGATAAATTAATATCTTACATTTATATATGCATATATTTTATTGAAATGTAGACATTTTGCTTTTCTTAAAATATTTTTTATTGTAAAGATATTGCACAGAGGGGTTACAATTACATGAGTAAGTTAATGAGTATATTTCCTATAGAGCATTCTTACCCCCCTCCTTTGTTTTTCCCCTACTAGCCCTTCCCTCCCACCTCCCCAACTCTAACCTCACCGGGACAAAGTTGTAAAGTTCATTTTCATCCTAGTGTCTTGTACATCTCATTGTTAAATGGGCTATTCTCTATCCTTATTTCAGAATTTTGTTATTTCCCTTCCCATCCCCAAATTATAAAAATGTGTGTACAAAATACATGGCACCAGAACCAAATACAGTGACAACATGGGTTATAACATGGGGGAAGAACATACAAAAGAAACAAAAAAACACATAGTATATTATAGGTACATTAAAACAACAGCAACAAAGATAAAACCTCTTGTGTCCCTATGTTGGGGTTCATTTCACTTAGCATCATTTTTATGGTAATATGTACATAGCTTTTGACCTTTCTGCTTGTCCTAGACATATACTAGTTATGGCACATAAGGGAAACCATGGGACTGATGTTTCTTTGAGTCTGTCTGACTTCACTTAATATAATTTTTTCTAAGTCTTTCCATTTCCTAATAAATGGGGTAGTGTCATTCTTTCTCAGAAAGACATAGAATTTCATTTTATCTATCTATCTATCTATCTATCTATCTATCTATCTATCTATCTATCTATCTATCTATCTATCTATCTATCTATCTATCTATCTATCTATCTATCTATCTATCTATCTATCTATCTATCTATCTATCTATCTATCTATCTCTATCTATCTCTATCTATCTCTATCTCTATCCATCTACACACACATACCATATTTTCTTGATCCATTCATCTACAAAGGAGCATCTGGGTTGGTTCCATATCTTAGCTATGATAAATAATGCTGGGATAAACATAGTAGTGCCGGTAGCTTTAGTATAGCATTGTTTGTGATCCTTTGGGTAAACACCCAAAAGTGGGATTGCTGGGTCATAGGGGAGCTCTATGTGGAGTCTTTTGAGGAACCTCATACTGCTTTCCAAAGTGGTTGAACTAGTTAACACTCCCACCAACAATTCAGTATGGTTGCCTTTTGGCCACATCCTCTCCAGCATCTGTTGTTATTAGATTTCTTGATTATAGCCATTCTAACTGGGGTGAGGTGGAATCTCAATATTATTTTGATTTGCAATTTTTTTTGTCAGTTGTGGGACTTGAACTCCAGGCCCGGGGTGCTGTCCTTGAGCGCTTCAGCTCAAGGTGAGTGCTCTGCCACTTGAGCCACAGCGCCACCTCCGATTTTCTGCTGGTTTATTGGAGATAAGGGTCTCATGGACCTTCTTGCCTAGGCTGGCTTTGAACCATGATCCTCAGATCTCAGCCTCCTGAGGAGTTAGGATTGAAGGCATGAGCCACTGGTGCCCAGCTGATTTGCATTTCTTTTATGGCTTGAGAAGGTGAGCATTACTTCATGTGTCTATTGGCCATTCTTATTTCCTCTTCAAAGAACTCTCTCTTTAAATCTTTAGCCCACTTATCAATGGGGCCATTGTTTCTTTGAGGATTTGTTTTTGGGAGATTTAATTTTTGAGTTCTAATATATTTTAGATAATGAAGCACTTGTCTGTGTTATGGCTAGTGAAGATATTCCTGTTCATGGGCTTTCTATTGATCTTGCTAGCTATGTATTTTGCCATGTACAAGCTCTGCAGTTACATTTGATCCCATTTGTCCAACTTTTTAGATCTGTTGTGTTTCTGGGTCTTTATTTTGACCTGTGCCAAGGAGCCCTAGAGTTTGTCTTTTTCCTTCCTGTAATGTTTCAGGGTGTCTGCTTTGACGTGGAGGTTTTTGATCCATTTGGAGTTGATTCTGGTGCAGGGCGATATGTAAGGATCTAGCTTTAGTTTTCTACAGATGTTTAACCGATTTTGCCAGCACCATTTACTGAAGAAGCTGTATTTCTTCTATCCTTTTTTTTTTTTTTTTTTTTAGCTCTTTATTGAAGATTAGGTGGCTATAGGGCTGTGGGTTCATTTCTGGGTCTTCAGCTCTATTCCATTGGTCCTCAGGTCTGTTCCTGTGCCAGTACCAAACTGTTTCGATTACTGCAGCTTTGTAGTAGAGTTTGAAATTTAGTTTTGCTATGCCTCTAGCGCTGTTCTTTCTGCTAAATATTATTTTTGCTATTTGAGGTCTTTTATTGTTCCATATGAATGTTTGGATTGCTTCTATTTAATTGAAGAATGAGGTTGGGATATTGATAGATATTGCATTGAATTTGTACATAGCCTTCAGCAGTATTACCATTTTCATGATGTTAATCTTCCCAATCCAGGAGCATGGGAGGTTTTTCCACTTCTTTAGTTCTGCTTTAATTTCCTTTTTCAGGTTTAAACTTTTTATCTTAGAGGTCCTTCACTTTTTTAGTTATCTCCTATGTGAGGCTATTACAAAAAGAGTTGTTTTCCTGATTTCAGCCGCACTCTTCTTGTTACTCACATACGGCAAAGCCATTGATTTTTGAGGGTTAATTTTATACCCTGTTACTTTGCCAAACTTTCAAATCTGCTTGAGTAACTTGGAAGTAGAGTCTATGGGGTTCTTTAGATATAAGATCATGTTATTTACAAAGAGCGAGAGTTTTACTTCAACTTTCCCTATTTGAATCCCCTTTATGTTTGCATCTTGTCTTATTTCTCTAGCTAGGCATTCTAATACTAAATTGAAGAGGAGTAGAGAGAGCAGACATCCTTTCTCATTGCTGAATTTAGAGGAAATGGTTTTAGCTTTTTGCCAGTAAGTATAATGTTGGCTGTAGGGTTATCATACACAGCCTTTATTGTATTGAGTAATGTTCTATGGATTCCTGGTTTCTTCAGAGCTTTCATCATAAAGGGGTGCTGGATCTTATCAAATGCTTTTTCTGCATCTATTGAGATAATCATGTGTTCTTATCTTTGCTCTTATTGATGTGATGTATTATTTAACTGACTTGTGTATATTGAACCAGCTTTGCATCCCTGAAATGAATCCTGTTGGATCATAGTGTATGACTTATTTTATTTATTTTTTTGCGTATGATTTTTTTTATGAGTTGTTGAAGTCAATTCGCCAAAATTTTGTTGAGAAGTTTTACATCAATGTTTATCAAAGAAATGGGTCTATACTTCTCTTTCTTTGATGAATACGTGTCTGGTTTTGAGATGGGGTTCATATTGGCTTCATAGACAGAGTTTGGTAGTGAACTTTCAGTTTCACTGAAAGTTGTAGAAGCATTGGTGTGAGTTCTTCTTCGAAGGCCTTGTAGAATTCAGATGTAAATCCATCTGGTCCTGGGCTTTTCTTAGGTGGGACATCCCCTTGCTGTTTCTATTTTGATGCTTGATATGAATCTGTTTAATTGGTTTAAATCATCTTGGTTTAGTTTGGGCATGTCAATATTTGCTAGAAATTCACCCATTTCTTCAGATTCTCAAACTTATTAGCATAAGGTTGGAGAAACACTCCCTTATACTGTACTGAATCTTGGTTGTTTCTGTGGTGATGTCTTGTTTATTTGGGTGTGTTCTCTTCTTTTTCTGATCAGATTTGCTAAGAGTTTGTCAATTTTGGTAATTTTTTTGAAGAACCAACTCTTTGTTTTGTTGATTCTTTCTATGGCTTTTTTGGATTCTAATTCATTTAATTTTGATTTGATCTTAATTATTTGTTTCCACCTACTGGATTGAGGTTTGGCTTGTTGCTCTTTTTCAAGGAGCTTCAGGTGGCTCATTAAATTGTTGTTTTCAAATCTCTCCAATTTGTTGATGTAGGAACTCAGAGCTATACACTTGCCTCTGAGTACTGCCTTTGCTGTGTCCCAGAATAGCTGGTAATTTGTGGGTTCATTTTTTGTTGAATACTATGAACATTTGAGTGTCCTTTCTAATGTCTTACATGACTCACTGGTGGCTCATCAGTTTGTTTTTCAGCCTCCATTTGCTACAGGATTTTCTTTGGTGGCTTTTGGTGTTGAATTCTAATTTTATTCTTTTGTAGTCTGAGAGAATTCAGGGCATAATTTCAATGTTTCTGTACTTGGACAAATTTGCTTTGTGACCTAAAATGTCATCTAATTTGGAATGTGCTGCTGAGAAGAACGTGTATTCTGATGCTGCTGGGTGAAATATTCTGTACATGTTTGTTAAGTCTAGTTGGTCTATGCAGTTGTTTAGATCCAATATTTCTCTGTTGAGTTTTGGCCGGGTTGATCTATCCAGAGGGGAGAGTGGTGTGTTAGAGTCCCCAACAATTAATGTCTTTCAATGTATATGAGATTTTTAGGGAAAGTAGTGTTTCTTGGATAAATTTGGGTGCTCCATTATTTGTTGAATAGATATTTAGAATTGTTTTATTCTTCTCTTGATCCCTTTATTAGTATGTAGTGACCTTCTTTATCTATTTTCACTAATTTTAATTTGAAGTCTATTTTATCTGATATTAAGATTGCAACTCCCACCTATTTATGGGGGGCATTTGCTTGGTAGATTTTATTCCAGCCTTTCACTTTGAGAATATGTTTGTTTTTGTGGGCAAGGTGTGTCTCTTGAAAGCAGAAGATAGAAGGATCTTGCTTTTTGACCTATGTCTCTTAATTGGAGAGTTAAGTCCATTAATACTGAGAGTTAGGAGCGAGAGGCGTTTGGTAGTTCCTGACATGTTATCTACCTTCTTAGGAGTTGTGCCACCTGGCCTCTTCTTATGATTCTCAGATTCTCTGGGGGCTGTTTCTTGGCCTTTATCATGTTCTTGTTGGTTTTGTATGTGTAGGACATTTTTAAGTATCCTTTGTTATGCTGGTTTGGTGGAGATATATTGTTTCAATTTTTCTTTGCTACAGAAGCTTTTTATGTGTCCCTCAGTTATGAAGGAGAGTTTAGCTGGGTACAGTGTTCTTGGTTGATAAGTGTTTATCTTTAGGGCATAGTATACATCATTCCATGTTCTTCTTGTTTTCATGGTCTCTACAGAAAAATCTGTACTTATTCTGATTGGTTTTCCTTTATAGGTGATTGATCTTTTCCTCCCTGACAGCTTTAAAGATCCTTTCCTTTGTCTCTATTGATCCTGTGCAGATTTCAATGTGGTAGTGGGATGTCCTGTTCTGGTCTGGACTATTTGGGGTTCTAAAAGATTCTTGTATCTGAATGGACCTGTCTTTTAGCATGTTTGGGAAGTTCTCTGCTAGGATCCTGTTAAATAAATTACCTAGACCTTTCACTTTTGTCTCTAGGCTCTCCTCTACACAAATTAAACTTAAATTAAGCCTTCTGATGGTGTCTTCTATCTATTGGATAGATCTATCATATTTCTTGGATTTGTCTTGAATACTTGTCCGTTATTCCTCTATAATGTCTATTCTGTCTTCAATTGCAGAGATTGGATCTTTTGCATGGTCTAACCTACTGTCAAGACTGTTTTTTTTTTAATTTCCTTTCCTTCTAATTCGTCAGATTTGATGACTTCAAATTCTTTGTTGGAACCTTTTTTAGATCTTGTTTTTAGATCTTGATTTGGTTTTCAGTGTTCACTCTCAAATCCCTTAATTGATTGATTATAGTTTCATTGTACTCCCTTTCCTTCTTTTGGACTTCATTCAACATTCCCTTTGTGGACTCCATGGATTCCTCCAGATTTTTGTTTTTGGATTCCATGAATGCCTCTATAAATCTTTGGTTATTCTCATCATGCTCACACAATTCCTCTATTAATATTTGATTAGCCTCCTCATGCTCACGAAATTGCTGTATTAGTCTTTGGTTACCCTTATCACGCAGCCTCATCAGATTCATGCATTTCCCTGTTACACTTACACAGAGCCCTTTGCAGGCCTTCAATCTTTTCATTCAGCAGGTTTATTAGCAGTAGTGTTTGTAGAACACTTTGGGAGTTTCCTCTGGATTATCCATTAACTGCTCTGTTGCCTGATTATCATGAGCAGGATTTGAAATATCTAGACTTGCCATTTTGCTTGTTTCTAGAGCTTTTTGCCCATTTGCGTATGGAAGCAAAACCAATTCCTTGCTAGAACACTATTTTAAGGCAAGCATCATCGCAGAACCCTGTAGTTGCACAGATTGTTTGACAGTCAAAATGAGTACAGATACAATCTAGTTTAACAATAAATAACTAGGGATCAATGGGCTAAGAAAATCAAAAAAGGAGTATGGTGACTAGAAATTAATAGGTCTAGAGAGAATTGTGAGGAGAAAATAAGATTAGAGGAATGTGGGGAGGGAAAGGGAGAGAGGGAAGATAACTAAATTCAAAGAGAGGAAAAAGAGAGAAGGAATGGAGAAGAGAGATAAAGAAAAAGGAAAAAAAATAAATAAATAATTTAAAAAATGAAACACTTAAAAAATTACATAAGTAGTAGAAATAATACCACAACTAAAGGAGTTAAAGCTGAGAGTTTGTGAATTGAGTAATCAATATCTGAATTAAATATGCACACAATAAAGGATAAGGTCTAATAATCTTAGACAGAGATGTTTCTGGGGATGAACAGAACAGTAATTAAGAAAAAGAAAGAAAAAGAAAAAGGACCAAAAGGAAAAAGAGTAAAAAGAATTTAAACAAAACCATAAAAGTGATGAATGACAGAAAACAATTTTTTTTAATTTAAACAAATTATGTAGAAAAAAAATTCTTCATGTTTTTTGGGGGGGGGACTTGTGTCTCCCCTGTGTGTGTATCCAGTCTCTGGGTGGAGTCTCTAGCTTGCTTGTGATGTTTGGTTTTCCTGTGGCTTAGTTGATTTCTTATATCAGTGTTTGAGCAGGCAGAACGAAGTACTGCCTTACTGGCACAGGGCTTTAAGACTCTCTTCCCAGGCCAGTTCCATGGGAGGGCGATCTGCTTTGAATGTCACAAAAAAGGGAGATGGCTGTTTCCTCTAGCTTGGAGTTGCTTTGAGGGAGCTAGGTTGTGGGTAGGGCTGTGGCCTGTCAGCAATCAATAGCCTTTCCCTGAGGGGCTAGCTCCTGAGACACTCATGCAGCCCAGCCTGGAGCTATTCTCAGGATATATGCATATCCAGTTTCCAATTATTTTTCTTTTACCTTCCTGCAGCTTGAATTGCTGCCCGAGCTGCAAAGAGGTGAGGCCACATCTGGCTCTGATTACCCAGAGAAGAAAGTTTACCCTAGGCAGAACTTTCTGTCTGGAAGGCCAAATTTCTCAAGAAGGTGGGGGTGGGGGTGGAGCTGAGCCCTGCAGATCAGGTTCCTTTGATCTATTGAATGGCTCCCATTGTCTTCTTCAAAGGCCTCAGTTTCATGGTAGCTGCTCTGGCCTGGTCTTCGTCAATATCAAAGCTGGAGTTCTTCTCTGGTGGTGGGGGAGGGACTACCTTCCCAACACTGCTCTGTGAAAAGGAGTGGGACTGTCTTGTGGGGTACTTAAACCTTTCCCTTGGTTTTCCGACCATCCACAGTCTGCCACTGTCTGTGGTCAGCAGGATGAATATTTCTGCTCCTTGCCAGTTCTTGCTGGTGGTGATTAGAATCCACTCACACACCATCTCTGGTGCTTTTGTCCCTGGTTCTGTCTGTTGATCTGGTGTCTGTGGCAGGAGCCACCACTGCAGGAGACATTGGAGAGTACTCCAATCTGTCTCCTTAACCAAGCTGCCTGAATTTTTTCTCTCTGGCCAAACTCTCCGTACTATGATTGCACAGTTGGTGTGACTCCCTAGCTTTGGATTTTTCACCAGAACACTAAAACTGGTCTCTACATGAGAGCTTGTTTAGTCACTAGCTTCTTCTCCACCATCTTTCTCCTGACATTTTGCTTTTTATGTCTCTTTTTTCACCATATTTTTAACTTTTTTGTCACATATCTGTGTCTATAGAGGTCATGAACTCAATAGCAGCATGCTACAATTTTTGCTTTCTATCATTATCTTTGTAAGAAAATAAGGGAAGGAAGGAAAAAATATCATGTGATCTTTTATATGGATCCCTGACATTACAATTTTCAGAGCTATGTGGGTTAAAGTTACTGTCTGGTGTCATTTACTTGCTCTGAAATAGTTTCATTCTCTTTGCATTTTATTTTCATGTTTTGTCAAATATTAAAATCACATCTGTACACATATATACTAAATAGTTTTTTTTCAATTTAAAAATAAAATACTATTTTATACAATTTTAAATATTGTGAATATTATGAAGATAAAAGAAAAATATTTATAGTTCTACTTTTTATTAATATAATTCTCTTTACTTGTTCTCCTATTCTTTTTTTTATAGATTTAGGTTACCATCTAATGTTACCCTTCTTCATCTGAAGAACTTACTTTAGAATTACTTGCAAGACAAATGTGTGGGCAATAGCTTCTCTATATATGAGTGATTTTATCTTATCATTGGAGGGAATCATTTCCTGAGTAGCTTGAGAGTAAAAGGACAAAAAACAGATGTTGTTCCAAGAGTGGAGAACAGAACATGCCTGTGTTGGAGAAGTAATTGAGACTGACAGAGAAGCAGACATGCTCTGTGATGGGGAAGCAGAAGAGTCCTATCTTTGATCTCATACAGTTGTGAAGAATTTTAAATCTTATTTTATTGTAAAGATGCTATGCAGAGGGGTTACAGTTACATGAGTAAGATGATGAGTACATTTCTTATCCAGCTTTGTTTTTCTTCTACTATCACTTCCCTTCCCCTTAGTTTGCAAGCATTGCCATAACAAATCTCCCCGAATCCAAAATTAAGGTTTCATCAGGACTAGGTTTTTCTGAGGGCAGTGAAGGCAAAGTGTATTTCAGGCCTTTCTTGTGGATTAGATGGTGCATTGCCCTGATCTGATCTCTGGTTTATGTTCAAATGGCTGTGTGTGTGTGTGTGTGTGTGTGAGAGAGGGGGGGGGGGGAGGGAGAGAGGGAGAGAGGAGGGGGGAGGGAGAGGGAGAGAGGGAGAGAAAGAGAGAAACTCTGTCTCACTCATTGATATGTTCCTGTTATCTCCAGTGATGCAGAAAAGCACAAGTGGAAGAATTGTTGTCCAGGATTTTCTGGGCATAAAGCAAGATTCTACCTTAAAAAAAAAAAAAAAACAATTTAGGAAGGGGCTTGAGGTGTAGCTCAAGTATCATGTCTGCTTTGTGAGCTCAGTATCACAAGAAAACAAAACAAAACAATATATTTGAGAAAGATGGCTTAATGTACGTGCCAGTCAATGAAATATACATATCATTAAAAAAACTTTTATAAATAAACAAGAAGGTAATCAATTAAGAATATTACACATATTAAATACTAACACGCTACAAAACTGAATCACAGATCCAACACACAGAATGTTGTCCAATCATATTAGTAATCAAAATGGAGGTAAAAATATCAATAAGTCTGAAGTAGGAAGACTGTGAGTTCAAGGCCACCCTGAGTTTCATAGCAATACCTGTCTCCAGAAAGAAAAGAAGAATATGTAAAACTATAATTTTGAACCAGGCATTGGTGGCTCATGTCTGTAATCCTAGCTAATCAGGAGGCTAGATCTGAGGATTGTGGTTCAAAGCCAGTCCAGGCAGGAAAAATCTTTGAGATTCTTGGCTCCAATTAATAATCCGAAAGCTGGTGCTGAGTTGTGACTCAAGTGGTAGAGTGAAAAAAGCTCATGGACAGTGTTCAGGCCCTGAGGTCAAACCTCTAAGGCTGGTACACAAAAAATATATAATTCTGTTAATAATGAATAAGGAAGCAAAATGTAAATATTAATAGATTTCAAATTTAAAGTGTTATTCAGCCACTTATAATTATTTTCAGATATTGAAAAATATTATACAATATATATGAAAATATTTTTCTGTGTATATTGATATGAACACTTCAACAGCTTTTCAAGTAAAAAAATACAAATAAGTTGCAAAAACATGTTGCATAATCCAATTTACATAATACCCTTTGGTAGCTAGTTATGCATATTTACACAAGTGGAAAGGAACGTGATTTTCAGGAAATACTCCAAGCTGTCAAAAAAAAAGCTATTATAGGAATTGAAGAGGAAATGGAGTAGAAGTGGGGTGAGGAGATTCAGTTTTGTGTTTCTAGGTTTTATTTGTGAGAAAAGCATCATCATTTCTACCAGAGTAGTTTTCTTCCTTTCTGTTAATCTTGAATTGTTTTTCTGAGTAGTCTTGCTTTGGTCAGGTGGCTTGACCCTTGTGAATTATGTTCTAGTTACATACATCCTTTTCTTGAGCACTTTAATTAAGCTTCTTAAAATTTAATTATGTCCTGTTAATTAAGCCACATTCTTTTGCACATCATGCACCTGAACTCAGCCAATGTGAGCAGAGGAGCAGGGCCTGCTGGGTTAGGGATAAAAAGGGAGCAGCCTGCCTGCTCTGTGTGCTTGATTGCCAGATTTTTGACTGATGGTGTACCCTTCTGGAGAAGTAAATATTGCCTTGCCAAGTTCCTTTTGAGTTGGTGGGGATTTTTTGTTGCTGTTGTTGGTGGTGGGTTTTTTTTTTTTTTTTTTGTCTTGGGGCTTGAACTCTGGTCCTGGATACTGTCCCTCAGCTCTTCAGCTCAAGGCTAGTGGCTACCATTTGAGCCACAGCGCTACTTCTAGGTTTTTGGTGGTTTATTGGAGATAAGAGTCTCATGGACTTTCCTGCCAGGGCTGACTTTGAACCGTGATCCTCAGATCTCAGCCTCCTGAGTAGCTAGGATTATAGGCGTGAACCACCAGCGCCCGTTATTGAGTTGGTGTTTTTATTGCTACATGACACTCCAATATCCCTAGCTATTTCTAACACTTGGGGGCTTGTCCAGAATGCTGTCATGTCACTAGAAGAACTCTGGGAAAACTCATCCTCAGGAGGAATGCTTCCTGCTGCTTATATGCTGCAGCCACCAGGTCAGGCTGACAGTGAACCCAGAATCGCAAGTAAATTGGCAACGCAATAAAAGCACCCAAATAAAGAAGCCATGACAAAGGGCCCAGGCTAAACTGCAGTGATCTGGTAACTTTGTGCATGGACCAAGGCAGGAAAAATTGGGCTTGTAAGGACTTCCTTGGTGGTTGGGTATTTTGGGGGTTTGCATGTGTCACACTAAGATGTGTTCTAGACATGAGTAAGAGTGGAGTCCTGATCTGTAGTCCTGATCCCACTAAGAAAAATTGAAACCTTGGAGATGGAAGAAGCAATCTTGGGTTGTACAGTGTGTGTAGGGAGTGTCAAACAAAAAGGGTGCAGAAGAAACCTCTAATAAGGGGAGTTGAGGCGTTGGGAGATTGGGCATCTTGTTTGTGAGACATTTCCAGGTTCTAGTTGTACAGGAAACTTCCAGTAAGGAGGATTGAATACAATTGGACTGTATAACAAATCTCCAGCAAGGAGGATTGAGGGCAGGTTTGTGTAAGAAACCTCCAATAGGGGAGACTTAGCATAACAGGAGTGTACAAGAAATCTCCAGTAAGAGGGGTTGAGTGCACTGGAAATTTTAGTTATAGTAACCTGCTGAAAGTGGGCAATAAGAATTCTAGGTCTGGCTGGGAATGTGGCTCAGTGGTAGAGTGCTTGCCTTGCATGCGTGAGGCCCTGGGTTCGATTCCCCAGCACCACATAAGCAAAAAGAAAAAAGCCGGAAGTGGCACTGTGGCTCAAGTTGTAGAGTGCTAGCCTTGAGCTGAAGAGCTGAGAGACAGCGCCCAGGCCCAGAGTTCAGGCCCCATGACCCAACCAAAAAAAAAAAAAGAATTCTAGGTCTAGGAAAGAGAAGAAAAGCAGAGCTAAATTGGCTGTCTTGGACATTATCTTGTTGGTCTATTGGGAAGAATGTTAAATTCAGCATGCTAATGCCTTACTATTGTGTTCTGAATTTGTTTATAAGTAGAGATGGTTGTTGCATTTTTCTTGTGTGTCTGGCTTGTTCAGGAAAGGAGTCTAGATGATGCATACCTCTTTTCTGTTCCACTCTGCCATAACATGTGTTTTCTTGGTCTTTTCTTGTTTTTTTATTTTTTTTGTCTTTTATTTTTCTAACTCTCTAGACAGACTTTGTTCAGGGAGGAGTGTTCACTCTCCCTAGTTTGGGAGAGCAACTTGACTTGGGGCCCAGATAGAAAGGTAGAAATTTCCTAATTGTATGTGTTCCATATTCTGTGTCTTTATGTGGTGTGTTATATGGTTTCTATAGTCTATTCAGAAGTTCTGTGGCTATAGACTCCAGAAAGAGAGAGAATGCCGCTACTATGACAGTGCCACTGTGCTGTTCCAAGTGGCTATCTTTACCCTGATGGTGCTATGACACAGACACAAGGTTTGTGTCCTTTTGTCATCCTACACCCTAGGAGAGATGGTAAGCAACTCATAGCTAAAACATTTATCTACTTAATTATAGTTATTATAGATTGTTCCCAACAGCCAGGGGAAGGGTAGGAGGGAGTTGTGGGGGGAGGGGGTGGGGAGAACAGATAAAAAGAAAGATAAAATCTTAAAGGGTGTTCAGCCAGAAGGTAACAATAATATAGGTAGACAGCTCTCCCCTAAGGCTTCATGGATTTCTCTAATTTCATTCATCCATGTCTTAGAATAGATGTCAGTGTTGGAAAAAAATGTGATCTTCCTCCCCAGATGAACTTCTTATGCAACTATTAATCTTCTAAGTTTTTGGGGACGCAAGTATTGAGTCTCAAAATCGAAAGTTACAATTTACTGAGGAAGAGCTATGGTCCTTGGGGTATTTAGCCAATGAAGAAAAATGCTGATTGGTCCCTGAAGAAATAGAGGGGCTTTCAACCAAACTCCCTTCCAGGATATGCTTAAATTATTTATGGATGGCTTCTCTGGGGTGATACAGGGAAAGGGCATATCAGGTATTCAGTGTGAATGTGGTTAAAGTAAGCATTGTTGAATTGGGGAGATTTCTTAATAACTGATTTGCACAAACTTGTGAGTTGTTTATACTCAATGGGTGTTAAATATGTTAAAAAGAAAGGAGGGAACAATGTATGCAGGCTCTAAATTTGTACTCGATATGATGTGTGTCTTTAAAAAAAAATATGGGAGGAGAGGGAATTAATTAATAGCAAGACAGGTGGCAGAGGACTGTTTAGCCTGCAAGGAAGGTTAATAAATGTCTTTGCCTCAAAAAGGGAGAAACCCAGTTTAAGGCCTTTTGAAGCATTCAAATTAATGGTCTCCTCTCTTTAAAATTCCCAAATCAGTTCCTCCAAAATTATGTGTGTAGTGTCTCACCCCTCAAGGCAACAAGGACTGCTAACAGTTTGAGTTCCCTTTATACCAGAACAAGCCTGGAGAGTGTGTCCTGATCAAGATTTGAAAGAAAAAGACTCAAGCCAATCTGGGACCTTTTTTAAGTGCCAGTTAACCACTGAAAGGGCAGTGTGTACTACAGAAAAGGGATGGACTTTCTGCACTCGGGTAAATCAAGCAATCCCCCAAGGGAAGACAATGGTCATGTTATCCAGTCCAGGAGATGCCAAATGACTTAAAAGGACTGATGTGGTTGTTGGTGGTCATTGCTATTTCTCTTCCACCAAGAAGCTGTCTTATCATTGGGAGAGACAGAGGGATTTAAAACACTCTTTCCAAACCGTGCATTGGTGGCTCATACCTATAATCCTAGCTACTCAGGAGGCTGAGATCTGAGGAACACGGTTCAAAGCTATCCCAGGCAGGAAAAGCCGTGAAACTCTTTATCTCTAATAAACCACCAGAAAACCTGAAGTGACGCTGTGGCTCAAGTGGTAGAGTGCTAGCCTTGAGCTGAAGAGCTTAAGGACAGTGCCCAGGCTGAGAGTTCAAGCTCCATGACTGACCAAAAAGCAAAGCAAAGCAAAACAAAACAAAACACTCTTTCCAAGATTAGATTATATAAGTATGTGTGCATCCCAAGTTTAATGTACTAGAGAATGATTATCTCCTGGTTATGGTTGGAATGATGTGGGGTGGTCAACCAACATTGACCAATGCAACCCCCTGGTGATGGTTATAGCTCCTCACTCTATGACTGGGGATCCTTCTGTGTGTTGGTGTTATGGTCTAGAGATTTCATTTACTTTCATTCTTGACCTAATTGGAAAATTCTCTTTAGAATTATGAAGTTCATTTACCACGGAGCCCTCCAATATTCTAGTTAGGCCTCAAGGCAATCATTTTGAAGTAATTATCATAGGGGTAAAAGATTTAACACAGGTTTAGTTTTTAAAATGGGTGTGGTAAAACAAATGCCTGTTTAAAATGGATAAAACGTTCTATTTGCACTGTTTCCCATGGTTGATTAAAGCCACCTCAGATGGTTAAGTCACCATCCTATAACTGTAACTTTACCCCATGTCTCTTCAGGCAGGATGGGAGAAGTTGAGTCCCTGAAAAATGTATTCAGGATACAGTGAAAGCTGGTCTTTGAGGAGATGAGAATGCATTTGCTCTTACCATTGCTAGAGCTGATGTCTGGTGGTATATTGGGGGGATTTTTGTTTGAGGCTTTTCTGTTCAAATAGAACAGAACCTGTATATTGGTTCAATTGGCTACCCCTTTCACTCTGGTATTCAAAAAACCAAAGCCTTCTTCCAATCAAATAGTGTTCTCACCATTTTTACTGAGATAGACACAGCAAGAAGCATTTTACTAAGAGAAATAAACATGTGAAGATTTTGTTTCCTTTTCTCTTTATTGTAGGATTACAATTATCATTATCAGTCTGTACACACAAGATTCTCAGTTCTCAAAGTAATGCTAGCTCTTTCTGCGTGGTCTTTTAATTCCTTCACGCATCTACTCCTTGATTCTCTCTCTGTGTCTTGGTCTCTCTGTTCTTGTCTCTCTCTGCTCTTTTTTTTGTGCTAGTCATGGGTCTTGAACTTAGAGCCTAAATGTTGTCCCTGAACTTTTGTGCTTGAAACTAGAGCTCTATTACTTGATCTATAACTCCATTTCTGGATTTTTGCTGCTTATTTGGAGATATGCGTCTCATGGACTTTCCTGCCTGGGCTGGCATTGAGTCATGATATTAGATCTCAGCCTCCTGAGTAGCTAGGATTATAGATGTGAGATACAGGTATCTGACTCTTTTCTCTTTACCTCTTTTCTTTCTCTTCTATGTTTCCTCATAGAGCTTCTCTTCATTCTGTGCAGTGGCCTGTTTATATGGCTGTTTCTGCTTCCCCCATCCCCCCTCAGGGACTTGTTGCACAGGTGCAGGCCTTTGTGTTACAGTGTGCGTCTCTCAGGATGCAATAGTATACTGCAGTATCTTTCACGTTGACATGGGGCAGGATCAAAGTACTGGACTTTCTGTCAGCAGGGATGGCCAAAGAGGCCATTCTGTTGGTTATATTGCTTTTTAGACCATGAATTATGTATTCTGGACCCTGGAAGGTAATCTGTCGATACCAAAAAATGTATTCATTTCCACCGATGGTAGAATGGTTACAAGGCAAACGTGCAGGTTCTCCTTCTGTCCACTCCATTGAATCTGGCTGTGTGGTTTTAGCATCAGTCATAATTCCTAAGGAATTAAAAAAGAACAGATTAGCTTTAGATGATCAAATTTGTTGCATCTAAAAATCCTGTTCATAAACAACTTCTAGAATTCTTCTTCCCAACTCTACCCCTGTTCTTGAGTATTTTTCATATGATTTGCACAGGATGAAAGAAATGCTGCTGATATTCATTCCTTAGTTATTCAGAACCAAAATGCTAAATTGCTTACTTCCCACTACCCTTGAGCTTAATGAACCCATTACAGCCTGTGAGTATGGATGTAGTCAGCCACCCATAATGAGACTCCAAATTCTTCAGAGAGTAACAGACACTCATTATTTCCCACTGTTTGGAAAATCAGTGTAAGAAGTGGAGGCATCAGTTTGCTCTCTTGTGTCTTTAAGCACAAAATCATCTTTCTTAGCCTAGAATTCTTACCTAAAGTGAGGAGAACAGTGATTTCTGTCAACCTCATAGCTCAAAATGAACTAAGCTTTCAGGCCTCAGAGTTTAGCATCTGCATCTGATCCTAGGTTGGGGGAGGGCTTACATGACAAAGTATCAGCTGTCACACCGCTCCAACTCAGACAGCTTTTTTTTTTTTTTGTGGGAGTTCCAAGTTAAGCATCAGCTGAACACAGCAAGGGGACTCTTAGTTTGATCTGTCTCCACCCCAAAGTTAAACTATAAAATTTAATAGAGGGCAGGAATGGTTTCCTAAACAACTCTCTAATTCATGTTTGTGTGGTTTTTTTTTCTTTTTGAGATCCTTCTTGAGGTTCAGACTCAAGTGGTCTGTGTTTGAAATGAGTAGAACCACTCCCTAATTTCCAGTAAAGGCCTGAACCACCACTAACTGGTGGATTGATGCTCCATTGAGCTGGCAGGAAATGCCCAGTATTCCAATAAATCCTGTCAAGCTCTGTAAAGGGGAAGAGACTTCTTATCTACATTGACAATCCAAGTTAAGTATCAGAAGCAGTAACATACAATTTAACATGAAGAGTCAGAATTTTCTTTTTCATCTTAAAAACTACCATAAGCTAAGTTAACACCATGGAAAAGAATATTTGCAAATAAATAACAAAAGTAATTTTATAGACATATAATATTGCTATGCTCAATGTGACTGAAAAAAGATCATTAGAACTAGGCTAAAAGCCAAGCTATCTAGTGATTGTTTCCCCCATTGGCCCTGGAATACATTGTGTATCAAGTATCTTCTTAAAGGACATTGCTGAGTGACTGTGGTCCTAAGCAAGCACCAATAACTTCAAGGACCCAATAACAACCCATGTTAGCACCTCTGAAATATATCTCCTCTCCTCCTTCCCATGTCAAGAATGGTGTGTTTTGAGGATACACTAGAAGAGGGAAGAAGATACAGGAAGAGAAGGTTTGGAGAGAAAAATTATGCAAAGAAATGGAAGTGAATCTGAAATACTTTCTGTGATTATTCTGTGTGTGTGTGTGTGTGTGTGTGTGTGTGTGTGTGTGTGTGTGTGTTTGTGTTGGTACTGGGGCTTGAATTGAGGGCCCAAGCTCTCACTTGCCTTTTTTGTCCAAGTCTAGAGATTGACTATTTGAGCCATACCTCCCTTCTGGCTTATTGCTGGTTAACTGGAGATGAGTCTCATGGACTTTCTTGCTGGCTTTAAACTGCAATCCTCAGATCTCAGCCTCCTTAGTAGCTGGGAATACAGGTATGAGTCACCACCTAGCTCTATGACTATTCTGAAAAATGATTACTAAACAAATGGGAATAAGTAAAGATTGCTATATAAATATATTATATAAATATTATAAATATATATTATATAAATATTGTTATATAAATATAAATCTCATCTCTGCTATAATAACTAAATTTGTTGATTCACCAGAGCAATGACCATTTAAAATTGGATGATGCATTAATCATTTGCTGAACTGGATCAGCCAAGGCCTTGCTGCACACTGGTCAAGTGCTCTACCATAGACCTACATCCTTAGCCCAAGTAAGATTTCTATTTATTCTTTTATTTTTTGTTTATTTTTGATACTAGATTTCACTAGGCTGTCCAGGTGGGTCACAGACTCCAAACTCAAGTAATCATTGGCAGCCTCTGTTACTCAATAGTTGGGACTACAGGTGTGCACCACCACACCTGGCTCAACTTTCTCTTTTATTTCTATGTGGAGAAGTCACCCAACTGTTTGCTTTGCATTTGGAGCTTGACTTACCCAGGTCTTTGGGATTGTGTACATACTCAAGAAGTGACTACAAAGAACAAGGTGACAAAAGCTATGAATATAAATTCTTTGTACCACACAGTGTCCCTTCACCCTAGAAGGAGGTTGGATTTGTAGCAACGTCAGCCCCCTCTGGTGACAGTTTCCATGGGCTCCTTTTCTTACAACTAGGAACCAAGTCAGTAATCGCTGAATGGTTTGTTTCAATCTAAAGACATTTTAGGTCTTTACCTCCCTCAAGTGGACAGTTTCGGGAAGTCTCCTACTGCAATGTTCTAAGAAAGACTTATTTTCAATCCCTGGATTCAGATTGTTATTTTTGTCATTTTCTCAATGACTGAATTTCAACTCCCCATGGTTCCTTGTTCTTTCCCTGCTTGAATACAGATTCAAACCCACATATTTATTAGTTAACATATAATTTTCACAGATTAAACACTTAATAGTTTGTCAGGTGAATATGTTAGTTAATATTTACTCATCACATTTCTGGGAAAAGTTATATGGAATGAGCCAAAATTATTCCAAATAAAAACTTCTAATTTTCTGGATGACAAATGGAACCAAAGGATACAACAATAAAGGTAATGAAATATTGACCCATATACACAATTCAAATACCTCACCAACTCTTCCCATTCTCTAATGAAAGAAAAACTAATAAAACTAGAATAGAAGAAGCCTGGTTGTGAGGACATGGTGACACGAGGATCATGAGTCTTATTTTCATATTTAAGAAGTTGTACAAAGGGGTTTCAATTCAACATCATGTGTCAGAATTTAATATCTAGTCACTGTGATCCCTTATGCACCAGATTATAAAATTACTGTGGCAATAAATGTTGGTATAAATATAGGAATGAAAATATTAAAATTTCTAAGAAGAAATTATAAATGTAGAGATGGTTATATTATTAAGTTATAACTGCCAAAAGTAGGACAAACATGGGAACATTTTATCTAGTGTTCATTACTATAGTGTTTAAATGGTGTGGAGAATCCAGACCTCCAGAGAAGACCAATGAATGCTGTGTTATTTTCCAGGCACTCTATCACTTGAGCTATGCCTCCAACCCCTTTTTGCATTGGTAATTTTCGAGATAGCTTTTTTCTCTAGGCTCAGCCAAGCTGGGCTCAAATGCTTCTAATTCTGCTTCCCTGTGCCGCTGGGAATGAAAAGCATGCGCCACTACACCCAGCCATTGAGTAAGGTAGTATCTTGGAAATTTTTATACCTAGGCTGGCTGGGAACTATGATCACTGAATTTCTGCTTTCTAAGTTATTCCTCTGTTAGGATTAAAATTGCATACCATACAACTTACTCATGTAAAGTGTATGATTCAATAGTTTTTAGGATATTCACAGAATTGTATGACCACCACCACCACATTCAGTTATAGAATATTTTCATCATCCTCCAAAAGGAACCTAGTACCCATTAGCAATCATCCTGTAGAATTTCTGGATATTTCATGTAGATGAAATTATTTGACCTCTTAGGATGACTGGCTTCTTTTGTTTAGCATCATGTTTTCCAAGTTCATATATGTTGTGCCATTTGTCATAACTTCTTTCCTTTTTAAGACTAAACAACAGCCCATTCGATATCTATTATATTGTGACTTTTTTGCCACTTGGGTAAATGATCTTAATAAGGTTACTCTTTTTTATGTTTACATGGGCTAATACATCATGCCAAGACTCACCTATAGGGAAATAATGTAACTTACTTTATTTAAAAATAAGGACAATTTTATAATGGAAAGAAAAGATAAGACTTACTGTATCTCAAGTGCCTTTTTTTTAGATGATCTCTCTGTTGCATATTTCAAAGTCTAGATGTTTCTCATTGCTGTCATATCTATTCTATCTTTCCAGAAGGAAGCTTGTATCAGGAATGGGCAATATCACTGTGGTTTCTTTCTTGTTACTCTAGCTGACTTCAGATCAATATAATTCATCTTTACAAATATCTGAACATTAGCTGTTGTGTTGGCTGCATTTGGTGATGAAGTTTCCAAAACTGGTAAAAAGTCATGATGATTCTCCAGCCTTTACTGAGTTGATTAATTTAACCATTCACTTGGCTCTTCATAGTTGCTAATGAGGTCCAGCTTCCATTTTGATTTCTATACAAGTAGCCTTGTCCCTCTTCTTTCTGATAAGAGTCATGTTGGCCTTTAGTATGTAGCACTTCCTCATCTGTTTGTTGTTTTGCCTTGAGATTCCTTTGAGAAAAGATGAATACATTTTTTCCTCTTATCCAAACATAAATATTAAGTTCATTTTTATTGTAATAATTACAATAAATTTTTATTGTAATTTCCTTTTTAAATTCTTGATATATACATGAATCTTTCATTAACATAGTTTTATCTATTCTAAAAAGTTATCATGAACAAGCTATGTTAGCAAGCTTGTTTGAATCTTTCCTTAATGTCAGAATTATTGAATAACATTAAACTTGCAAGTTATGTTGGTTTTATTGATCTTAATTCACTAAATTCTACTAGTTTCACTTGATAGCCACTGGCAGATGATTTCTTTTATTCCAATCTGAATTATTAATACTGTCAGATCAAACATTATATGTCACAATAATATATAGGTTACAAAATGGCTAAGAATGGTTAAAGTAGCCCTAGGGTTTTTAAGAGACCTTGCCAAAGGCAAGCCCAGAGATCTGTACTGATACAGAAAAAATTACTGCAGGTGGTTAAATAGGAAATTAACAAGTCATTAAGTTAATGAGGTACAGGAGGGGCAAAGCTCAGAGATGCTCCTAAGTACAGTGCAACTTCTAGGATTATTGAGTCCAGAAATAGGTTAACTTGAATGGGTGATGTCAGACAGCAATTATGCTGAACTGAAGCCTGAGACAGAGTTTTTACCTGTTGACCCATGACACACACATTGCATGGGTCTGATGATGGCTCAGTGTGTGCCACAGTGCCCTTTCTTTCATGTGATCCAGAAAGGTTGTACTGAAATAAGAATACCGAGTCTAAGTAAGATGCCTTGTCCTCACAGCCATCCTGGTGCCTTGTTGGGGGGGGGGGGGGAGAGGGGGGAGTTTGTCACCTAGCTCCAATGACCTAGAGGTGAGATAAGACATTCTTTGAATTGGAAATGCATCATGTTGTTTAGCTCCACGAAAGCTCTGCTCCAGAGAATATGCAGATGTCATGCTGTAAGGCTCCAGGGAAGTTTTGCTCCAATGCTCACCCTTGACTGTTGCCCACCCCAATCATGTGGGTTTTGTTTTGTTGGGGTTTTTTTTGTTTGTTTTCTTTGTTTTTGTTTGTTGTTTTTGTTTTGGTTGTGGGGCTGGGTGTTCTCCCTGAGCTCTTCAGCAAAAGTGCTCTACCACTTGAGCCACAGCACCACTTTCAGTTTTCTGGTGGTTAATTGGAGATGAGAGTCTCACAGACTTTATTGCTGGGCTGGCTTTGAACTGTGATTCTGAGGTCTCAGCTTCCTGAGTAGCTAGGATTACAGGTCTGAACCACCACCTCCTGGCTTAAGCATGTGGTTTTTGCCTTTAAAAGTTTTGTGCAAGCTACATTCTGAGCTGCAGGTCTTTGAGACAAGAGTTCACCTGCAGCTACCAGATCTTCAACAAAGACTCTGAATTTGACCTCTCAAAATGTTGCTACTCTGTTTCTTGTGATTGAATTCTTGGACAAGAGTATTATTCCTTGGTTTGATGAGTTCAAGAAGTTAATGGGCCTGGTTTATCTAATATGGGTTTGATACATCCATGTGTCCATGTGTTCTTGATTTAATTTGATAAGTTGTATAGGTAGTAATCTTTTATTAGCATAAATAAATGATCAGTCTGTCTCATGTTTGGACAGATGGTGGTTGTTTACTTCTACAAACAAGATGCAGAGTTGTTCTGTCTAAAGATTTGCTTTCAAAATGGCTCAAAGTACTATTGCATAAAATGGGGTCATTGAGGGCAAAGTCAATCTAAAACTATTGTTCTACACAACAGGGATTGGCTTAGAATGTGGCAAAGCCTCATCTCCAGTTGCACGAATAAAGTCTTACAATGTGTGGGTCTTTCTATGTTCCTTTTATCTCTCAAGAATATGTTGGTGGGGTTTATCTTTGTTATAGATAAAATGATTTTTCATTCATTGTCAAAGTGTATCTAGTTCATTTTGAGTTTAGTTTTTGGCTATCGTAAGTATAGCAAAATTTCTGGTAAGTGAACTAAGTCAGGCTAAGATACACAAAGGGTGAATGTTTACTCATATGTTGAAATTAGATCTAAAACATAAACATATCTATATATATATCATATACAGGCTCATCTTCATATATATACAAGCAAACTGACTGAAGTATGATATATGCAGAGGTCGATTTCAGTGCTATAACTCTTTTGAACAATTAACTGACAGTTAATGGAATGAATACCAGGAAACTAAAACATGTTTCACAGGAGTAAGGATGAAACTTGAGAGAAAGGGGTAGATGAATGGAGTGAGGAATTGTGCGTGAATATAGTCATAATGTTCAGTGAATATATATGAAAATGGAACCAGGTAACTTGAGGGGATGGGTAGGATTGGGAGAGATGGGGTAGGAACCATGATGGAATAGGTGACACTGATCAAGACTCATTATATTCTGGCTGAAGATGTAACTCTGTAGTAAAGCACTGACTTCACAAGCTTAAGGCCCTGAGTTCAAAGCCTCAGTACCACAATACAAAAAAGTTGTACTGAGCCAAGCGCCGGTGGCTCACGCCTGTAATCCTAGCTACTCAGGAGGCTGAGATCTGAGGATCACAGTTCAAAGCCAGCCTAGGCAGGAAAGTCCATGAAACTCTTATCTCCAATAAACCACTAGAAAACCGAAGAGGTACTGTGGCTCAAGTGGTAGAGTGCTCGCCTTGAGCTGAAGAGTGCAAAGACAGCACCCAAGCCCAGAGTTGAAGTCCCACAAGTGACAAAAAAAAAAGTGTATTGACCTCATAAATCGGCATGTTGAATTGAAATCCTTTTGTACAACTACTTAAATAAAAATATTAAGAGGAAAAGCACAGGTATAAACAGGTTTATCCATATATTGTGACCTATGTTTATGTTTTTCTGCTTGAGTGTTAACCGAGAAATGAGATTGTTGTCATTAAGTATAAATAGCTTCCATTTATAAAGTTAATATTTTACTATTTTACTATTATTATTAACTTATCTTATTCAAATTTTCTTCATTACTTTCTGTTTCGCGCTGTTTCTGTCTGTGTCTGTCTTTGTATCTGTCTCTGTCTCTGTCTCTGTCTCTCTCTCTCTCTCTCATGTGTGTGTGTGTGTGTGTGTGTGTGTGTGTGTGTGTGTGTGTGTATTAATACTGGGGTTTGAAATCAGGGCCTGGGTGTTGTCCTCTATCCTTTTTGCTCAAAACTTGTGCTCTACCACTAAGCCACATAGATCTACTTCTGTCATTTTGTTGGTTAATTGGAGATAAGAGTCTCTCAAACTTTCCTGCTCAGGCTGGCTTCCAGCCGCAATCATCAGATCTCAGTCTCCTAAATATTTAGGATGATAGGAGTGAGACACCAATATCCAGCCCAATTCTTAATTACTTTCTATTATCTTTCTTTTTAGACTTTTTGGTAAGAATGTGACAATATCTCATTGTGTCCATTATTTCACTTTGCTTTAAAAATCAACATTCTTGAGTTATAAATTACATACTGCAGTATGAGCTTATTGAAGTGTTCTGAAAAATGTTATGATAGGTGGTGGTGGTGTGATTGTAATAATCAACTCCAAAATCCAGATTATTAGTTGCATTATAGCTAATTCATTTTGCATCATTTTGAGAATGTTTAATGAGATTTTGATTGCTCTGGATAAGAAACTTTATCCACTGTTTATCACATTATCTGATTCTCTTACTCAGTTCTCTGGAACATTCTTTTCCTGTGTCATTCTGCCACATAATAACTGTTAAAAATCAGTATGCTATTAGAAGAGAAAATGTTAGCTATGCCTTGGACTGTTGGGATGTGATGTAGTAATAAGGACACCAAGTGGAAAGGAATTTGGCAAAGCAAAGTTTACTTCTGCAGTAGAGTGTGCCATTGTAGTGGGGAGGGGCAGTGATACCACTCAGTCTGCAGTGAAAATGTAAAAGATTTTATTGAATGAAAAATGCTGATGCACCAGGACCGCACCTGGAGTTGGGATCTGGCCCAGTGCCGGCCCATATGGGCTTTAAAGCATTTGGTGCTAGGGTGAGGAAATGGGGGGGGGGGGGGGGACTGGGTGTTGGTTTTAGCCAATTATTGTTACAAGAAATGCACACTTTAAGTTTAAATTTCCTGCCAAGGTTTTGCTTGTGGGAAGCAGGGGAATAGAACAAAAGGTGGTGATGGTCCGCTGGGTTAGGGCTCCCATTGCTCAGAAAACAGCAGAAGCAGAGTTACAGAGTTATGGAATTACAGAGTTACAATTACAGTTACTAGCTAAAGGAATGAGTTACCAGGGAAGTCTTATCCACAGCACACTTATATTTATATCTTAAAATCATTCATTATCCATTTTATACAATCCAAGTCAAATATCATATTCCATCTTTACGTCCTCCACCATATCACCATCAGCCAAAATCTACAAGCAAGTGTATGGAGTAGGCAGATTTCTTCACTTTTATCCCTAACACATCACATTCTCCCCCTCTGCTCCCATTGCCCAAGCTCAGGTTCACAATCTGCCACAGGATGTGACTTAACAGGAATAAGATGTCTTAATTAAGAGGAACAGATGTAACTAAAACAGCAAGAGCTCTTAATTGAAGTGTGGCAGGAATATGATATAATCAACAGAGGCCAGGTTACCTGGCTAAAGCAGGAACTTTCCAGAAAAACAATTTTCACAAGATTGACGTAGAGGAAGGAGTTTTTTGATAGAAAAGAGTTTTTATCACAGAAAATACACCTTTCTCACAGAAAATAAATGGCTTTCAGAGTTGTTTCTGATCTGGAAATCCAATAGTGTCAGATGAGAACTATGGAATTGCTTCTAAACTCCCTTAAATAAATGATTTGATTCCATTTAAGTAGTTAGGATTAATTTGAAAAGCACTTGGTGCTGGGAACTAGGAGCTCACATCTGTAATACTAGCTACTCAAAAGGCTGAGATAGGAGAATTGTGATTTGAACCAAGCCTGGGCAGAAAAATCCTTGAGACACTATCTCCAATTAACCTCCAAAATTTCAGAAGTGGAGCTGCAGCTCAAGTGGTAAGTGCCAGCTTTGAGTGAAAAACCTAAGGGACAGTGCCAGGCCCTGAGCTCAAACCCAATACCAGGAAAAAGAAAAAACAAAACATACTTGGTGACTTAATTTTAATCCAAAATATAAATATAATATTTGTGAATCACAAGGAGAGTTGCTGTTTTATATGCTGAGCTCCATATAGGCTTCTCTTCTTTCTCTTCCTCCCCCTTTCCCCCCCCCCCCCTCCTTATTGTGCTTTAAGGTTTTGTTAATCTTCCACTGTCATATCTATTTCTGAGAGATCCCAGGAAACACAGTGGGTGCCAAGTGTAAAGAAGGGATGGTGGGAATAGGGATTCTGCTTTATATTTGACTTTATATACTCTAATAAGTAAGGAAATCCATCCCTGCACTGGGAAGCTACTTGGAGCATAACAAAATATAAGCAGTCTATCTGCTTTCATAAATATAGTCCATGGTTGTAGCTTGCCCTTCTTGCATGGCTTTTGTAGTCTTAATTTGGGCTATTTTCTCAGCCATACTGAATCTTACAGAAGAAGGAGAAAAGAGTTGGTCTCCTTAAATGTCTCACATAGGCAATGAAAGACACAGTAAGACAAAGAAAAGAACTACATAATTTCCCTGAAATGAAAAATTCCCTGAGTAGGCAGATATGATAGAAAATTTGTATTCAGTTTGATGACCAATCTTTTTCTGAGCATCTGAGGGCAGGGCTTCAGGGCTGGTAGATGTTTGTACTCACAAACAGGAAGTAAAGTTCACAGGTAGTGAGTGGTTACACTGCTCAATTCAGAAACTGACTTCTGTTCTACCTTTGTGTTTTTTGTAGCAGCACAAGACACAGGAATGAATTTTTGTTGTTGTTGTTGGTTGTGAGGCCTGAATTCTGGGTCTGGGCGCTGTCCTTCAGCTCTTCAGCTCAAGGCTAGTGCCCTACCACTTAAGCCACAGTGCTACTTCCGGCTTTTTTCTTCTTATGTGGTGCTGAGGAATCAAACCCAGGGCCTCATGCATGTGAGACAAACACTCTACCTCTGAGCCAACTTCCTTGCCCCACAGGATTGAATTTTAACAATCTTTATTGATTTTTTCCCCCTTAATACCATTGTGTCCAGATACTATAACATGAATAGTTTTTTTTTCTTGTGTTTTTTGTTTGTTTGTTTTTTGCTGGTTCTGGCCCTTGAACTCAGGTCCTGAGCACTATCCCTAAGCTTCTTTGCTCAAGGTGAGCACTCTATTATTAAGCCACAAAACCACTTCTGGCTTTTTTGAGTAGTTTATTGGAGATGAGAGTCTCATGGAATTTCCTGCCTGGGCTGGCTTTGAACCGCGATCCCCCCAGGCTGAGATGCCTCCTGAGTAGCTCGGGTTACAGCAGGTGTGAGCAACTGGTACCCAGCTTATAACATGAATAATTTAAGACCTACAAAATAGATAAAAGTTTCTTTATGACCCCTAAATATAGCCAATTTCAATAAATATTCCATGTATATTTGAAAAGAATTTGTATTCTATTTTTTTTGGAACAAAGATTTCTTTATGTATATAAATTAGGTAAAGAATATTATTTTGGTTGCATTCTCTATGTTTCTCCTGGCGAAAGTGTACGAATGCTTTTGTTGTGCCTGCTTTCGGGACCCCCAAAGACCACTGGAGACTGTAATCCATGCAAAAGCAAAACAGTCCTTTATTACAAGTTCTAGCCTGGTCCTCCAACCACACAGTCTCAGCTGGTTACCCAGGAAGGCCCTGATCAATGTTTTCTCACAGCTTTTATAATACAAAGTGAGAAAACAAGGGGTCTTTGTTCTGCTTATCTTAGGTTCTTTCCAGCTATTCCTGTTTCTCTGGTGATCAGCAAGCTCCAGGACTTTGGGGGAAGGGAAAAAAACAAAATGTTTAAATAGTGATACAGACTAACAATGAGATGTACAAGATGCTATGTCGAAAAACAAACTTTACAATTTAGTTTGGGGTGGGTGGGAGGGGGCATGGGGGTGTAGTTTAGGAGGTAGGAAGGAAGGGATGGTAGGGGAAAAAGAAGGAGGCAACAATGCTGGATAAGAAATGTACTTATGGGCTGGGAAGGTGGCTCAGTGGTAGAGTGCTTGCCTTGCATGCATGAGGCCCTGGGTTCGATTCCTCAGCACTACATAAGCAGAAAAAATCAGAAGTGGCGCTGTGGCTCACGTGGTAGAGTGCTAGTCTTGAGCTGAAGAGCTGAGGGACAGTGCCCAGGCCCAGAGCTCAGGCCCCATGACTGGCAAAAAACAAAAACAAAACAAAACAAAACAAAAAACCCACAAAGAAATGTACTCATTACCTTCTCAGGTAACTGTAACCCCTCTGCACAGTATTTTCACAATAAAAAAAACTTATTTAAAAAATTAGAGTCACTTTGTCTGGCAGTTACTTTCTGGCCCTTAATTTCCTCCCTTCTCATAGGAAACAGAAGGGCCAATCCTGGTCCCTAGGGGTTCTACCTGTGTAAGGGGTGTCGATGTATGATTTTATTTGTCCCCCATCCTGGTTGATATTGTTGCCTTAAGACCATCAATGGTACCATGTTAACTCTATCTTTGACGAAAGATATTAGCTTGTTTATGATACAAGGGGTCACCAGCACCAAGAAGCCTCCCTAAGCTTCTCCCCTTTTTTGCTCTGATACAAACACTCTAAGATGATCCTTAACATACACCCAGGAGGAAGCAGATTATTATCATACCAAACTAGGCTGTGACTGTAGAGTGGATTTCCAGTCCTTATGCCCTGAAGTGCCTAAGGCAAGCCACTGATGTCCTTGCCCCCAATATCTACTGTGGGAGTAGAGAGGGTTACTGACATCATCAAAAGAATGTCCCACAAGATCTTAGTTTTAGCAGACTCAAAGCAGCTTTCCATTGGGAAGCAGTCTCAGGTGATTAAACCAGGCAGGAGTTCAGTCTGCTTTTTCCAAGGTGGAGGTGATCAAGGTGATGATGTAGATTTCCTCCAGGTGACTATCAGGCTGTATCAGCAGGGTCTTTCAGTGGCTCTAAGGGATCATCACACCTTACGCTGGGCTGTAAATTTCTACACAGACTGGTTAAGAATACATTACATAGACTTGGCAGGCTGTGGCCCCACTGGTTTTTAAGACCATTTAGACAGTAGCCCAGGACAATTTACCAAGACAACAACTTTTTACTATCTAGATATTTTTGTAAACAAATACAGAAGGCTTGGTCTTGTAACCATCTCCAACAGATGCAATCTCCACCCTTGCACACCTGTTAACACTATTTTTTATGCCTTTAAAATATATATATTACCTATTTTGCCTCATTTTCCCAAAACTGACTCTGGACTCTTAATCTTAAAAAGGGGTTGATGGGCAAAGGTCCATCTTCTGTTCTTCAAGCTGACTTCAGGGCATTGATCCTACCTAGCCAGGAACCTATAACCTTAGCCTATTTTACAAAGAGGTTACCAGGGTTAGATGTCATTAAAAACAATATTTTCACTTTTGATAAATGCACAGAACTTTTTTCCAGCTACAGCTCTGTAGCTTGTTTAGCACTCCAGTTTGCAAAAGCATCTTTCTGGATGAGTTAGGAATGTGATCACTAGTGACCCTAACAATGTCTAAGTTACTTGTGCCAGCCTTCAGACAGATATCAATAGAAACACACATTCAGGTTTACAAACTTTTTTTGAACAGATAAATTTTATGTAGCTGGTGTCAGCTCAAAGTTTCTGCCAATTAGGGCTTTGGGCACATACCGGAGTTGGGATTTAAACTATCCCCCACATTTTATAACTTTTGCTTTTTATTGCTATCACAGAGGACTGGCAAGTTTCTGTCCCTTACAAGGTAGATAGTCATGGATATTAGGCATGCTTACAAACTATCTTCCCATGACCTCCTGGTTCTGACCAATTTTTGAAGGGCCACGCACCAATGACTCTAGGATCTGGCATTATTTCTGCCATCCAAGCAGTGGCTTACTGCCTCTAAATGCTCCACCATTGCTTTCGTACCAGGAGTGTTCTTCTCCACACTGGGATAAACACCTCATTGGCATTTCCTTTAGTTGGTCACTGGATTTGAACTCAGGGCCTGAGTGTTGTCCCTCAGCTCTCCAGCTCAAGGCTAGCAGTCTGCTATTTTGAGTCCCAAAGCAACTCTGCTTTCTCTTTCAGCACTCTGTTGGCTGATTAGAGGTGACAGTCTCATAGGGACCTTTTTCTGCCCGGGCTGGCTTTGAACCAGTTTGCAGATCAATGAGTCTTATAAAAGGCCACTTTACTCAAATTAAAAGCGACAAGGTGGTCAACATAGAAGTAGCTTTTACGCATGCTCTAACATGGAACTTATTGAGAGTCAAAGTTACATCTGACAAACTTGCTAGAATCCTTACTCATTTTGGTGGGTCTGCTGGGAATTGTAACCAAAAAAACCTATAAGAGCAAACTGAAAAGGCAATTAAGCAATTATTTTAGTAATCCTAATTTTTCCTTTTTGCACTTTGAGGCAAATGTTAAGAACAATTTTACTTTTAAACTTTATATTGAGATCCATTCCTAATATTTAAGCCTCTTATTAATCTGTTTTAATATTTTATACTTTAGTTTTCAGTTGCATTTCGAAAAATCCCTTGAAATCTTGAGGCTAGGTGCCAATCGTTACCTCTTGGCTGCTTGTTTTAAAACAGATACACATTAAAAACTTAAGAATTACAATCACCATCATTGTACCAAGAAGATAGACTTAACACCTTTATGTCTTAAAAAAGCATATCAAATTGCAGAATAGCATTGAGAGCAAATCACAGTATACAGGTAGACTTTTTTTTAACCCTCTTTTTAAGGCCTTTTTAACTTTAATACATTCAAGGGGTAGTTTTAGCAATATCAATCAGATCATCAGATCATTCATTTTCACCATCATGCTTCCAGTGTTTATATACAAGAAAAAGGGACCGGACAAAGATGGGCCACTCAGCCCCTCCTGTGAGCACACACTCAATCCAACTCTTTAGGGTTAGATGAACTGCCTTTGTGCCAGCTTGCCCTCTTCTACCATGTGTGGACTCCCCCCAGGGCCTGTCCCACCATGCATGACCAGCTGAGCTGCACTTCTGCCTGTTCACCCCTCACCTCTAAAGATAAGTCTTCTGTTGGCTTCTAAGTTTTCCCCTTTTTATTTCTCTTGGTTCTTGAATGAAATACACAGTTTTAGACAAAACAGGTAAAGTCTTTGACTTTTACATTTACATTTCTAATATTTACCCTAAATTTTAGCCATGGGAACTAAATATGAAACAGACAATACCTTTTTGTTAAGCCAGATAACTTGATTACAGTGTAAACAGGCTTATGCATGCTAAAACACCAGATTTTTAAATACCAGATTTTCTAATTTTTAAGTTAAAGAATTCTTAAATATAGCCTTTTAAATCAATGTGAAAAATTCTTTAAAATTTTTGGTAATGTCCAAACCTCATAATCTTTTGAATTTTAAACTTAAACTCACCCAATTTTTATAGCATGCTGACAATTTTCATCTTGAACATGTTCACAGACACACACACACACACACACACACACACACACACACACACACACACACACACACACAAATCTTAAAGCTCACAAAAATGAAAATCAGTTGTATGTACATTTTCTAAAATTTTTTTTCACCAATCTTACTCTTGCAGATGACAAAAATTTAAGACAAGACTTTAACAAACCACCTTTTTTAGGCCTTATTTTTTTCAGGGCTTGTTCCTTTAGCCAGGTATTATACCAATTGGCCTTCTGAATACCTTTAGTTGGAGGAAGGCTGGGTAGGGGGTCACCTGAAAGTTTACTTTTAAACTGTGCTGCTTTTTACCCTATTTTAGACAAGAGCACTTTATTAAATGTTACATTGTCAGGACCAGCTGAAAAGTCCAAACCAGGCACACAGCCTTCTATACCCTCCCCTCTGGCAGCCTCCACAAGAAGAAAATGCAGTCTGAGGCTTGAAGAGGACTAAAATAGTCCAGCAACCTTTCATGCCCCACAGGGAGGAGGGCATAGCAGGTCTGTGACTGGGCCCATCCAGAGGCTAGAACTTTTATTCCCCCAGAGATGTTCAAACAAATAACAAAAACACAAATAAACACAAAAACCAAGGATCCACATTTAAAACTGGCACCAATTCTAAAACAGAAAAAGACAAGTCTACAACTGAAGGGTGATTTGGTACTAATGGATCCCCCAGCTCATCCCTACCAGAACTTTGTGCCACTCTCACTCAGCAAGCTGAATCCAGAGTCTGCTGAATGAGCCTGCCACTCTCACCCAGAACTACCCTATCTCAGAAAACAGAACAGAAAGCACACCAAAATAAGCAAGACAGACAAATGGCCACAAAGACACAATCAGGTCTCAGTAAATGGGGCAACATCTCAGCATCATTTACAAATGGGAAATCCATTTTATCAGGGGACTCAAATCCATTTACTCAGCTCCAGAGGATTTTTTTTCTTTTTGATTCCTGCAAATGTTGACCCAGGGGCCTTCCCGGGTGGAGGAGAAGTCCCAGTCATCTTGGGGTAAGGGAAATAAGTCCCTAGCGGCTGTCCCCTCAGACAGGCAGGTTCTCCCCCATGCTCAGACCCCCCTGGACCAAGGTACAAGGCTAAGATCTTGTTGGGGCCACTTGCAGGTGGTCGGTGGCAGTTACATACAAAAGCAAAACTAGCAATTTTTTTCCTCGGAAGACTTTAAAATGAAGAACAAGGTCTCGGGAGTGTCACAGATCCCTTTTAATTTTAACACTCAGATTGTAGGCTTTTAAAAACATCTTTAAAATTGTCAGTCAGCAAAGTAAGGAGTGTCTGTCTGAGTCTGTCCCATCTCCCAATACAACAGTCCCACACAGCCCCAATAACAAATAAGGATAAAGACACAAAGGTTACAGCACTTCACTATAGTGCCAGCATGGATTAGAAATGTGATTGCAATGAAAACTCTCCCAGGGGGAAGTGGTACCCACTGCCGTCTGTTATCCCAAATGGGTGGATAGAGTGAGGCTTGAGTGCCTCACGGGTTCCATCTGGCAATAGGCTGCTGCACTCCAGTTTTGACACAGACGAGTCAGTATTCCCGAGAATTTAGAGGAAGTTCACCCCACTGTCACAGCGGCGAACAGAAACTGCAAGTAAGACAGTCAAAAAAGAAGCAAAAGAAGTAGGACGTTTTGAGTGGAGAGAGTTGGGAAGAAAGTGGGGCCCCAATCCTAGATAAGATAACTGATCTTATCCACTGCCCTTGACAATTGAAAAGACAACAGGAAAAACGTAACAAACAACGTATACATAAGCGGACAGAAACAAGAACGAGACCAAAACTAGCACCCTACACACTCAGGTTCAACCCGATCCCTCTGAATCGCTGCAGCACAAGTTTTAAGTGGGTGACTCCACCCCAGGCAGTGCAAGTTTCAAGCGGGTGACTCCACTTCAGTGAAGGACTCCCTTCTCAAGGGGTCTGGGGACATCTCTCCCAGGACCCAGTTGGCTGCCTTATAGCTCCTCTGCCAAGGCATGTTGTCAACTAAACCCAGTAATTCAGGACACACACTGGTACACAGATACAATCAGATAGACAGGTGCACCCACTTACTGGCCCGCCTTCAACTCTTATGGTTCAGGGGGCCTGGGTCTGGGGGTATCCCGGACAAGCCCCCAGGAAATGTTGTTCCCGCTTTTGGGACCCCAAAGACCATCGGAGACCATAATCAATGCAGAAGCGAAAGAGTCCTTTATTACAAGCTCGAGCCTGGTCCTCTGCTCACATAGGTTACACAAGAAGGCCCTAACCTCTTTTTTCTCACAGCTTTTATAATACAAAGTGAGCAAGCAAGGGTCTTTGATCTGCTTCTCTTAGGTTTTCCCCCCAGCTTTTCCTGGTTCACTGATGATCAGCTGACTCATACTGCAGTTATCAGCGAGCTCCAAGCTTTTATGAGTCTCAAGGACTACCTTAAAATTAGAGTCACTCTGTCTGGCTCTTCACTTTCAGTACTGTTGTTTATTCATTTATTGTTTTAATCAATACATTCTACTAATTTAATTTCACCAATGAATTCTATGGATTTATGTTACAGTTTGAAGATATGGCATGAGTTAAATTTAAAAATAGATTTCTTCTATCTCCTTGGTAGATTGTACATTTTATCTTTTTTGAATGCTGCACTGTATCTCTAGTAATAAATCCTTTAATGTCTTCTTTATCTGATACTATTAAAGCTACAAAGCTTTCTTCTGTATAAGACTATAAATGTCTTATTATACTCTTGAAAAAGAATGAAGCAAGATTCTTGCTTCTCATCATATTCAAATGTTAGAATTATCAACATTCTTCATATTTGATCTGAAACTGTAACTCTTAGAAGAAAACCTAAGTGTAAATTCTTTATGACTTTGAGTATAACACCTATAGCTCAAGCAACAATAAAAACAGTTAGATTAGAAGTCATTGAAATGTAAAACTCTACTCGTCAAAAAGTACTATGAACAAAGTGAAAAAGATAACTCATAGAAGAAACTGTTTTCAAATCATCTATTTCATAGTTGTAATATATTGACTATATAAGAAATGTCTTAAACTCAGTACTAAGAAGATTTTTATATTAAATGGTCTAAATACTTGAATCATCTCTATTGTAGGAATATAAATGGCCAGTGACACGTGAGAGATGCTCCATCTTACTAATCTTACTAATCAAGAAAATGGAAGTTAGAGAAACATGACAACAAATGAAGATGTAGGGGAACTGGCATCCTCTTATTTTGCTGACAAATACAAGATGTGGAAGCTACTTTGCAGAACTCTGAAATTTCTCAAATTTCTCAAAAGTTAAAGATATCCCACATGTATACCACTAATGAACTAAAACCATCTCAGATAAAATTTGAACACAAATGGTCAGCTTTGAAACTAAGGTAAGTGGAAAAGCCAGATACAAATTGTTGCATATTTTGTTATTCCATTTATTTAACTTATTTAGATGAAGCAAATCAAGAGACAAAAAGCAGGTAAGTGGATGTTAGGGGTTGCTGTAGGGAGAAGTGATGGGAATAAATCTTAAGGGGGCATGAACTTGTTTTTATAATTAGTGATAAAAGTTCTAAAAATATTATGTTTTTACAGATTTGTAAGAATACTAATAACTGTTGAATGGTACACTTTAAAATGTTTAGTTCTATGCTACGTGAATTATAACTCAAAAAAGGTAAATCATTCTACTGTTTTTATAGGTAAGAACAAAGTTTTCTTTTTCTTTTTCTTTTCTTTCTTTTTTGTTTTGTTTTGAAACTTGAGTTGCAACAGCAAAAGAGATGGTTTATTATACACATGTCACATTTGACCTCAACTGTGAACAGAACTCGTACAGAATGTCACGGGTCCAGGGCACAGGGCCATCAGGGGATGCTTGGACCTCTGCCTCATCTTTCTTCTTTTGTGCTTCAACCTGTCCTCCACTTGGCTCTCATGGTGTGGTGGTTTCTAGGAAGATGGTGCTAAGGCTGAGAGTAAAGCTTTCTTCAGTGTAAATATTGACTGGTAGAAAACAGAGAGCCTTTTCAGATTTATGGGAATTGTCTCACATCTTAGTTTGGATGGTTATATGGTTATATATCTATCAAATAATGGAACATAGAAACAGGAAGATTGAAGTTTGAGCCAGCCTGGGAGAATGTTAGTGAGACCTAATCTCAGAAACAAGTTGAGTATGGTGGAACATGCCTGTAGGAAGAGGAGAATTGTGATTCAAGGCCAGCCCAAAGTTAGCTGTCCAAAAAACAATCTTAAAACAAAATACTGAGGATGTGGGTCTAGTGGTAGAGTGTTTGCTTAGCAAATTCAAGGCCTTGATTTCTATCTGCAGTAACACAAAATACATATTATAGTATACTGACTGTGATTTCTTTGCCTGAAAATTAGTGATGTTGACCATTTTTTTTTATTTTTTTTGCCGGCTATTCACGTGTCTTTTGGGAAATTCTAGTTAGATATATTGCCCTACTCTGTTTTCCTTGAGATAAGGTTTTGCTATGACACTTACTCTGGCCTGAACCTTGCTACATAACTCAGGTTGGCCTTGATCTTGTGATTCTTGTGCCTCAGGCTCTGAAATCCTGGGATTTCAGGAATGTTCCCTCATACCTGGTTTTATTGCTTATTTTTAAAATTATTAGCTTTATTTTTGCCATTGAGTTTTGTTCCTTACATATTTAGGTTATTAAGCCCTTGCTAGATGTAAAGTTTGTAAAAATGTTCTCCCTTTCTGAAAACTGTATTTTCATCTTGTTGATTGTTTCCATTGCCAAGCAAAAGTCTTTTAGTTAGATGTAGTCCCATTTGTCTGCTTTTTCTTTTATGTTCTGTGCTGTTGCGCTCTTATCTAAGAATTCCTTTCCCTTTCCAAAGTCATGAAATGTTTCCTCTGTTTTATTCTAGATGTTTTATAGTTGTAGGCCTAACATTTAAGTCTTTAATCTATTTTGAGTTGATTTTTATAACAACAGAGATAGAAATCTAGTTTCATTCTTTGGCATGTGAATAGCCAATTATCCCTGCACCATTTGTTGAAAACAATTGTCTTTTCTCCAATGTGTATTCTTTGCATATTTGTAAAAAAAAAATCAGTTGGTGATAGATGTATGGGTTTACTTCTATTTTCTGTTCCATTTCATTAGCCTATGTGTCTGGTTTTGGCAACAAAACATTTTGTTTATTCTAGCAATAAAGTGTGTTTTGAAGTCAAGTAATGTATTATCTCCTGCTCTGTTCTTTTTTTGCTCTAGAGTCCTTTGACTATTTTTTTTTTGTAGTTCCATAGAAATCCTAGGGTTGTTTTTTCTTATTTTGTGAAGAATATCTTTGGTAGTTTGACATTGCATTGTATACTATGGACATTTTAATAGTATTGACTCTTCCATTTCATGAACATAGGGTGTTATTCTTGCACGCACATGTGTGTGTGTGTGTGTGTGTGTGTGTGTGTGTGTGTGTGTGTGTCTTGAGTTTTTTTAAAGTAAATTTTGTTTAACTATAGTTATCTGATTTTGCTTTCATTTCAAAATACAAATAAGCACATTATGTATAATCCAAAACTTGGTAGAGGACAAAGGATGTGGGGTGAGGAACAGCTGAAAGTTTAAGGAGCTTTGTGTGCTAGGGGCACAAAAGTACAAGGCTGAGTCTCCTGGCTAAGCAGGAGACATGTTATATGCAGGTAGACATGTTTAGAATTTGTATTCAACAGCACTATGAATCTTTCTGTTTTCTCTCAGCATTTGAAATAATAACTATTAAGAGATTAAGGCTTTTTCCTTTTCCTTCTTGTATCAAGGGAAATGATTAAAATCCACAGTTGTATAACTGCAGTTGATAATGGCTGCTTCTCTTTCCCAGACATTCAGGATGGAAGGACTCTGTACCACATTTGTCACTTGGCCATTCAACAATGTTGAGACAATAAAGTTAAGTTACTAGGTCATTTTCAAAATTTACACTTTGTTTTTAGAGTATCTGCTGGAAACTTGGGTAGAGTCAGGATGCCCTCCTGTCCTTCTCCAGAGTTGTGGTCACTTAGAAGCCTTTGGTCTTACAGTTCAAATGAAGCTAGAGGAGGAAGAATAAAGCTCCAAAGGACCTCTCCATTCCTCTTGCCACTGGAATCACCAGTGATTTACAACTTCCTGGAAATGGAGTATATTCTATTTTCAATGTGTGACTCTTCTTTCTGATCCTATTAGCCAATAGGAGATAAATTCTTCTCTAACCACAAATTAGTAGATTAAACTGAGAGAGCCTCCTTTTCTCTATGTGTGAAAATGAAATGCTGCCATCTTGTGTGAGAATCTCTGGTTGCACTTGAGCTGAGCTCACTTATTCTCTTTGGAAAGAAAGCTGTGTTTCCCTAAGGAGCACCTCATTTTACAAGTAGAAACAAACATTTCTAGTGATTATATTGTGTATATTACCTTTAAAATTTCTTTTCTATGAACTTCTATATAGATCTAGGGATCTATATAGAAGGAAAAAAATCTATATAAGGAAAAAAATTTCAGCAGTATAAGAACATAACTAGAGATTAAGAACCAGATCAGATAAGAGCAGAAATGTTGGTGTCCACTGATGCCATCAGTGGACATCAGTCTAGAACCAAGTAGTCATTTTATATAGAAGTCTCCTCTATTGTTATTTTTAAGATACATTTGTATTCTAGGACAAACTTTGTTGGAGCTAAGCTTCAGTATTACTGAGAAAAATTCCTACTGTCAGTGTGTCCTCCTAAATTTTAAGATAAAACATATTGGATAGGAAGGCTTGAGAAACCTGAGAGACACAACACATATGAAAGAACCAGGGTTAAATAATTACCACAAAGAAGATGTATCACTATGAATTGGTCACCCCAGCCTCATTCATGGGAAAGTGTGGGAGACAACAATGGTTATTTTAATAGTATTCAGATTCTTTATTTTAATATTTGTGTTTGAAGAGGGGAGAGTGCAAAGTCTTCAGAGACTCATTACTCTCAAGTACCATGATACCAGACCCAAGAACAACTGGATCTCTTACTTTTATGAGACATTGTGGATCCAGCAAGAAAACTCATAGTTAGAGAAAAGAAACATTGTGCTGTCTTTGATTTCACCTTTCTTATTGACTCTAGCAGCTCAGCACCATTCAATTAGACAGTAGCAGAGACCATGGCTTAAAGATTTGTATATGGTAGCACTCCTGGGCCATTCTGATTTTAAATAAGTTTATCTTTCAAATGCCATTGCTTGTGCTGTTGTTTGTTTCTCCATATTTTTATGAGCATCCATTAGTGTATAAATTATTTTGATATACCTACATAATGCATACAATGTTTCTTGCTACCTTCTCTGTCAATTTCCCTCATTCCTTCTCCTCACTTCTCAAACCATCTCAATAAGCTTCATTGCTTATTTTCCACACATGTATGTAAAGTATTTTGCCATTTCCAATCAAAATTTATAAAGTTTGCTACTTTCATGTTCTATCAGTAGGTATAAATCTCCTCTGGGTAAATTTAGGACTGCTCATGTTGAATTTTGTATTCTTTCCTTTTAATAAAGTTAACTTAATTGTCCTGTCATAATATTCAATTTAAATACATGAAAATGGAAGTAGGTAACTTGAAGGGATGAGTGGAGTTGAGATAGATGGTGGGGAGAGAATGCTGGAAAGGATGACTGATCAGGATGTATTATACTAATATATTGTCTTGTTGAATTGAAATGCCTTTGTACAGCTACTTAAATACAATAAATAAATTAAAAAGAAATGAAAATAGAGAAGAGCTAAAGCACTTTTACTTATTCAGTTCTCATAAATGGAAGTATTTCAAAAGCAAGCACACATAAAAGGTTAATGGGAAAGGCTTCCTTCTAGCAAGGAAAGGAATTTAACTGGCATGTAAACTTCATGTTACAATCCCATCTCTAGTTCCTTGATATCATCAATTTATAAAAAGCACTTTAGGGTATGATTTATGGTTAGTGGAAAAAAGTGAGTATCTTAAGATGTGAAGATATGAAGAATTTACCAATAATCCAGTATACCAGAAATAATTAGAAAGATATTGGAAGAGATCATTTCATGAAACCTTGGAACAATAGATGTGCTTTATTCCCTGAAAGACATACATCTAACTAACTATTTTCTGAAGAAGCAATATTTAAAATTGGACTATTTATTCAAATTCACTCACCTATTGACTGGTGTTTCTCCATGTCTGTGATCCTCCAAAAGGGAAGATATATTTTAGATGTTTTTTGTATACCAAATACACAATGGACTTTGATGGAAGAGTCTATAGATCTTTTTTTTAAAAAAATGGACAAGTTCAATATGTTTCTGAATGAATACTCCTACTGGAGCTGTGACAGATCACATCTCAAACAGACACATCTTATTTCTTTGTCTGTTCTTTCCTCCTCTATTGATTCTATACCCTTGGCATTTGATACACTAGCTCTCATGCTTTGAAATACATCACTTCTGTCTATAAGATGATAAAACTCTTTCAGGAGTTTTTAATGCCTTAAAATGTATTAAATATCAATGAGGTTTTTGTGTATTGGAATTATTACTAGCTTTACAAGACAGAGTAAGCATTGTATCATGGAAAAGATATGTTAGGTTAAAAACTGTCATTAATTCAATTCAGGTTTCTTTTCTCTGTATCAGTGGAGTACAGCTAGGATTCATATAAATGTCTGCAGAAGCACATGTAGTAACTACTTTAGAAGCTAATCTTTCTTTGATAGTCTAATCTATCCAAGGAATTAAAGAGTATGCCCCTTAGTAGAACATATTTACATCTATTCCTTGTGAAGCTATAACAGCATTGCTATGGTAAAAATATTTATGTCTTGTTTCAGTTTTAGTTTTCTAAATGTGGAATCTTCAAATTAATGTGTCTTGTTTGAACCATCTACTTGCCATAATCAAGCTCCCATCTCTCTCTAATCAACTTTTCCTTTAATATAAAAACTGAGAATATTCATTATTCTTCAATGTATAACTTTGAGGAAGTCAGCTTACATTGCTCCAGAAATTTACTTTTGGAAGAGTATACTTTAAATTCTAAAGAATACCAAGTATGTTAACAGAGTATTTTTTGTATTATATTTTTAGTATGCTTCCAGAGTGACATTTATGTTGATATGCCAAATAATGCAAACAGATATCTTTGTTTACTCTTTTTATTCAACAGTTCAGAAAAGTTGTATGTAAAGCTACTCCCAAAGAACATGCCTCCAAAAAACCACATTTGGTGTATGTCCCAAATTAGGCACATAGACATTATTATAATTATTATTTTGCCAGCATTCAGTGTTCTTCTAAGGATGGACAGTTTAAGCAAAAGCAGGGCAGTTTGGACTGCAGATTTTAGCAATGTACATGGAATCAGAACTCTATCCATTTTCTACTACATCTAAAATTGAAATACTGGGCTTAGAAATACAGTATCTTTGTCAGTATCTTTTTAGACCATGGAAGCACTGCAAATCACATTACCTTTGTAAATCACAAATCACAATTGAAATGCCTCCTTCCTTTTAAGGCACAGAGGGACACTGTTTTACGTTTTGCTGGTTGTATTTGATTTCTATTGTTTTCTAAGAATTTTTTAAAAGTTGAACTATTTTTTAAAGTCTCATAGAATTGGATCTTTATTGGGTCTTTGCAAAATAGAGAAACAAGTATGTTCCTGAAGGCATCTTTCTGTGGCTTTGGCTTGGTTGTAGGTTGTAGGAGTACATTTGGATCAACAAAGTAAACCTACAAAGAACATTGCAAGACTGAAGACTTAGATAGATGCAGTTTACTCTGGTGCATCTTGGCTCTTTCTGGCATCTTTAAAATGTAGTTTGCCCATTGCAACAATGATACTCACAAGATACTATGTTGGAAATGAACTTTACAACTTAGGGGGTGGGGGAAGAATGGGGGAGGAGGGAGAGGGAAGGGATAGTAGGAGAAAAAGGAGTGGATAACAATGTTCGACAATAAATGTACTCATTACCTTACTCATTTATCTGTAACCCCTCATTACAACATCTTTACAATAGAAGGTAGCTTGACAATTTGTTGGGTGAAGTTTTAGGGAGCCAAGCCTTATGCTCCACTAGGGTCATGCACAACACACTGCAACTTTAATTGGAAATTGTTATATTAGCAAAAATCTGGAACAGGTTTGATTTCCAGGTTTGTTTTCTTTTACTGATATAGGTAAATACTATCATAGCATTATTTAGATGCCTATCCTATCTTTACATTGTTGAAGAAATAGAAAGTGGTTTTCCTTATGGCTACAATAAAACTGCATTAATATTGAAATTGTTATCATACATAATTTTATCAGCAGCAAATGCTATACAAATCACAAATAAATGAAAAATTCCTGTCCCTATACCATATGAAAATCATGCTTGAATAGCCGAATTGATGTTTTCTACCCTGACTAAAGGAAATCACATAAATCATTGTATCCCAGTTTGACTGCTGTTTTAATAAGAAACTCTCTATTTGACCAGCATAAATTTTTCACAGTGCTTCTATTTTCAGTATTTTCATCAACAGAAAAAAAGAACAGTTAGTTTGTGTTTTAATATGATGATAGATAGTTGACAATATTTGTGCTCCTGTAGATTTTTTCCATTTAGCTAATCAAGTTATTCTAATATGCATATCTTAAATGATTTAAAAAAGTCCCATATTTTAAAAAAGAAAACAAAATTGCATTTGATGATGGGATTATGATTCTATGAGAATCCAGGTGAAATATCTAAATATTTTTTTCTTCAGCTTGACCAAAAGATTACTAGGAGAAAGGTTTTGTAAGCCAAATAAGGAACAGAGGATTTCTCTTAAGCAATTGGAATCAACTGAATGGCTGGTTATATGCAGGGTATAAGGTTTTGTTGAATGTACAAATGATCAACTAAACTGAGAGTAATTATTCAACAAATGTGACCACCTCTGAGTACAGATAGATTAAATTTCAGGAAAAATATCTCAAAATTATCTAGAAATAATGATAATGGGGAAAGAGAAGATACTTTGTATATTGTTCTTGGTTCTGGAAAGCTGTTAACTCCTTAGGTGATGGCATAAGATTGAGAGAAATTCAAGGGTCAAATGTTCTACCAGGTCTGCAGCACATGTCTATTTAGCCTCCTTAGCAGAGGACTAACATGGGATTAGACTAGCATGGGTCCAAAAGCGAGAAAAGTTATTCATCACTAATCCCAAATACTTGTCCTGTATACTGGACATGAATAATTGGGAAGTTGATGCTAAAAAATTGTGGTTTAGAAGTAATAGCCTGACTTCTGGTGCTTCCTTTAAACCAGTCAGGTGGTTATAAGATCAGCTTCAGATCTTAGCATTTATAGTGATGTTTCCTCACATACATACATAAGTAAAGCTTGTGATGGGCACAAGCTGCAGGAGGATGTCTATCCACAGACTCAGAAGCATGAACACAAGAATTAGAGGGTCTGATAAGCTAACTTGGAATTGATAAGAGTTATAGTACATTGGGCCATGTAGAACATGTAGAACATGGTCTAATGTACTGAGTCTGTAATTTCAGCTACAATCTCTATATAATCCAATGTACTCAAATCTATAATCTCAGCTAAGTTTGTAATTCTCTGGCCAGTCCTAAGATATTACAGTATAAGAACCTGTATTTTATATGCTTTTATATTTTACAAATATCTTTCATATGATCCAGATAAATTGGATTAAGGAGGTCTAAAATCTATGACAATTAAAATTTGTTTTATGAGAAAGAGTCTAGTTCAAGCTCACTTCAAACTTGTTACATAGCTTAGGTTGTCATTGAACTCATGATTCTCCTGTCTCTATCTCTAAAGTATTGGGGTTTCAGGCATGTACCATCACATTGGCTCAAGAATAGATTTAAAATACTGTTCTTCACACATTTATCATACTGCATGGAAGGAAACAGAAATATGATGTGAGAAGTGGTCTTGTTTGATTTCTAAGCCAATTGTGAAGGAGTGGTTGCCAGAATGAATTCAGTAACTTCTTTTCTAGATCTTGTCTTATGTACCTTAACTAGCTGCTAAGAAGTGGCTGGGAAATATTTGCAAGTTTTCCTTGAGAATATGGCAGTATTTTAAGGCTGTAGACTTGGACTGAGTTTGGCTATTTTTGTAAATCTCTTCTATCATTTTTTTGCCACAATAGACAAAAAAGTTTCCTGGCTATGATGAGAAGTTGGAGGTTGTAATGGCTACCTGGAAGGCATTGATACATACTTTTGCCTCCTAAGAGAAGAGGAAAATAATGTCTCCATTTTGAGGCATTCTGTACCAATGCAATACATAACATGCAGTCTTTTTCTTATATAAATAGCCCAGCTCCATAGTCCCATCCTGTCTAGGTAACTGTTGGTTGTGAATGAGTGACTTCCTGGGACATGCTGGAACCTTTACAAGAAGAAATAAAAAGATGGATACCCTGTCCTCAAAAGCTTTTGGGGGCAGTTGTTAAGCTTTTGGTTAAAAGGATCAAAATCTGGTGCCTTTTACCTTTCTTCATTTTATCTCTGAGTGTTGCCACATTTTCCTCCTATTTTTTGTCCCTGCTGCCCTCCCTACTATCATCTGCCAATCTTAGGTGGGTATCAGATTCATTATCAGCTATGTCCCTAAAAGGAAGACGGGCTGTCAGTGCCCATGATGTGCTGGGAAGTGTTATGTTGGCATATCTGTCTCTAGGAAAAGTGTTCTTGCTCTAAGCCCAGGGCTCAGTCTTATTTAGTTTTGTGTAAAATTCCATTTAGAAGGATTAGTATGGGCAATACAAATTTCTTAGAACAGAAAATTGGTTCTGTGAGGGAAGGGGAAGAGATGTCAAATCATGTCTCTTTCATAGTTGCATGAATTAAATTGAGCTATGAGGTCATGATGGCTGTTCAGTCATGTCCTAGTGATTTTTGGGGGGCCATGATACCTTATTCTCAGATTTAGATTGATAATCAACTTAAAGGAAAATATTTAACTTTAAAGTTAAATTAAAACGCAGATGTGTCTCTACTCTTATCTTATACACAAGATTTAGTTATACTAAACACTGTCATTATTTTTTGCCCTAGATCTCCTTTTCCCCTCAAAGCCCATTTCCCTTTCTGATTATCTTAACATTTTGATTATCCTGTGTGATCTAGGATGCTTCATTTGATTCAGACAAAAGAACTTTTCCATTCTATTCAATTTTACTTGCCTTGGTCTCTGCTATAATGGAGAATCACCTCTGAGATGAGATATGCCATGATTCAGTGTGTAGGCAAACCATGAGTTAAGAAGTTACCTTTTGAGTTGATGTTAGGCAAAATGAACCCCAAGATAAGTATTCAAATGTTTTTTCTTTCATGTGATTGTTTCTAACCTTTTTATAAGATGATTTCTTTGTTGCTTTGTATGTCCCTTCCCCATGGTATAACCCCTGCTTTCACTGTATTTGATGTTGGTATACTTTGTGGAGGGAAAGGGAAAAAACAAATCGTTTAAATGGGGATACAGGTGGACCCTTTTCAACAATGAGATGTTATATTGAAAAACAAACTTTACAACTTGGGGGGGGGTGAGTGGGGGCACAGGGCGGGGAGTGGGGGGGAGTTGGGAAGGGATAAGAAGGGGAAACAGAAGAAGAGGCAACAATGCTTGATAAGAAATGTACTCATTATCTTGCCCATGTAATTCTAACTCCTCTGTACAGTATTTTCACAATAATTAAAAAAAAAAAGAAGTTACCTTTTTGCCTTAGTATGGCCTTGTTTGTTTATCGAAGCATTATTTACCATAGCTAAGATATGGACCCAACCCAGATGCCCCTCAGTAGATGAATGGATCAAGAAAATGTGGTATATGAAGATTGACCCTCACCCTATTGTCCCAGGCCCATACAGATGTCAGGCAAAATCCCAGATATGTGTGAACTTGTTTGAAGTGCAGGCAGGGCAATCCACCTAAGCCCAGCTGTAAACATCCCATTGTGGGCCCAAGTGAAAGGCTCCCACCTTCCTTGATCTAGTGGCTTTTCATTAACCTCTGCCTCCTTGCTTGGACCTCCTATAAAACCCCAGCTCTGTCCCAACTCTCAGGCACAACCTCCAAATCTGTGGGACGGTCTGTGCCCCTCACTGTTCCTCAATAAACAGTCCTTGCCTATTGATAATCGAGTCCGGCCTATTCTTTTTCCATTCTCTACTTTCCTTACAGTATATATATGAAAGAATGGCATTGGCTCATTTGTTAGGAAATGGAAAGACTAGGAAAAATTTATGTTAAGTGAAGTAAGCCAGGCCCAAAGAAACATAGGTCCCATGGTTTCCCTTATTTGCAATAACTAGTACATGCAGAGGACAAACAGAAAAGGCCAAAAGTTATGCACAGATGATGTTAAGTGAAATAAACCCCAAGAGAGGGGTTCATATCTTTTATCTTTCTTGCTATTGTTTCTAATGTATAATGTACATGTTTTTTTTTGTTGTTGTTGCTTTGTATGTTCCTTCCCCATGGTATAACCCCTGTTTTCACTATATTAGATGTCAGTGCCCTGAATCTGTATATGCACTTCTGTAATTTGGGGAGGGGAAAAAAGCAAAATGCTTAAATAAGGATACAGATTGACTCATTGTAACAATGAGATGTACAAAACACTATGTTAAAAATGAACTTTACAACTTCGGTTGGGGGCGGGATAGTTGTGGAGGTGGGAGGAAAGGGATGGTAGGGGGAAAACAAAGGAAGAAGTAACAATGCTCAATAGGAAATGTACTCATTACCTTGCTCATGTAACTGTAACCCCTCTGTACAACATTTTTACAATAAAAAATACAAAAAAATGAAAGAAGTTACCTTTTGCTTAACTTCATCTCCACCTCTTCATACTGCTCAGTTAAAGAACAAAAAAAAATCTAGAGCTACTTCATCATGTTGTGTAAGTAACTCATGCTTACTTGGAGGGACCACTGTTAAAATTAACTTCAGTTAACTATAAAAATATTCAGTAAAATTCTCCAGCAATTTACCATGTTCTAGGAATTTTATGCATACAGTGTTACTTAATCTTAATCTTGTGTGAGATTATTTATTGTTCATTATTCTGCATTTTATAGTGAGGAAGTAAGGTCACAGAAACTCACTCAACATCACAGAACTGGGAAACAAAGGATCCAGGATGTGATGGACCTCTAGCACACAATGTTAATCACTACACATTACCTTTCATTACCTCTTCCTCAATTTCTGCCTTCCTTTCATATTTTTCCAGATTAAAGAGAAGTGTTAGGTATTTAAATAGGTAGGTTTAATTAGGTAGCCAGTAAAGAGAACATCATGTGTTTTCAGGAAGAAAGAGAAGTTTATTTTACCAAACTGCTTGCCCCCAACATGCAAGATGGAGACCAAAAGGGGAGGTCTGAGGTCTGAACTGGGTTTAAATAGGGAAGGGGAGGGGAGAAGGTGTGCCCAGGTGAGGGAAGGTGTGGGTACACTGGATGTGGTGTGACCTCAGGGCCTGGGACCTTCCCCTGGTCCAATGGGAAGCGTGACTAGGGGCAGCCAGGATGTGACCTCCAGGTGACACATGTACTAGGTGGACACTTAGCCAAGAGGAGGGAGGAGTCTGCCTCACCTTCTCAGGGAGAACCTTACCAGAAGAATTTGCTTTGATCGAACTAAAGGCATTGTTACAGATTATCATGATATCTAGAACCTAACCACATTCAATTTTATTTTCAGATCAGTTAAATTGAATGTAATTTACAAGGAACAATATATCACATTTCAGGTGTATTTAAAGTGTGTAGCCATCACTCTAATTAATGTGTAGAATATTTCTTATCATACAACAGGTTTTCTTGTGACCCACTCCAATGAATACCCTATTTAATCCCCAACCTTTGACATCAGTGATCAATCTGATTTAGTCATTATAGAGCAATTTCCTTTCTCTAGAATTTTATGCATAGAAAGTGATATCCTAGATACTCTTTTATGTTTTGGTTCCCCCCATACCCCGAATTATATTTTTAAAAGCTTCTCTATGTTGATTGATAGATTATTTCTTTTTGTTGCTGATTAATATTTAGTTTTATGTTTATTCATTTAGAGATTCCTTTTTTTTCCTGCCATCTTCAGTCTATTGAGCCCACTCCATGAATTTTTAACTTAAGGCATTACAATAGTCAGTTCCAAAATTTCTATTTGTTTATTTTTATGGTTTCTATTTCTCTACTGAGATTTTATTTCTACTTAGTTATTAAGAACGTATTTTCCTTTTTGCACATATTTGTTACAGATGCTTTATCTCTAAATTCAATGCCAGCTCAATGTTATTTTCTATTTATTTTTTTCCTTGACTACATCTTGTATCTTTCTACAAGTTTTGATTGTGTAACGAATATCAATGGTTACAATTCCATTTGTGTATTTTACCTTCTTTATGAAGAAATATTTCTCTTGGTCATCTTAAAATTTTTACCATTAAATCATTAGTCAAAACTTGCCTGGTACTTACTGTATCCCTGGTACTTACTGTGTTGTGCTGGATTTAGTATAGGGGAGTAACTGAGGAAAGATCTTGACTGTCGCATATTGGGGCAAAAAATAGGAGTCCTGTTGTTGTAAGTATCTCAGTCACAAGAAAACAGAGAAGCCACACTTTGAGAGGTCAAATTGTAGTCTTTATTGAAGAGCTGGTGTCTTCAGGTGGATTCCTGTCTCAAAGACATAGAGCCCAGTACATAGCTTAAACAAAGATTTTAAAGACAAAAAACACATGCTTGGGGTGGAGACAAGCTTTAACAAAAGTAGACCTTATTTGGAAGTAGCTCAGGTCTCAGCAAACCTTTTCATTTGGGGGTATATGCCTCAAACCTTCCATATAGGGAGACAGCCTCAGAGGTAAGTGAATGAAACCACGTAGAGAGAAGGCCAGCATTCTCTGTAGCAGGTTTCCTAAGGCTAAATGGCATGACATCGGCAATTCAATGAATGGCCTTTCTTACCTCTAGACTTTTCAGGGCTGTAGTGGAAAGCCCCTTCCACCCAGCAAAGCACCAGGATGGCTGTGAGAAGTTACTTATACTCAGCCTTCTCACTTCAGTGTCAAAAATTTAGAGTACCTTGTGAAAAGCTGAAAATCAAATTGATCAAGTACAATAAGAAGTAGATACCAGTTTGAAATGGAAATGCTTCAGTCTAAGTTACCTATAAGTAACCATCAAGAAATACTACACACACACACACACACACACACACACTTTCCAATTTTTCCCTCAGGTTTCTATTTTTTATGAACAAGCATCCTGGAACCTATGCCAGGTAAGGATCTGTGGTCTGGCTTCAGGTTTAAATGTAATCTTTAATAGCCTGCATACCACTGTCTGTACTCCATAAAAGTAGGTATCTGAGGGCCTTTGTTGAGAGGCTGGAACATACAAGTAGCTTTCTTGTTTGTCTTTATTAAATATGATAGCGATGCTATAATCAGAAAGATTGAATCTCCAATGTGCTTTTGCCTATACTAGCGGACAGAATATAGTCTGAGTGTTGTGAGGTGAATCATCCCAGAAGCCACATTTAGGGAGATGGAATATTGGAGTCTGTTACACAATTAGCAGTCTGCAGGCTGCCCATTGTTACAAAGGCCTGCAGCCCCCAAATACACAAAACATGGTTAGGAAACAGGCCAGAGAGGAAAGAAAGAGCAAAAACAATACCACAAGCCAATTCAGTTATGATGGAGAGCTGAATTGGGATGCCATGATGACCAGAGATGAGCCAGGAGACAGGACACAGCATAAGATCATGGAGACACACATAGCAGGCATCCTGGCACCTATGCTGTTCCAGACCTAAATAAGGTCAGGGTAGGGGGCCAGGGTCAAAGGACATTCCCAATTCCAGGCAATGGACTGACAGGTTCAGCAACCTATCAGTCATGTGCCAGCCCCTGTCTCCAGGTATCCAGGAATGCCTATGGGGAGGGGGGTCATCACCCTACCCTCCCAACCATGAAGACAAGATGCCAGACCTTAAATAGACATACTCAGCAGAACTTTTCCATCTAGGGAAGATAGGCCTTAACCTTCCCTTTAGGGTATGCTTAGAGGCTTCTCAGAGGCTGGTGATTCTAGCCACTAGGGAACTAATCAATGCAGAATCAGAGCATTCAGCTGTCCTCAGGCAATGGCATCTGTACTTCTCTAAAGCAGGGCCCTCTTAGATCACCCCATTGAGCCAGGCACCTGTATTTTAAAGGATGGCTTGCCTCACTCCAAGTCTTGGGGCTGGGTGGATAGCTCCCATCTCTACCTAGGCATCAGGATGGCTCCTCTAGGTATCTGCATTTCAAAGGAAGGCTAGTCTCATATCTAGGTCTTGGAGCTAGGTGAAGAGCCCTCATCTCCGGCCTAAACACCAGGGGGCTGCAAGAAATTATTTAGGCTCAGCCACCTTACTTCACCAAGATGTGCAGCTAACAGCATCTTTCTCTTCTTGAATAGTCAAGGTATGAGGACAATGTTTTGGTTTTGGCTTTACAGACCTGGTTAGGAAGACAATTAAAAGGGAGGGAAAGTGGGAGAAAAATGCGGGAAGGGGAAACAAGTTTGACAAGAAATGCATTCACTACCTTATGTATGCAACTGTAACCCTTCTGTAAATCACCTTAATAATAGTTTTTTTTTTTAAATAGAGAGACAAAAGGTGGAAATCCCAAAGAAATGCTCAATACAATAAAAGAAAAGGTGATTTTCCACCCCTCCTTTGTTCAGAAGATCCAGGCAGGTTTTGTTTTTGTTATCATTATTTTGTTTTTTTGTGTGTGCTAGTACTGAGCATTTTGATGGTTAATTAGAGATATGAGTCTTATGGACCTTTTCCCCCAATCTGGCTTTGTCCATGATCCTCAGATTTCAGCCTCCTGAGCAGTGAGGACTACAGACATGAGCCACTAGTGCATGGCCCAGACAGCTTTTGAATCTCCTTTATAACTGGGACTGACCATATTTTTTATACTTCCCTTGCTTCTGTAGGCTTAGCACTGGTCTCATTTTACTCTGTCTGATTAGCTGCCTATATAAAGAGCTAAACTATAAACTTTATAGACTTTTTTTTTTCCAGTCCTGGGCCTTGAACTCTGGGCCTGGGCTTTGTCCCTGAGCTCCTTTTGCTTATGGCTAGAAGTCTTGTCACTTGAGCTACATCACTACTTTTGGCTTTTTCTGTGATTAATTGGAGATAAGAGTCTCATGGACATTCCTGCCCAGGCTGTCTTTGAACTGTGATCCTCAGATCTCAGCCTCTTGAGTAGCTGGCACCCAGCTAAACTATAAACTCAGTAAAGAAGTAGTCATAGAATTTTTTCTCCAGTATATCATGTATATAGAACTTAGCATGTACTTAATGAATAATTGATTGATTAAACTCTAGAGCAATGTTAGCCCAACTATTATCTTTGTATTATTGATGAATGTGTAAAATGCTGAAGCATTGATTTGTTTGGTAATAATGGCATAGTAAACCCAAGGCAAACTCAATGCCAGAAAGATGCTTCTTTTAGACATATCACATGCAAAGAGGATCTCTAGATGATCAAGAGTGCATGAAATGTGAAGGCTATGTCAATAGTGAGGAGCCTGAACAAAAATAATAAGCCTGAACAAAAATAGTAAGATATTCTGGGTAGCCATTGAAATAAATAGGAATCATAAATATGCTCCCTTATTGAGGTGTTCTATTATACAAAGACAGAGTTTATCTATTAGTAAAGGCAATTAGAATGAAAAATGCTATTGTTACTAAGCCTTACAATTGATAAATCATTCCAAATATAACTGAAAATATGCTGACTCATCAACTTGGGCATTAGAAATAGTTTTGTTAAAAATAGAACTATATAATAAATAGCCTGATTCTTTATGTACATTTCCATACTTTTTTGAAATTGAAATGAAGTGATTCATCAAGACTGCATTTCTGAACTCCCTGTTAGAAGACAGTAACATCTTTCATATGCTCCTCTTTTTTTCTAGATTCTATGTCCACAGCTTTGAATTTGGGTATAGGTTCTAGATGCTTATGAGCAGTCAATACCTATAGTGGAGTTAAACTGAATCTCATTGGATGCTGGTGGCTTGCACCTAAAAACATAGTTACTCAGGAGGCTGAGATCTAAGAATCCTGGTTTAAAGTCAGATTGAGCAGAAGAGTCTGTGAGACTCTTATCTCTAATTAACCACCAAAAGCCAGAAGTGTGGATTTGGTTCAATTTTGTTAGAGTGCCAACCCTGAGTAGAAAAGCCAAGTGAGAGTGTAAAGATTTAAGCTGTAATACAGGCACACACACGCACACACACACACACACACACACACACACACACACAAGAAGAAATTGAGTCTCATAATAATAATGCACACCTGTAAGGCAAGCACTGAGTGAAGGTGATCTGTGCTGAGGCCAGCCTGGACTGGCCTGTTTAAAGAAAATGAAATTCTAAGTACAAAGAGCAATACTAATATTCAATATTCTTTCTTCTTTTTCATTTTCTTTACATGCATTGCAAAAAGAATCTTGGAAAGTTTTCTTCCTATAACAAAATAAGCTATTAAAAGAGTAGGAGAAATATTCTGTGTGAGAATGGTGGTATCTTACTCCCAGGTATGAAGAAATCAAAGAATCTCATCTATACCCACCTCACAACTTCATATCTATGTTCAAAAATAAAAGAGAAAAAAGTCTAAGGATTTACCTTTTAGTTACATCATTTCAAAAAAGTCCCGAGATGAATCAAGCTAAGAAAAGCAATATGCTAGTTCTATTCTGCCCAGAAATCTTGGATGTTGGTGGCTTGCACCTAAAAACCTAGCTACTCAGGAGGCTGAGATCTAAGAATCCTGGCTCAAAGTCAGATTGAGCAGAAAAGTCTGTGAGACTCTTATCTCCAATTAACCACCAAAAAGCTAGAAGTGTGGATTTGGTTCAATTGTTAGAGTGCCAACCCTGAGTAGAAAAGCATTGTAGAAGTCATTGAAGAAGTCATTGTCTAGATGAAGCCACAAGCAATGAGATTTCCAGATTTCTTCTTTTCTTTTGTTCTTTTCTTTCTTTCTTTCTTTCTTTCTTTCTTTTCTTTCTTTCTTTCTTTCTTTCTTTCTTTCTTTCTTTCTTTCTTTCTTTCTTTCTTTCTTTCTTTCTTTCTTTCTTTCTTTCTTCCTTCCTTCCTTCCTTCCTTCCTTCCTTCTTTTCTTTCTTTTTCTTTTATCTGTCTTGGGGCTTGAGCTCCGGGCCTGGGTGCTGTCACTGAGCTTTTGTTCTCAAGACTAACTCTCTACCACTTGAGCCACAGCTCCATTACTTTTTTTGTGGTTAATTGAAGAGAAGAGTCTTTTGAGTTTTATCACCTGGGCTGGCTTTGAACCATGATCCTCAGATTTCAGTCTTTTGAGTAGCTAGAAATTTTTAATGGTCTTTAATTGCAAATACCTTTGGCTTCAGAAAAATCACAACGCTAAGTTTCAACCGTTTATCTGAAAACATGACACAAATAAAACTATCATTTCAGACTTTCGTGGTTTGTGAATGATAAGGCTCTTCTATCAGTCAATGATGAAAAAATGCACAGTAAGAATCACAAGAGTGATTTAAAATGTGCTTATGCCTTGTTAATAGCTTCTGCTGGGAGGCAACATACTGGTAGTTCAGGGTAGGGGCGAAGTTTTTTTTTTTGTGGGGGGGTCCGATTGTGGGGCCTAAACTCTGGGCCTGGGTGCTGTCCCTCAGCTCTTCAGCTCAAGGCTAGCACTCTACCACTTGAGCCACAGCACCAGTTCCGGCTTTTTTCTTTTTGCTTATGTGGTGCTGAGGAATCGAACCCAGGGCCTCATGCAGGCAAGGCAAGCGCTCTACCACTGAGCCACCATCCCAGCCCTAGGGATGAAGTTTTTATGATCAGGTTGTTAGCATGAATTCCATTTTCTTACAGTGATCTTGAGTAAATTACTGAACTCCTAAAATTTGTTTTTTCTTCTAAAGTAGTCTAAGAAGCAAGAATTATTGCTAATGTAATGCATAGCAAATGCATTAAATGAAATGTTTTACTATTATTATTGCTAAATTGCCTTTTTCCCTCCTCCTCCTCTTCTTCCTCCTCCTCCTCCTCTTCCTCCTCCCTCTCTTTGTTTACTAGGTGCTGGAAACAGAATATTGAGATATTTAAGGATACAATGATTGAGGAAGGAATACAGAAGTGCTGATGTAAATACTTTTGGAAATGAGTGGAGTTCATAAGACTAAGGGCAAAGCAACTTACAAAACACAAGTAGTGAATTCTAGGTGATAAAATTGTCTCCAATGTGGGTACAAGTTGAAAGGTCTGACACTGCTATATACATTTACTGGAATTGGACCATTATGCAAATGAATAGTAAGAGCTAGATTTTGCACTCTTGTAGTGGGAATTTGATTGACAAGCAAACAGAGAAAGATAGGCCAGTCACTGTGGTAATGATTTAAAGTTGGGCACATCAGGAGGAACTGAGGTTTAACTTAATATAGATTCTGATGGTACATAGAGCAGTACTTATAGATATGTGAGTATGCACACATCTACATGTGTTTACACCTAGATTTATTTGCTGAAAGACATTTGCCAGCTGCAAACAAATGATACTTCAATAAATGGAACAAGTGTACCTAATACCTAGGTCTCTGTTTCTAATATAGTCCTATCTGCTATTGGAAGACACAGATGACGAGGAGATGGTTGATTCAACAACTGGGGCTAGGGATGTAAAAGGTAGGCCAGCAGTGTTTGTAGGATCAAAGTGCTATAAAAGTGCACACATGAACACTGATGGGTGAGTGTCACAGGGGCATTTGGGTCAAATGAGACAGCTCCCAATGTCCAAAGCTAGAATAACTTGAACAAAAAAAAAGAGTAACATTGGATTATAACCTAATGTTAAAAATCAATATTTACAAGTCCATGTTTATATATATATATTTGAATAAATTAGTAAGTGGAAAAGAAGTGAAAAGAGAACCCTCTGACATAAGAATTCTAAATAATTTCAATTAATATTCATCCTTTAGTGGTGGGTAACATAACTCCCTGAGTTGTGTACTATCTTTCTTCCATAGAGTGCAGTATGGAAAGCAGGGAGGTCCTTTTGGGGGGGGGGATGGGAGAGGCAATGGTGCTGGTCCTGGGACTTGAGCTCAAGGCCTAAGCAATGTCCCTGAGCATTTTTTTCAAGGCCAGCACTCTACTACTTGAACCACAGCTTCACTTCTGGGGTTTTGGCCATTAATTGGAGATAAGAATCTTATGGACTTTACTGCCTGAACTAGCTTTGAACTATGAGCCTCAGAGCTCAGCCTACTGAATAGCTAGGATTATTGGCACTCAGAGGTATTTCTATAGTGTAGAATCCTTACAAACCCACTTTAGCCAGATGTGGTATCTTGATAAGATTCTAGAAAAGGTACATTAGATGAAAAACTTAGAAAATTTTAGAAATAGAAAACTCAATCAACCAAATCAACTCAAACAAAAACAAAACAACAAAACCATCAGAAAACCTCATTAATAGACTAGATCAGGTAGAAGAGAAATACCAGTGCTTGAAGACATGTTGGTGAATTAGAACTCCCAGTGACAACGAAATAAGAAAAATTATGGGCAGAATATTCAAGACAAATGGGACACATTTTAAAGACAAAATAATGTACTTTTGGAAGGTACCAAAACATAGAGAAAATGCAGAAAAAATACATTCAGTGAAATCCTATCAGAAATTTCCCTAAATCGTTGGAAAGATATAGATATTTAGCCCAAACACGCATGACCAGAAAGAACCACTTCCACTTTATTCTGCTTAAAATGCCAAGAGTACAGAACAAAAAGAATAGTGACTCTGCAAGAGAGAAGTATCACTTTTACTAAGGCGAACTCATCAGAACAACAGCAGATTTCTCAATAGAAACCTCAAAGCTATGAGATCTGGGATAATGTATTTCCTGCTTTGAAAGAAAATAATTATCATTCAGAATTGAAGAAGAAATAAAGACCTTTTAAAGTAAGCATAAACTAAACTAGATAGCAATTCATGACTGATACTACAGCAGTGCAGAAGATTTAGGAATCCTATGCATAGAAAAGGAAGATAACCTGGAGTGCATCAAAAAGAATAAATCCCACAAGTAGAGTAGACAAGCAAGCGAGAATTAGGAAAGTAATGAATATTTGAAAAATAACAAACTAAGAATTAGTTCACATCTTTCATTATATATTTAAATATAAATTGTGTTAACTTGCCAATTAAAAGATAAAGGCTGGAGGCTGGACACCAACGACTCATGCTTGAAATCCGAGCTGTGCAGGAGTCTGAGAATTGCAGTCCTAAGCCAACCTTTGCCAGAAAGTTTGTGAGACTCTTATCTCTAAGTAAGCGCGTGCGCACACACACACACACACACACACACACACACACACACACACACACAAACACACAAAAGACAGAAGTGGAGCTGTGGCTCAAATAGTAGAACACTAATCTTGAGCCAAAAAGCTCAGGTAAAGCAGCCAGGACCGAAGTTCAAGCCCCAGCACAGACACACAAAAAGATAAAGACTTGCTAACTGATTTGAAAACAAGATTCGACTGTGTTCTGCTTTCAAGAAATGTTTTTCACTGGCAAAGATGTACAGATGCTTAAAGCGAAAAGAAATTGATAGACTTCCCTATGTTCAAGAAGGGTCAGAATTAATATTGTAAAAATGCCCATATTACCAAAAGGGATATACAGATTTATTGCAAGCTGTATCAAAATTGTGATAAATTTCTCACAATAGTAGAAAAAAATCAATTCAAAAATTCATGTGAAAGCACAAAAATCTCAGAATAGCCAAAGAAATCCTGAGCAAGAAGAGTAATCTTGGAGGTTTTACAACTATAGTATAGAGCCACAGGAACAAAAAAGGATACAGGTACAAAAACAGACATATATGATGGTATTGAATAGAATAGAATAGACAATAGAGGAATCAGATGTAAACCCACACAACTTAAACAGAACTGTCTATATTCTTGATTAACTACTTGGTACATACCCCAGATTTTAGCAAATTCCTCATCTTCTAAGTTCTTGTGATCCTGACTTTGACCTTGGCCTGGTTCTTTCTTTCTTCTTAACAGTGAGCAGTAGCCTAAGTACTCAACCCCATGTACTCATTTCAATTGAGATTCATGGAGATTACCAGTAAGAAGGTCTTTGATCTGACAAACTATACTAATGCTTGTATTTGTTGTTATGATACACAAGAAAAAAAGTCTTTTTTTTCCTCCGGATAGTATGTCAAATAGCCCAGTGTCTGCCTGGGAAAAAGAGTACAAAATAAGTGATTTACTAAAGAATTCCTGGTACTAAGTGAAGAAACAAATAAGTGTGATTCATGAAATAAACATCTTTGGTTACATTTAGTATAAAGTCATAGATATCCAGCAAAAATCGGAGTTATTTGCCTTATTTCACACAATACTGAGACATATAATTACCAATATGTTCAAAATTGCACAAATATTCATTGAAAGAATTGGCAATATGAAGTTAGTTTTCCATTCTGCACGTCTTTTCTCCTGGGACCCTGGGAATCCACATTGAGGAATGAAATAATCAGCCTCTTTCTGAAATTAGGAAAGGAAACTGGTTAGATTGTTTGATACTCTGAAGCTCAGGGAACTTTTTAACTATGCAGTCTCCCTTTAAACTCACTTTGCCTCACCTGTTTTAAACATGCTTTCCCATAGTACCATAACCAATGGGAGTGAGTTTGTGTATTTCTTGGTCTGAAACCCCAAATCAGGGACTTACTTGGACCACAGCTGCAGTTTGGGTACAGGGAGCAAGTGCCTGTAGAGCACTGTGCACTTGCTGCACAGAGGTAAATGGCTGAGTCTCCAGGCTGGGAGTTTGCAATGTGAAGAGAGAAGTGTTTGGCACTTTTGTTGAGGAAGACCATGAATCTTCCTTCAGCCTTCTTATCCACAACTGAACGTATAAATATCAGGAATGTAGGATTTTTAGCAGGATATTTTTGATACCATGCAAAATAGTCAAGCAAATTATTATTATATTCACAGTTTAGAATAGAAACTTCTCCTTCTTGGACCATCAGGGATGGAGAACTTTGCTTAACTTGCTGGTCATCATTCTTCTTTTGACTATTTACCCCTGTTTGGAAAGAGAATAACAGATTTTAAAAATATATTCTTAAATATTTTTAAATAGTTGTACAACATGCCGATTTATAAGTACAATGTTTTGTGTTCAGGGTTGCCCCAAATTTATTCTTAACAACCCTACAGAACAACTATCAGGAATCACAAAACAAAGCTCAACTACCAAATTTTCCAGCTTCAGAGTACTCCTCAGAGATTTCCTACCATCCACAACTCACAGTCCAGTTGAAGCCACAAAACCAATAATGAAACACCCACGAGCGTAGCCATTCCTCCTGTGAAGACTCAGGCTGTCTCCTGCCCAGCAACAGCAGGTCTGCCTCATCTTCCTCTGCTATGTTGGTTTTGTCCCACAGATCTGTCTATGTTACTTAGGAACAGCTGTTTTTAATTGAAGCTATTTATTTTTACAAAAGGAAAACACTGCCCCCTCTAGTCCAAACATAGAAAAACATTGTCTGAAAATATGTATCTGTATTTCCTATAGATCAATTTTTAATGTCTTAATAAAGAGTATGGGGGAGAAGGAAAGGTTTCAAGGTTAACATGATGTACACATGTATGTGCGTGTGTAGGTGTTGCAAATTAAAAACACCGAGAATGTTTGGTAGGCTTGTCTTATATGTAATTAAATTCTTACTTGGTTTTCAGATGTGTCAGTATTTTATTGGCTAAATAAATGGCACAAAATAATTCAATTCAATTTAAATTACAGTTGACTTCTTAGGAACACAAATTAAAATACTGACTCAGACTATTTGTCTTGGAATTTGGATGAGATTTCTTGGTATGTTCTCTATTTTCAAATAAGAAAAGCTATGTTATAATATGAGTCTCTAGACAATATTTATACCGTTTCCTTGAACTCTTCCAGAAGATGTCAAATAGGTAGCATATTTGTCTTCATTTTTGGCCCACATAGAATTTAATAATGGAAAAGGCAAGAATAATCAATTGCATTTTTAGTGCCAAGTCAATAAGGCAACAATTGACTTCAGTTAAGGGTAAACTTCAAGATGTTTGTTTGGAATTAGTAAAGACACATGTTATAATATATTATATATATGTCAGATATTATTATATATCTGACATATTGTACCATGATAACAAATATTGAGATGCCGCTATTAATTATATATTAAGTCTACATACTAACTTACTTTTGAAATCTGAAGAGTTGTCTATATTCCACATAACCTATTTTCATCCCATATAATCCAGACTTATTGATGGACATTTTTGATAATTTATGTGTTATATATATGACATACATTTATGTGTCCATCTATCTATCTATCTATCTACCTATCTGCCTATCTATATCTATCTATCTATCTATCTATCTATCTATCTATCTATCTATCTATCTATCTATATGTAATGTTTACTTAGTTTCCATAAGGTCCCTGGCACTGTGCTTGACGTAGAGCCTCACACAATACTGTTAGGTTTTTAAAAAGAGGTAGCTGAGTAAGAACAGCACCGCACACATGCTAAGGTAAGGGGTAGGTTTATTCAGTAGACCTGCCGGGACCAGGCCAGATTGACACTCAACGAGGCTGGCAAAGAGCCTGGGAAAGACCTGGGAAAGAGAACTGGGAAAGAAAGAGAGCTGGGAAAGAGAGAGAGCTGGGAAAAGAGAGAGAGCAACTGGGCCTGTGTTAGGCCTTATCTAGCATATAGACGGAGAAAGGTGTGACCACATCAAATTCAGATGTGACCTCAGCAGGTGCAGATGTGACCTCTTCCAGGTGTGCCAGTTGCCTAGGTAACACAGGTACTGGGTGGAGACTTTGCTGAGAGGAGGGTGGAGTCTGCTCACCATCCAGGAGTGGACCTTACATTCCAGCCTTTTAATAATCATGAAATAGGGCACAGATTCTCTCTGGCTACTTCCTGCTGACAAGGGGCGTCGACATTAGGGGTAAAATGCTGGAATTTGGTCCCCTCCTAAAGAAGGCAGCGAGCAGCAGCTGTCCATTGGTGGCAGGAGTCCTTAGATGAAGCCTGGAGAAGTCTCATGAGGCATTGAGGGACTGGAAAAAAAAATACTAGAGAGCAAATAAATGACAAGAGGAAGGACTTGGGGCTGAAAATGTTGGTAGAAATGTCCCTAGCTACTTCTGACATCTGGCGACTAGGTAGAGAAGTCAGGTGACAAAGGCAAGAATATAAATTCCTGTTAAGTTAATAGGTATACAGGTATAGACATTGGATGGGCAGGCTTCTTACTTCTACTGACCTCCCAGCTTGGGTTAATTTTGAAAGGGCAGGCACAAAGTGGCTGATGTGACATCATCTCCTCTTACTCCTCTCCATGGTCCCTTGTTCCCCAGACTGGCTGAGTCACAGGGGTCTAGGTGCTGGTTGCTGGGATGGCTTATCCCAGTTGGTATTCAAGGAGGGTTGAACTCAAGGCCTGGGCACTGTCCCTGAGCACTTCTGCTCAAGGCTAGTACTCTACCACGTTGTTACAATAGCACTTCCAGTGTTTGGCTGGTTAGAGATAAGAGTCTTGAGCCAGCTTCCAGCCTTGCTCTCAGGTTAGTTGGGAGATGGAATCTTAGGGATTTTTCGGCCCAGGCTTGTCTGGAGCCCTAAGCTTGACTATCTCGCTGGAACATCTCGAGGCTGTTTATAGAATCCGGTCCTTTCATCCTGCCCCAAACAAACACCAGGTAGCTGCTAAGGACCACCTTTTCACACTGCCTTAAGCAAACATCCTGCAGCTGCTATGGTCAATGAAAAAGCTTCCTTATTCTAAGCATATAAATACCCCTGTGTGAAAAATAAAAATTGGCAGCTTGATCAGAATCCTTGTCTTGCTGTCATTCTTCGTGTCTCTTGTCCCTTCATTCCTTCTTGCTTAGGTTCACCGCCCTCGTTGAAGTCCTGCAGGTCGGGATACAGGCTGGTTTTGAACTGCAATCTTTGCCACAAAAGCCCTTTATTATTTCCAATTAAAGCAACAAGGAGATCAGGTAGAATAAGTAGAGTTTACCTGGTTCTTATCAAGAATTGCCAACAAATATTCTGAAATGACAAAATTCATTGGATGTGAGAATCTTAGCACAGATATGCCCAATATTTTAGAGTCACATAGTCAGGACCAGAATACACAACACAAAACAAAAAAGGCAAAACTCAAAACCTAAAATTCTGACAACAATGTTTAGACATCTTTGCTAACAAAGCACATCAGATGGTTGGGCCTCAGTTACCAGGGCCTGTGAAAAGAGCAACTTGTTAGCAAGGCACCTTAGAGTAGATGGAGTAGTAAGCTTGGTGGAAGGTTAAGGGTCAGATGGGGCTAAACCCTTAACCCACCATATGGCCAAGGTGGCAAAGTCAAGGTGGCGAATTTCTGAAAAAATGCAAAGAAACCCTGAACAAATAGATAAAGCCTACATTGGCTAGCCTTTGAGAGGGTCCCCAGGACCCAGCCTGCATCGCACTCTTCAGGACACAAGCCAAAAAGTTGTAGAAAAAAGGAGAGAAAGCTAGACATGATTAGCAGAGAGAGAGCAAAGAGAGCCTGAAAGTAAACAGACTTCTGACCATTTACCATTGCACTGGCAAAAACTGTGTACATCTGAGAATGGCATAAAAATTAGGTGCTCTGCCTTTCCAGGGAGCGCAGGAGGCATTTCAAAGGGGTTTCATGGCTCGGGCATGATTCACAGCACCCCATTAAATGTGTAGAGAATCAGTCTGGTGAGTGAAGGAAAGCTGACCAGGCAGAAGTGGAGTTCCCACTTCCCCCAGAGCCCTCTAGAAAAAAATGGCCAAGCCCCCAAAACCAAGCGTCCTTGGCTTCGGAGGTGACCAGCCTTTCAGCTAAAGGCCGTAGGAGCTCTCTGGTGTGGCACCAGAGACTGAGCAACAGAGAACCGTAGAGAGTAGTTTCACTCACCAGAATAGAGAAGTGGTGTGGATGTGGATGTGAAGGCCAGCAATGGTATTGATGTACTGTGTCCGCAGCAGACAGACTGGTTCAGAACTGTGGGTTTCATCAGAGCAAAAAGGGGGAAAAAACAAAAACAAAAAAGAAAAAAAAGGAGAGGAATCCCACCTATCCTGACTTTAAGACCTTCCCAGGTTTTGGCACCATGTATGTTAGGTTTTTAAAAAGAGGTTGCTGAGTAAGAACAGCACATGTATGTGGTATTCAGGTGAGGGGTAGGTTTATTCATCGTTCTGTCTGGCATCAGGCCCAGTTGGCACTCCACACAGCTGGGAAAGACCTGGGAAAGAGAGCTGGGAAAGAGCTGGGAAAGAGGGCATCTGGGAAAGAGCTGGGAAAGAGAGAGAGCTGGGAAAGAGAGAGCTGGGAAAGGGAGAGAGCTGGAAAGAGAACTGGGAAAGAGAGAGCCAGGAAAGAGAGAGAGCCAGGAAAGGAGGCATCTGGGCCTGGGCTAGGCCTTATCTAGGGGATGGGCAGAGAAAGGTGTGGCCACATCAAATTCAGATGTGACCTCAGCAGATGCAGATGTGACCTCTTTCAGGAGTGCCTGTTGCCTAGGTAACACAGGTACTGGGTGGAGACTTTGCTAGGAGGAGGGTGGAGTCTGCTCACCATCTAGGAGTGGACCTTGCAAACACAATTTTCATTTCCATAGTATAAAGAGAAAGATAATGTACAGCTACATGCTTAAAACATGGCACAGTGCACAGGATTTTAATGATGAAATGTAATGATGAATGACTGGGTCTTCTGAAAAGGCTGGCCCTGGAGACAGGGAAGATCTCATAAAAGTGGAGGAGCTTTCTAGCTTGGTCTTAGAAATAAAAGGAGATTGACAAGTTGGCTATACAAGAAATAGGACATTCCTAAAAAAAAATAAGTACCTGCAATTTTGAAGCCAAAACCAGCGAGGCTCATTGAATTATTTATTTCATTACAATGGAAATTTAGGGTTTATTTATGGGAAAGTAAGAGCTGATATTAGGAAGGACAACTACTTGCAAATCATGAGGAGCCATATATGGCATGATAACAAAAAAGCTTATTTTCAGATCCAAGAGTGTTGTGAATCATTTCTTTTTAAATCACCTGGTAATGGATGGATGGTTCATCTTCATTCAGATCAGCTGTGAAACCATGGATGGTCTGTTCTGAAGTGTGTCACAGGAGGAAGTATAAATCCTGAATAGGATACTAGATAAAGTGGGAGAGAGTAAGGAACACCATGGTAGGAGAAATGGAGATTACTCAATTCAATTGTATCCAGTGAGAAGAGAGACCTGGCATTTAGTATAAATAGCTGCTAACATTTTATTCCTTCTAGAACACTCGTGTTGCAACTGGAAGAGGTTTTATACGGTAGAATAAGTGTCATTACAGTGATGCTAAATTGTATCACAGAACAATTAGAATGAAAGGACAAAAGAAGGAAGGGAATCTTTTTAAATAATAAAATTATCTTAACATAGTTGTACGAGGGAGGTGCCATTTAACAAAGCAGTTTATGAATGCAATGCATTTTGATCAGTGTTACCCTCTCCAATATTTTCACCCTCCCTCCCACCTATCCCTTCTTTTAATTTTCTTAATTTTGTGGTATATATAAAATGAATTCTTGACTGCATTCTCCCCTGACTGCCTTCATTCATCTATCCCTCTCCCCTTAGCACACTCTCATCCCCAATATGTTCACTTTCCTGGTACTGATTCTGTTGGGCTTTGTTTGACCTAGTCTTTCTAAAAATATATTATTTGTTCTCTCTATAGTTTGTAACTATTTCCATACTACCTAGTGTGTTTGCTTATAGATTTATAGACACATTCTAGCTACCACAAATTGAAGAACGTAAAAAAATAATCATATATATATATGTGTGTGTGTGTGTGTGTGTGTGTGTGTGTGTATACACACACATATATATGACAGCACCTAACAGCCATTTTTGCTTCTGTATGAATTGCTTTGTGCTAGATGAGTGTATGGTTTTTGTATAATTTTAACTGTGACTGGTTTTAGTTACTCAGTAGTGGAATGTCAGCCTGGGAGCCTAGAATTGCTTAGTAAAAGACTTCAAAGGGTTTACAACCCTGACCAAGGTGGCAAAGTCCTCAATTATCCCCACAGCTGCAACGCCCCTCCTGGAGGCTGAGGCAGTAAGGCCCTAGGGAAGAAATATAATGTTTTAAGAAACCTAAGCAACTCCATTTTTGTTTAACACTCCATCTCAGTTCTGCGACTTGACTCGTGATCCATTTTAGCCCCAATGCTAGGAATTTATGACAGAAAGCCATGCACAATTCTTGGAGCCATAGATGGCGTTTGCTTAAGGCAGGTGTTAGCCCCCAAGTGGTGTTGCCCCCCACCCACCTAGGATTAAGAGTTTCTAACCAACCCATTCTTCAGAGCCCAAGGCGAGACATGCCATGCATTCTGTTGGTCTGGGTGTGACTCATAACCTTTTTCAGTCAAGCTATGGACCAAGGACATTTTTTCTGTAAAGATCAACCAATCATTATTTGCCCAGTTTAGCTTGCTTTAAATGTAAATGTTAACCAATTATGTAATTTCTTATGTAAAAGTTCCTTAAAGTTGTTTGTTAAATACTATAAAAACTGCCCTGATTCTATGCTCAGGGCCTCCTAGTGTCACCGGTTACCATGTGCGTGGAGGACCAAGCTCGAGCTTGCAATAGATTGGCTCTTTGTTGCTTACATTGATTGTGGTCTCTGGTGGTCTTCTGGGGGTCCCCGAATTTCGGTATAACAAAATGAGGGAAATCATGCAACCTGTGTTTCTTTTCTTTTTTTTTTTGTGTCAGTCATGGGACTTGAACTCTGTGCCTTGGCACTGTCCCTGAGCTCTTCAGCTCAAGGAGAGTGCTCTACCACTTGAGCCACAGAGCCACTTCCAGTTTTCTAGTGGTTTATTGGAGATAAAAGTCTCACGGACTTTTCTGCCTGGGCTGGCTTGGAACCGTGATCCTCAGATCTCAGCCTCCTGAGTAGCTAGGATTACAGGCATGAGTCACTGGCGCCCTGCTGCAACCTGTGTTTCTTTGGGTCTGCATTACTTCATTTAATATAGTTTTCCCCAAGTCTTCCCATTTCCTTAGGAGTGACACTATCACTCTTTCTAATGGGTGAGTAGAGTCCTACTGTGTATATACACCAAATTTTCTCGATCTGAGAGAACAAGAGTAACTCTACCTTGCTCAGGCGACATTTCATGATTAACTTTATGCCTTTGTTCTAAGCCCTGCTGCCCAAGATGTTTCTGAAAAGTGTAATTGTATTGAGAGGTATTATTATGCTGAAGTTGACCAGAAGCTGTGCAGATTTTGGAAAGAGGTTGATTATACTGAAACCATCAGGCCCTAACTACCTCCCCACTCAGTTGACCCATCTGGTTCTGTAACCCCCCTGCGGGTGGGGCTCTGTAACCACCCTGGAATGTTACCCCTAACCCCGAGCCAATCAGATTTGTGTTTACATGTAATTCTGTTTGAACACCTGGATAATGTATCTTTTTGTCACCTTGTGGTTTTTGCCTTTATAAACCCTGCTGGAACATCACTCGGGGTCTCCTCCCTCCCTCTGCAGTGTCAGAGTGTATGGGACAAGGCCCGAGCCTAGACTTGTTCTGAATAAACCTTGCGTACCTTGCGTTTTGTAGTTCGAGTGTCTGAGTCTCTGGTGGTCTCCAGTGGTCTTTGAGGATTGGGCACTTCAGATCCATTCATCTATTAAAGGGAATATGGCTATGGTAAAGAATACTGCAATGAACATGGTTGTTCTGGTGGCTTTAGTGTGTCCTTATTTGTGTCCTCCATTTGAATAAATGTCCAGGAGTAGAATTGTTGGTTCATAGAGTAGTTCTACATTTAGTTTTTTTGAGGAATCTCCATGCTGCTTTCCAGAATGATTGAGCAAGCTTACATTCCCACCAACAGTGTAATCAGTTCCCTTTTGGCTGTATCCTCACTAGCATTTTTTGTTAGTTTTCTTGATATTGGCAATTCTAAATGGGGTGAGGTAGAATCTCAGTGTTGTTTTGATTTGCATTTCTTTTATGGACATGTTATACCGAAATTCAGGGACTCCCAGAAGACAACCAGAGACCACGATCAATGTAAGCAACAAAGAGCCGGTTTACTGCAAGCTCGAGCTTGGTCCTCCATGCACACGGTAACCGGTGACGCTAAGAGGCCCTGAGCATAGAATCAGTGCAGTTTTTATAGTATTGAACAAACAACTTTAAGGAACTTTTACATAAGAAATTACATGATTGGTTAACATGTACATTTAAAGCAAGCTAAACTGGGCAAATAATGATTGGTTGACCTTTACAGAAAAATGTCCTTGGTCCATAGCTTGACTGAAAAAGGTTACGAGTCACACCCAAGGTTACCAGTCACACCCGAACCAACAGAATACATGGCATGTCTCGCCCTGGGCTCTGAAGAACTGGTTGATTAGAAACTCTTAGCCAGTCCTAGGTGGCTAAGGGGGGCTAACACCTGCCTTAAGCAAATGGCATCTATGGCTCCAAGAATTGTGCATGGCTTTCTGTCATAAATTCCTAGCATTGGGGCTAAAGTGGATCACGAGTCAAGTTGCAGAACTGAGATGGAGTGTTAAACAAAAATGGAGTTGCTTAGGTTTCTTAGGCCTAGGTTTCCCTAGGGCCTTCCTGCCCCAGCCCCCGGGAGGGGCATTGCGGCTGTGGGGGTTGTTCTGAGGACTTTGTGTCCTTTGAAGTCTTTTACTAAGCAACTCTTGACTCCAAGGCTGACATTCCACTACTGAGTAACTAAAATCAGTCACAGTTAAAATCATACAAAAACCATAAAATCATCTAGCACAAAGCAATTCGTACAGAAGCAAAAATGGCTGTTAGGTGCTGTCTTTACATGTATATATTTTTTTTTACGTTCTTCAGACAGAGATGTTGAACATTTCTTTATATCTCTATTGGCCATTTTTACTTCTTTTGAGAAGCCTCTTTTTAAGCCATTAGCTCACTTATTAATTGGGTTGTTGTTTCTTTGAGGGTTTAATTTTTGAGGATTTAATTTTTGGGGCTCTAAGTATATTCTGGATATTGGGCACTGTCTGATGTGTAGCTGTTAAAAGTTTCCTCCTATTCTATGGGCTGTTTATAGCATGTTAGCCATGAAGAAACTTAGGTTTGATGCAATCCCATTTATCAAGTCTTTCTTTGATTTGTTGTGTTTCAGTATCTTTACTTAGGAAGTTTTGACCTGTGCCCAGGAGCCTTAGTATTTATCTTACCTCTTCCCGTAATAGTTTTGTGTTTTCTGGTATTACATTGAGGTCTTTAATCAATTTTGAATTGATGCTGGGGCAAAGTGATTTTTAAGGACCTAGTTTCAGTATTCTGCACATGGATATCATGCCAGTGTAATTTGTTGCACAGGCTTTCTTCCAGCCTGTGCTTTTGGCTCCATTATTGAATATTAGATGGGTATAGGTCTGTGGGTTGGTTTCTGGGTCTTCTATTCTGTTCCATTGGTCCTTAGGCCTATTTTTATGCCATTACCAAGCTGTTTTTATTACTATGACTTTCTAAGAGAGTTTAAAGCTTGCTTTTTTATTCCCCCAACACTGTTCTGCCTGCTGTGTTGCATTTGTTATTCAGGGTCTTTTGCTATTCTATATAAGTGTTTGGATTGCTTTCTGTATCTCATTGAAGAATGTTGTTGGGAATTTGATGGGTATTGTATTGAAAGTGTAAATTGCTTCTTGGAAATCCATACATTCATACAACACATTAATAAAAGCAAGGTCAAGAACTATGGGATTATCTCAGTAGATGCAGAAAAAGCTCTTGACAAGATCCAACACCCCCTTTTGATAAAAGCTCTGGAGAAGCTAAGAATACATGGAACATTATGATATGGTGGAGGAAGTAACGATGGAATATAATATCTGACTTGCATTGTGTAAAATGGATAATGAATGATTTTAAGATATAAATGTAAGTGTGCTGTGGATAAGACTTCCCTGGTAACCATCTATGTTAGCTAGTAACTGTATTTGTAACCCTGTAACTCTAATATCTGTTTCTGCTATTTTCTGATCAACTCGAGCCCTAATCCAGCTGAATCATCACCACCCTTTGTTCTTTTCCCCTGCTTCCAACCAGCAAAAACTTGGCAGGAAATTTACACTTGAGGTGCGATTTTCTTGTAACAATCATTGGCTAAAGCCAACACCCAGCCTCCCTCTTTCCCCCGCCCTAGCCCAAAATACTTAAAAGCCATTGTGGGCTGGCATTTGGGGTCATTTTCTGGCATCCCAACTCCAGGTGCATCCTAACTCCAGGTGCGGTCCTGGTGCATTTGCACTTTTCTCTCAATAAAATCTTTTTCATTTTCACTGTGGACTGAGTGGTCTCACTGCCCCCTCCCTACTACAATTCCTCAGCATAGTAAAGGCTGTATATGAAAAAGTTACAGCCAATTCTATACTTGATGGTGAAAAACTAAAACCATTTCCTGTAAAATCAGGAATGAGAGATAGATGCCCATTCTCTCTACTCCTCTTCAATATAGTACTGGAATTCCTAGCAAGAGCAAGGCAAGAAAAAAAAAACATAAAGGGGATCCCAATAGATAGGGAAGAAGTAAAACTGTCAATTTTTGTGGATGACATGACCTTGTACTTAAAGGACCTGATAGTGATTCCTCCAAACTACCAGCGCTGACTCAAAACTGTGGCAAAGTATCAGGGTATGAAGTCAGTCTGTCATTGGACAGAGGCAAGGTTTAGTGAAGCTCCCTTTTAAATATAGGAACTCTTCACTTAGGGTTCTTGGCTTCAATTGCAGAATAAGAATTTCTGGACAAGTCACAATGGTAAGAAAACTTGGCAGAGCTTTATTAAATAAACAAGCAAGGAAACAGACAAAAAAACCCCCAGAAAAACAGAAGGGCAGGGCACACTCTAGCAGAGTGGGTGCTCTCATAGGGACACAAAGACACAGACACAGACAAGGAGTCACCCGGAGAGACACACAGCTCCTTGGGCTGTTGGATATTTATTTATAGGGTAAAGGCAGGGAGTCTGGCTTTAAGTTATGCAAAGCTAGGTGCTTTGTGTTTGCTTTAACTACACCTTGTGTTATTTTCTGAGTTTCTAGGTAAGAGTGCATCCTGCTATGAAACAGATTCTTATCCTTAAAACAAGGAGACACCCTGCTATCTGCATTTTGGGGCATCATGTCAGGCAGTTGTGAATTCTTGCATAAGAAATGCATCCCTTAGGAAAGAATGCATTCAGTTGCCTCTGTTTGAAGGAAAGATAGCATTTCTAAGATTTTAGATAACGTATTTCTGAGTTGCCTACACCAGGCCTCAGTTTCCATAAAGTATCCTGCTTCATTTCCCCCCAAATGACTTTTATTCCCTTAATCTTAAGGGAAGTACATGAAGGAATATCTCCTGTATTTGCTATTAGCTGACCAATTGTGCGATTGAAGTCAAGAACCCTATGTGAAGCGCTCCTATATTTAAAGGGGAGCTTCACTAAACCTCACCTCTGTCAATGACACTTCCATGTACAAGGTAACATATATCTAACCTTTCACCAAAAGCACAAAGTTTGTATAACTTTGGGTATAGTCCATCTGTTTTTTTTTTTTTTTTTCTATAATAGAGTCACACCACTCCTTTGATATCTTGTGAATTTTAAACTGAGATATAAGGATAACAAATTAAAACCACCCTAAATTAGACAATAGGAAAATGAGATTAAAGACTAAAATAAAGAAGATTAGCTGGATTCTACATGCACACATACACAGAAGAAATACTAACTACTTTAATTCTTGCTTTTTAAACTGGTCATGAGATTGGAATTTGTATATAAAATTCCTTCCTTTATTACCTGTTCATTTTTCTCTTTGCCTTCAATAAGCATGCTCTCTCTTGTCTAGGGAGATGATGATGACCCAAGGATTTTTATCTTTATTGGTATTGTAGTTTTCCACTCATTATTCATTTACTATTAGTAAGTAGTGTCTATCCACACTTTTTTTTTTTTTTACCACATTGTATTGTAGCAATCCATTTCACAATGAAAGGCAGTTCAAGAACTCCTTTGCTGAGACTGAGGGAACAGAAAGATCCCAGGCCATTGTCTTGTCTGTACTATAATGTCAAGTTACTTTTGTATGCCATGGTCTCCACGCCCTGCCACTTGGACATCTCAATATGGAGCAGGTACATAATATATCCACAGACTATTTCCAAATTAGCAACTGAGCCACATTATACTGTTGTAAGGCAAATCATTCCAGAAGCCACATCTTAAAATATAGAATATTGGAGTCTTTATTATACACTAACAGGCTGCAGGCCGCCAGTTGTTACAAAGGCCCGTAGCATGCAAATACACATAATCCAGTTAGGAAACAAATACACATAACCCAGCTAGGAAACATGCTAAAGAGGAAAGAAATAACAAAAACAATACCAACAAGCCAATTCAGCTTCAATGGAGAGCTGAATTGGGACTCTATGATGACTGGAGACAAGCCAGGAGACAGGACACAGGACACAATTACGGAGACACACATGGCATGGAGTCTAGTGGCTAAGCTGGTCTGGGCCTAAATAGGTAGGCGCAAGGGGCAGATTCTCAGGAAATTCCCAGTCCCAGGTACTGGACTGACAGATTCAGTAACCTATTTGCCAAGTGCCTGCCCCTGCTTCCAGGGGTCCAGACCCCTGTCCATTACCTGGGAGGCAGGTAATAGGGGGGAAGGGGGACTGGTTTCCTTCTCCCAGCATGAAGACAAGATGCCAGACCCTACCATCCACCATCTGGCCAATATGGCAACCAGCCAGACCTGGCCTCCTTACTTCAATACTTCTTGGCTCAAAGAGAGTTGGTACACTTGGTAATCTCATGAATTAAAAAAATCCACTTGAAGGAAGTAATTAACCCTTTGTTAAAATAAAAGGAAAGCCTATTTAAGAGTTTTTAATCTTTCTCCTTGATTTTCAGTTTTACCATAACACCCAGGAACATGCTTTCCAGCTTTTCAGTTTCTGTTTAATTTGTTTCTTTTGTATTTGGTTTGAATTTACCTTGTTTAGGATTTGCCAAATTTCCTCAATTAATGAAGACTTTCACCTACTTGGGAAATCCCTAGTTATTATTTCTTCAAGTTCTGTTTCAGTCTCATTTTCTCTGTCCTCTCTGTGGGACCACTGTCAATATAGTAGGCTATTTGTGTGGCTTCACATTATGTTTGTGCTTTGATCTGTTCTTAACTGTTTTTATTTTGACTTAAGGAATTTTTGTGTCAACCTGTCTTTAGATTCTCTAATTCTGTGTCTCCTCTGCAGTCTATCCAAACCATAGCTTCTAGTTGAACATACTGCCATTTTGCACCTCTATAATTCATGTGCTTTTTGTATGTATGTTGTTTTTGTTTTCATATACTACAGAAATACACTATTGAAATAATTTTCAGTTGGAAATTATTGATATATTTTTATTGGCCATCTTTACACAATCTTCTACATAGTTATTTGGAATCCTTGGGTAGTAACTCCAAGCTTGAATCATTTGTGCATCAGCAGCTACTTATTACTTTATTTTTTACTATTGGCTATTGATCCCACTTAACTACATTTTTAGTAATTTCTTTGTATGCTATATAAATAAGTAATACATAGAATCTCTGGATTTGTTTCTTTTTAAAAAATGTTAAATTTGTTAAATTATCATCAGATAACTGTGCTTATATTGAAGCTTATTTTAATCTCTGAGAAGGTTTTTTTTTTTAAGAAAAATGATTCAGTTGAGGCTGGAGAACAATGGCAGAGATAACAAGATGAACTGTACTCATAAACAGATATATAGAGTTGAAAAAGTCCTTTGTGGAACTACTTAAAGATAATAAAAAATAAATTATGACTTATTTTACCCTAGAAAAATTGCACTATCCTAAATGTTATTCGGCCAATGGCCTGAATATTCATCAGCATTTGTAATGTTTTTGAAAGTGAAATTACTATAATTTATCAAATGTGTTCTTCTCAAAACCAGGTTTTATGAGGATGAATATTTATAGCTATTTATTGGGTGCTGGTGACTCATACCAGTAATCTTAGCTAAACAAGGAGGCTAAGATTTGAAGATCTCAGTTCAAATCCAGCTTGGGCAGGAAATTCCATGAGACTCTTATCTCCAATTAACCACCAAAAAAAATCTGGAAGTGGAGCTGTGATTCAAATGTTAGCATACAATCATTGAACAAAAAAGCCAACAGACAGCACTTAGACCCAGAGTACTGGCACAAAAATAAATGACAGACATTTCTCTCTTGAGGGATATGTCTGAATTCAAGCTCTATGGGCTGGGTAACTTGGTGCTTTCACAATACAGAGACAGGTGACTAAATCTCTGTTCTGGTAGATAGAGAGATATCCCCATTCTTCATGCTGATAGTGGTCTTTTCTTTTCCCCTTCTATTCACATCTATGTAAAAATTACAACCTTTTTATATTGTGTGCATCTTACTGAAATTAGAAAGTCAAATGGCAGAAGAGCAGTTTAGTGCATATGATCTATAATGCATATAATGGTGCTAAAAGTTTATTTCTATTCCCCATGTTTAACATTGAAAATGAAACATCTGCATGGGTCTGTGTATGGTAAAGAAAGTCATAAAAACATCCAGAACAAAGGCAGACACCAATGGCATACATCTGTAATCCTATCTACTCAGGAGGCTGAAACCTGAGCAACTCAGTTCAAAGGAAGCCCGGGCAGGAAAGCCTATGAGACTCTTTATCTCCAATTAACTACCCCCCAAACCTGGAAGTAGAATTGTGCCTCAAAGTGGTAGAATGCTAGGTTTGAGCAAAAAAAGCTCAGGGACAACACTCAGGCCATGAGTTCAAACCCCATGACTGGCACAAAATAAAAATGCCTAAGAAACAGTCTAGGTAAGATCTTGAATGAAGAAGTATCAAGGACTCTGCTGTACACTTAGTTTGAATGCTTAGTCTTATCTAGTAAGCATCAGATATGAGAGATTTGATCATACTCTAGATCTTAACTAGAGTACTAAGCTCACAAAGATCTACAAATAAATCACATACTTGTCTGCACAGTAGCTCATTGAGAATTACTGCCTAGGGGAATCAGGAAGTGCAAGTAATTCTTATCACATTGAGCCGCTCCTACCACTCTAGGGCTAGTTTAGGTCTCCAGCTATTGTTTCCTGTACAGGCGGCAGGTGCTTCAAGAGCACTGTGCCTCCACAGCACAGAAGTAAGTTGCTGAGTCCCCAGGCTGCAAGTCTTTGATATATAGTTGGCTGTGTTGTTCCTTGGTATTGACTGTGGATTCTAGTCTTCCATTATGCTTTGCTCCTGAAACAATGTAGAACAGTAACACGAAGCGCCCTCCAGGATTTTGTCGGAACCACTGCACTCCATTGCTTGTTGAAGTAGAGTACTTGCATGTCAGAGAGAAATTTCTTCCTTCTTCCAGGATCAGATCCTGGGGACTCTGCTCCACCTTCATCTGTGCTTTTACCCCTGTTGAAAAGAAGAAAAATAGGTACAGGTGAGGGTCATTGCAAAATTACTGCAGCCATTTCCTAATGTAGGAAATTTCCTTCTGGTTTCCTTCCTCTTGATAAATGATAGTGTAAGAGATTTGGGTTTTCTCCCTTCTTAATTTCTCCCCTCCTCCTTTCTTAATTCAATTGTGATATTTCTCTAGGCTCTCTCAGGGATATTCCTAACTTACAGCACAGCTGTGTCCACAGTAGTCCCAGCAAGATTCCTATTGGTGTCTTCATGATTCTTGGCTGTAGGACACACATTGATAGCAGCTGAGTTAAAATACTGGTGTGTGTTGTATCTTGCATAGCACATCCATTTCATGGGACAGATTCAGCAGCAGCAGTCACTCCTAAGCTTTGTTATGCACTCAGCTTTGGCTCCACTTACATGTGGTTTATTTCTGTGGTGTGTGTGTGTGTGTGTGTGTGTGTGTGTGTGTGTGTAGGAGAGAGCAGGAGAGGGGAGGAGGGAGGGAGAATGGGAGAGAGATTGTGTGAGAGGGAAGGGGAGAAGTAGAAAGGCTTATAGACACATAATAATACTCCACATAACACACAATACTCCACACACAATGAAATGTTACTTAGCCTATAAAGAAGAATGGAATGCCATTTATAGGAAAATGAAGGGAACTAGAGATCATAATGTTAACTGAAATAAGCCAAGTGAGAAAAAATATTACATGCTTCAGAAACTGGAGCTAAATAAATAAAATCTATATCAATACAAAATGGAGACTTTTGGGGAATGAATGTAAGGGAGGGTGAAAAGAGAGAATATGGGGCTGAATATGATCAAAGTATTTCATATGCATGTATGAAAGGGAATAATAAAATTCTAAATAATAAAGACATTAAAATTGTTTTGATAAAGGGTGAGGGTAAAAAAAAGTAGTAGAAAGGACGAATTTAGTTGAAATATATGAAATGCATGCATGCACAGAAATTTTACAGAGAAACTCCTTTGTAAAATTACTTTAATAAAAAAATCACTAGGTCCCAAATATTAAAAATAATGCTACTTGAGAAGCTCATGTAGACAATTGTATTTTAGTTCAAACAATTTTTTTTTGTCATTTCCTTCTTACCTTTATTTCTTTGTTCTTTTCTCTCTTAGTATGTTACCTTTTCTTTATTTGCTACATTCTTTCCTCTTAGTTTTCCTGACCTTGGTATCTTCTTTATTCCATATCAGAGCTTGAATTTAGGGCCTTGAACACTTGCTCACTACTGGTGCTCTACCACTTGAGCCACACCCATGGTTCTGATAGTTTTAGCAGTAAAGTGTATGTATGATTTAGCTAAAAAAAGTTTTCTGAACAAAGATAAAATATCATATTAGGCCTATATATTTAGAAGTATAGATTCATGAAACCAATATTTAATATTTGCTCAACAAATTGTTTTATTGAATCTGAAGCTTTGCATTAAATCTTAAAAGAACACCACTGATGATAGGAATGTAGTGTCATGTGTCTTATGTTGAATTTTCTGGGCCACATTCTCTTTTGCTATTGACCTACTCCTTCAATCTTTAGACTAAATTATTAGCCCTGTCATGTTTTAGAGATTGCCATTCTCCATTCAGTCATGAATCATCTTGAAAGCCTAAAGTATATTTTTCACTATTAGAGTGCCCTCTTGAGGACTAAAGCCCTAGAACTAATGTCATTTCCTAGGCTACAGTGCAATGACACCATCCAGGGGTTTTGAGTCTGGTCTTAGGCAACAATAGTGTATTTTCAAGAAGACACAATGTGGTTTAGGAGTATCAAAAACATTCTATATAGGGCTGGGAAGGTGGCTCAGTGGTAGAGCGCTTGCCTTGCATGCCTGAGGCCCTGGGTTTGATTCCTCAGCACCACATAAGCAAAAAGAAAAAAGCCGGAAGTGGCGCTGTGGCTCAAGTGGTAGAGCACTAGCCTTGAACTGAAGAGCTGAGGGACAGCGCCCAGGCCCAGAGTTCAGGCCCCACGACCGGACCAAAAAAAAAAAAAAAAAAAAAAATTCTATATTCCTAGAAATCATTGTTCTGAATGGAGATTGTAGGTCAGAGGTTTCTACAAGTTATGACTTCTGGGGAATGATGTTTATGTGGTTGATGGTGACCTTGCATGAGCTCCTTAGTAGAAGGAACTGTATTATTTACATATTCTCTATACAGAACATATAGCAGGGAGATTTCAAGTGTATCTTATGGAAGATATGATTCCTGCTTTCAGTTAAAAATGTAATTGACCATGTGAAGCAATTCACAAAGTGCTTCCAATTCTTCTAATAATACTGTAAATTAAGTACTAATAGTTACTTCCTATGGTGTTGAGGAAGAAATGCATACTCATAGAGCTAACAGAAAAGTCTCAAAGTTATAGACAGTGTGTGGCATATGCACCTCCCTTCACAATGTCTGTTTTGCTTCTCAGGAGAAGGTGCACAGGTTATATCAGGACATTGTAGTCTTGTTGGAGAATGAAAACCAAACCTCCTGCAACCCAGAATACTTTTCCCTAAAGGTAGATGAAAAAGTGAACTTTTTTTGAAAAAGCATTAAATCAAAATGTGATGCACAATACAGGGAATTGCCTAAGGATATAGCAAAGACAGAAGGAAAACAACCTCTTCTAGAGCCAAACAAATGTATTAAATTGCATAAAATCTAAAATCCCTCAAGTTAAAGAAGAGAGAACATGATAGCATATTTATAATACATAGTTTGGTAACTGAGGTAGCTAACTACACTTTGTAAATGCCTTTCTCTTAAGAAAAAAAGTATCCCTTATCTTTAATGAAGGGAGGTAGGTTTTTAACTTACTTCAGGTACTTAACCCCCCAGGAACTGGGAGATGAATACTCAATCCACTGATGTGGACAGGCCTCCCAGGTCCTTGAGGAAAACATTCCCTGGTTAAAAAACTAGCAAGAGGGCTAGGAAGGTGGCTCAGTGGTAGAGTGCTTGCCTTGCATGCATGAGGCCCTCAACACCACATAAGCAGAAAAAGCTGGAAGCGATGCTATGGCTCAAGTGGTAGAGTGCTAGATGTGAGCTGAAGAGCTGAGGGACAGCACCCAGGCCCAGAGTTCAGGCCCCATGACTGACAAAAAGAAAAAACAAAAAACTAGCAAGAGCCTTATTTTAGTTTTTAAAAATATTTGCAGGAGTTTAAGGCATGGCTCAGTTGTGGAACACCAGCCAGTGAGCAAAGCGTTGGGTACCAAGTTCAAGTTCTGGTCTTGCAACAAAAACTAAACAATACAAAAAAAGAAAAAAAAAAGATTTATGTAAAACTTAAAGGGTGACAAAGGATTCAAAATTATGCTTTTCAGAGTAAATGTCAGAAAAAAAGGGAAGGAGAGGCTGTCCAATCTCCCTTTCTGTACCTGACATAATTAAAATTTTATTTTAAATTTATAATTACTGTTTAAGCACAGAGTATCATATGATCAAACTCTCAGGGAATGTTTTTGGAGTGGCTTACTGTGGTAGTATATACTAAAAAGAAAGGGAATATACCTTTGGAATCTAAATGTAAGGAAAAACTGGATGAGGGGCTATTGTTTGCATAGAAATTGACTATCTTGGTTCAAAGACTAAAAATGGAAAGCTGAATTCCATGGTATTCCATGAGTGCAAGAAATTGATAAGAGATTTTAAAAACGAGAACACTAAGTGGAAGGACTTTTTTCCTCCATAAAAAAAACTTGTAAGAACATGGATGCATGTAAAATTTTTTTTTTTTTTGGTTCCGGTCGTGGGGCCTGAACTCTGGGCCTGGGCGCTGTCCCTCAGCTCTTCAGCTCAAGGCTAGCGCTCTACCACTTGAGCCACAGTGCCACTTCCGGCTTTTTTCTTTTTGCTTATGTGGTGCTGAGGAATCAAACCCAGGGCCTCGAGCATGCAAGGCGAGCGCTCTACCACTGAGCCACCTTCCCAGCCCGCATGTAAAATTTTTTAATAAGTTTTTTTTTATTGTGAAAATGCTGTACAGAGGGGTTAACAGTTATATGAACAAGGTAATGAGTACATTTCTTATCAAGCATTGTTGCCTCCTCTTTTGTTCCCCCCCCCCATCCTTTCCCTCCCACCTCCACAATAACCCCACCCCCCTGACTAAATTGTAAAGTTCGTTTTTCAACATAGTGTCTCATTGTTGCAATGGGTCAACCTGTATCCCTATTTAAACATTTTGTTTTTTTCTCTTCCCCTCCCCAAATTATACTAACATCAAAACAGTGAAAACAGGGGTTATACCCGTGGGAGAGGGACATACAAAGCAACAAAAAAAAGATCACATGGTACCTTATAAATAGTTAGAAACAATAGCAAGAAAGAAAAACCACTTGTGTCCTTATCTTGGGGTTCGTTTTGCTTAACTTCATCTTTTTTTTTTTTTTTTTTGACGGTCATGGGGCCTGAACTCTGGGCCTGGTCACTGTCCCTCAGCTCTTCAGCTCACATCTAGCACTCTACCACTTGAGTCACAGCGCCACTTCTGGCTTTTTTCTTTTTACTTATGTGGTGCTGAGGAATTGAACCCAGGGCCTCATGCATGCAAGGCAAGCACTCTACCACTCAGCCACCTTCCCAGCCCCGCTTAACTTCATCTTATCTGGTCATATGTATATAGCTTTTGACCTTTTCTAGTTGTCCCAGATATATACTAGTTATTGCAAATAAGGGAAACCATGGGACCTATGTTTCTTTGGGCCTGGCTTACTTCACTAAATATAACTTTTTCCAAGTCTTTCCATTTCTTAACAAATGGGGCGATGCCATTCTTCCTGATGGAGGCATAGAATTCCATTATATATACCACATTTTCTTGATCCATTCATCTACTGAGGGGTATGTGGGTTGGTTCCATATCTTAGCTATGGATGCATGTAAAATTTTAAGAACATCCATGAAAATTGTGAGAAACATACTCACATGGCCAAACTTAAAGAATAGACATGGAGACAGAAAGTACAATGAAAGCAAAACATCAACATTTAATGGTGATCTTGCAAGATCAATATCTAGTGGGCAGGGCTGGGAAGATGGCTCAGTTTAGAGTGCTTGCTTTACATGCATGAGGCCCTGGGTTTGATTCCTCAGCACCACATAAGTAGAAAAAGCCAGAAGTGGCAGTGTGGCTCAAGTAGTAGCACCCAGGCCCAGAGTTCAAGTTCCATGACCAACCAAAAAAAAAAAAAAAGACACCTACAGCAGTTATAGTAAATATATTCTCCAATAAAGGTCCCCCTCTTTGATTCTATTGCATCTTTTGGGATTGGCTTTTAGAAGAGGATCTTATCTTCAAGCCCATTTGTTTTCTTGTGAGAGAAAGGCTCTTCTGGAATGTGCTTTCTGGCACAGACTCATTTATTGGGGTCTACTTTTGCTCCTGATAGTTGACTTCTTTTCTGATGTTCTGTTTACCTGCTCTGTTTAGGGAATTTCCAAGTGCAGGGACTTTATGATTGTTACATCAATCAAATAAGCTCTTAATCATTGTGCCAGCAACTTTCACTCAGGGTCAGATGCCTTGTCTTGATGATGAACCACCAATGACTTTATTTTATACACAAATAATAATCTGTTCTTTGAAAAACACAGCAGGTTGTTCATATTCCCCTCTTACCCACTTCTGGGAAACATGAAAAACATGAAACAGAAGACCATTTTCAGTTAGTATTACCATAGTTCAGATTATGTTTAGCTACATAATAAATAACACTTTTTTCATGCAAAACGATCTGAGTTTTAGACTTGAATTGGGTATAGTATTACCGGCATATGAGGTTGGGGTGTGGGTTATTATTATGCTTTCCTTTATGGAGAAGTTATCACTCCCATGTTTCAGGAAGAAATGAGAATGGTAGAGAGATTCTGATGAAGCAGTGATGAAGCACCAGGAAAATGAAAGCAGTACAGGAAATCCCTAGTAGAGTTTTGACATATCTCATTGGTTAGACTATTCTATATTACAACCTCTAGCTAAAGGAGAGACATGAGATGAAGTTTTGGGGTTTTAAAAGAGCTAAGCATATAGTCATTGAAATAAAAATAGAAAGTTTTATTAATAAGGAAGAAGAGAATGTGAGGAGATGGCCAAGCCACAGTGTCTTCTTTCCTGCCTACTCTGAGGAGACCCAAAATATTAGACAGAGAAAGAATCCTTGAATCAGTGAAGATTTTAATAATAGTATTAGAATTTAATAATAATTAGAATTTAATAGTAGTATTTAGGAACATTAATAAAAGTATATATTGGGATATTTGTGAAGTCTTTACAGTGAAGATATTATATAATTCTATATATGTATATCATATTTAATTCATGGCAAATTGGCCAGTTAAATGTACTTATTAACTTTTCTTATGAGGAAATTTAGATATAGGCAATAGCCCAAAGATTCTGAGCTGGTAAACTATAGAATCAGGTTTGAACTTGGCTTATTACTACTCTAAAAACTCATGTGGATGTTTTCTTTTAACAGATACTCAGAAGTTCCTCAACCTTAAAAACAGTTTAGTGGAAGTTAGCCACACACAGGAACCTGTCAACTTATGTCTTCCTCAGTTTTGGGAAACTTGAAATTATTGATAGCTGCCACTCAAAGTTAATTCTCAATATAGGTATCGATCACTCTTTAGGAGACCTCAGAATCACTGGCTGGTATACAATAGGCAAGGGTCTCATATTTAAAATATACTTAGAACTCAAAAAGTAAATTCTCCAACAACAAATTTTCAAGAAAACCAACTGATTAATAAGTGGGCTAAAGACTTAAAGAGAAACTTCTCTGAAGAGGAAATAAGAATGGCCAATAGGCACATGAAGAAATGCTCAACTTCTCTAGTCATAAAAGATTTGCAAATCAAAACAACATTGAGATTCCACCTCACCCCAGTTAGAATGGCTATAATCAAGAAATCTAATAACAACAGATGCTGGAGAGGAGGCCAAAAGGGAACATTACTGCATTGTTGGTGGGAGTGTAAACTTGTTCAACCACTTTGGAAAGCAGTATGGAGGTTTCTCAAAAGACTCCACATAGAGCTCCTCTATGACCTAGCAATCCCACTTTTGGGTATTTACCCAACACATCACAAACAAGGTCATACTAAAGCTACCAGCACAACCATGTTTATCACATCATTATTCACTACAGCTAAGATATGGAACCAACCTAGATGAATGGATCAAGAAAATGTGGAATATATATATATATATATATATATATATATATATATTCTATGCTTCCTTCAGAAAGAATTATACCTCCCCTTTTGTCAGGAAATGGAAAGACTTGGAAAAAATTATATTAAGTGAAGTAAGCCAGACTCAAAGAAACATAGGTCCCATGGTTTCTAGATATGTCTAGGACAAGCAGAAAAGGTCAAAAGTTATGTGTATATGTGACCATTTAAGATGATGCTAAGTGAAATGAACCCCAAGATAGAGACACAAGAGGTTTTATTTTTGTTGCTGTCATTTTTAATGTACTTATAATGTACTATGTGATTTCTTTGTTTCTCTTGTGTGTTCTTCACCCATGGTATAACCCTTGTTTTCACTGTATTTGATTCTGGTGCCCTACATCTTGTATATACATTTTTTTCTAATTTGGGGAGGGGAAGGGAAATTAAAAAATGCTGAAATAAGGATGCAGATGGACTCTTTGTAACAATGAGATGTGTAAGACATTATATTGAAAATGAACTTTACAACTTTGCTGGGGGCGGAGGGGGGGCAGAGGGTACTGGGGAAGTGGGGAGGGAAGGAATGATAGGGGGAAAAAACAAAGGAGGGGATACCAATGCTCGATAGGAAATGTACTCATTACCTTACTCATGAAACTGTAACCCCTCTATACAGTATCCTTACTATAAACAATATATATTTAAAAAGAGAATCACTGGCTCGGGACATCAGTTTGGAAACACAGTTGGAGGATTCTGGATTACACTTTGGGCATCATTCTATTTAAAAAAACAGTATTGTTTTCTTCTAATTATTATTTTATTTTATTTTTTTATTTGAAAATACCATACAGAAGGGTTACAATTACATGAGCAAGGTAATGGGTACATTTCTTATCAAGCATTGTTGCCTCCTCCTTTGTTTCCCCTTACCATCCCTGTCCCCCAACCCCACATCCCCCCACCCTCCACGCGCCAAAGTTGTAAAGTTCGTTTTTCGACACAGCATCTTGTACATCTCATTGTTGCAATGGGTCCACCTGTATCTCTATTTAAACAATTTACTTTTTCCCTTCCCCTCCCCAAATTACACCAATATCAAATACAGTGCAAACAAGGTTATATCGTGGGGGAAGGATATTATTTTTTGTTATATTTAGGATTGTTATTCCATCTGAGTAGTCTGGGAGCCTAGCAATCTCATGGTTTCTACAATACTAGACTAAAGCTCTGACATAATCCACTTGTGTTTCTTGGCTCTGTCAGGAATGGCATGACTAATCAGAATCATCATTCTTTCTGTCTGCTATCTTCCATTGACCCTCATGTCGCTTCATTCTCTTCCTATATCCTACTCCTGCTCAGTGCCATAGTGTGGCTTCATCACCACCAGGTCACATCTCCAGAGATTATTTTAGAGTATAGGGATTTTGTTCGCTAGTCTTTGGGAATTTTTTCTGGGGAGACGGCAGGAATTGGCACAGTGATGGGTATGGCTGTTTATTCTAAGAGCTGGGTGAGGAGGAGCTGGAGGCCACAGCAGTTATGGGATAGGGCGCAGGCAGCAGGTGCTACCAGAGCACTGTGCCCTTGCGCAGAAGTAGCCTTTGTCCTCAGGCTGGGTGGGGGAGATATGCAGGGAGCTGCCTTTTCTTGCTTCATCAAACTTAACAGTTAGCTTCTTCTGTGTCTGCATCTCTCCTCCTTTGACCAATGTCACCAAGAGGACAGGGTGTCCTTGGAGCTCCTGCCTGTACCATTGAAAGCTGGAGAAAATGCTGGAAGAGTTGCAGTACACATTACACTCTTCTCCCTCTTGGATGCTTAGAAATCTAGGTCTCTGCTCCAGTTGTTGGGCGCTCATCCCTGTTTAAAAAACAAAGCAGAACAGTGTTAATTGAAACAAATCCGACAAAGATATTAAAGTAATACATGCTCTTGCTCATGTATTTAAGTTAAAAAGTTGATCTGAAAGTAGAATAGGGATGAGTAGGGAGAGACTAGGAGGGGAGGATGGGAGAATGGTGGAGGGACATGATCAGTGAATGTTGAGTGTATGTCAAGAACACCACAGAGAAGCTAATTAACATATCCAGGCAATAACAGTTAATAAAACCCAGAAAGCACTAAGGAAGGAATTTAGAGACATCTTTTAAAGTTGAAAATTTTCCTCCCTCCATTTTTCTTCTTCAACAGTCACTTTCTTTCTTCCTTCTTTAATTCCTCCTTCATTTCTTACCATAAATAACAGCCTCTGGTGACTGTCTATCTCCTTAGAATTTTATCTTAATTAGAAACCTCATTAACTCACAAGCCAACTGAATCCAAAGGAGAGACACTGAGAATATCAAGAACATCTTTTCTTGGGATCACACGGCGATGGGGTTGGCTAACTGTGGCAGCTCCTGAGAGACTTTTCCGGGCCAGAACACGTGTTCCACCCACTTTGATCTCAGTCCAATGCAGATGTCTTGGAGCAGTAGCCAGCTGAATCATCCACACCCCCTACCTTCCTTTTCTCCTACCCACGCTGTTTTGACTCAGGCAAAACTTTTTACCTTTTGAAACACTGCTCCCTTGTGGACAAACAGAAAATTGACATAATTTCTATAAGGTTCCTATTTCTCTCACTTTTTATTTGCTATGCCTAAGATTTATGAAGGAAGATTCTAGAGAGCTTCAGAAATAGAAAGTATATCCTTTGAAAAACTGATTAATTTGCCTTGCATAGTGGGTCATGCTTATAACCTCAGCTCCTGAGGAGACAGATATAGGGAAGGTCACAGTTTGGGGCTAGCCGAAGCAAAAAACTAGCAAGACCTTCCTCTTAACAAGCTGGGAATGGTGGTGTGAGCTTGACTAGCTCAGCTATGTAGGAAGTGAAGGTGGGAGGATCACTATTTAAAGACATCCCAAGATTGGGGCTGTGGCCAAAGACCTTGAGTTGTCCCAGTACTACCCCCCCCCCAACAAATAATAATCCGTACCAGTGTAGTATGTAGAGTAATAGAAGATAATGTAAAGATTTATTTGATCATTTTTGCTATTCTCAACAAGCATGTTGTGCTCTATATTGTGATACTTTTATAGGACATGTATGCATATGGTATATAAAACTATTGCATCAATTATATATTTTTTTCACTACATTTTCCTGGTTATATGGTAAGGGTATAATTCATTTAATCCTTACCACACTCAGAGGTATGTTATATTTTTGTTTATCAGATGAGAAAACTGAGACCAGAGAAGTTAACTAGTTTTCCCAAGACAGACAAGTTCATCCTTAGATCTGGTCTTGCAGACAGTGTGAACCTTGCAGGAGAGGACAGAAGAGGAGCATGGTGTCATTTGGAATCTTGTTATAAATGCAGAATCTCAGGCCTTACTTGAATCACAATGTGTATTTTAGATCCTCAGATGGCCCACATCCAACTTGTGATCACAGTGGCATGTGAACAGGCCCAGATCATTATATTAATTAATGCAAATAACTATGCATCCAAGCTAAGTGGATCAGGAGCGAAGTATAACACTTAGCTACCTTAGCCACTGTTTCTATTATTTTATTTTATTTTTCTGGCAGTACTGGGTATGAACTTAGGGCCTCACATTTGCTAGGTAGGCAGCCTACCACCTGAGCCACTCTGCCATCCCTTTTTGTGCTTTCTTTTTTCTTTCTTTCTTTCTTTCTCTCTTTCTCTCTCTCCTTCCTTTCTCTCTTCTTCCTTCCTTCCCTCCCTCCCTCCCTCCCTTTCTCTCTCCTTCTCTCCTTCCTTCCTTCCTTCCTTCCTTCCTTCCTTCCTTCCTTTCTTCCTTCCTTCCTTCCTTCCTTCCTTCCTTTCTTCCTTCCTTCTTTCCTTCCTTTCTTTCTTTCTTTCCTTCTTTCTTTCTTTCTTTCTTTCTTTCTTTCTTTCTTTCTTTCTTTCTTTCTTTCTTTCCTTTCTTTCTTTCTTTCTTTCTTTCTTTCTTTCTTTCTTTCTTTCTTTCTTTCTTTCTTTCTTTCTTTCTTTCTTTCTTTCTTTCTTTCTTTCTTTCTTTCTTTCTTTCTTTCTTTCTTTCTTCTTTCTTTCTTTCTGCCAGTTGCCCTGGACTGTGATCTTGCATTGCTTCAATGATAGGTGCCACCACCACATCCAGCCATTTTATGTTCCTATTTAATTCATCAATCAGATAACTTTCTTTTTTTTTTTTAAATTTCTTTTTTTTATTATTAAATTTTATTTTATTTTATTTGAGAACATACTGTACAGAGGGGTTACAATTACATGGGCAGGATAATGCATACATTTCTTACCAAGCATTGCAGCCTCCTCCTTTGTTTACCCTTGACCTCCCTTCCCAGCCTCCCCCCTCCCCCCTACCCAATCATACCCCCCCCCCTCCCACACTGACATTGTAAAGCTGGTTTTGACATGACATTTTGTACTTCTCATTGTTGCAACAGGTCCACCTGAATCCTTAAACGACTTGTTTGTCCCCATCTCCTCCACATGTTATACTGACATCAAATATAGTGAAAGCGGGGGTTACACTGTGGGGGAGGGACATACAAAGCAACAAAGAAATAATCTTATAAATGCGTTAGAAACACATGCATGAAAGAAACAAAAACATTAAAATACATATTTGAGGGTTCGTTTTCCTAACATCACATTATCTGACTTTTTCCGCTTGACTCAGACCTATACTAGATATTGCAAATAAGGGAAACCATGGGACTTATGTTTCTTTGGGCCTGGCTTACGTCACTTAATATAATTTTTTCCAAGCCTTTCCATTTCCTAACAAATGGGGCAATGTCATTCTTTCTGATGGAGGCATAGAATTCCATTGTGTATATATACCACATTTTCTTGATCCAATCATCTACTGAGGGGCATCTGGGTTGGTTCCATATCTTAGCTATGGTAAATAATGCTGCAATAAACATAGTTGTGCTGGTAGCTTTAGTGTGGTCTTTTTTGTAAACATTAGGGTAAATGCCCAAAAGTGGGATTGCTGGGTCATAGGGGAGTTCTATGTGAAGTCTTTTGAGGAACCTCCATACTGCTTTCCAAAGTGGTTGAACAAGTTTACATTCCCACCAACAATGAAGTAAGGTTCCTTTCTGTCCACATCCCCTCCAGCATCTGTTGTTGTTAGAGTTCTTGATTTTTGCTGTTCTAACTGGAGTGAGGTGATATCTCAATGTTGTTTTGATTTGCATTTCTTTTATGGCTAGGGATGTTGAACATTTCTTCATGTGTCTATTGGCCATCCTTCTTTCTTCTTCAGAGAAGCTTCTCTTTAAGTCTTTCGCCCACTTACTTATTGGGCAGTTGTTTCTTTGAGGATTTGTTGTTGGGTGGTTTAATTTTTTTTTTTTTGGTCGGTTGTGGGGCTTGAACTCTGGGCCTGGGCGCTGTCCCTCAGCTCTTCAGCTCAAGGCGAGGGCTCTACCACTTGAGCTACAGCGCCACTTCCGGTTTTCTGGTGGCTTATTGGAGATAGGAGTCTCATGATCTCTCCTGCCCGGGCTGGCTTTGAACCGCGATCCTCAGATCTCAGCCTCCTGAGTAGCTAGGATTACAGGCGTGAGCCACCAGCGCCCGGCTTGGTTTAATGTTTTGAGTTCCAAGTATATTTTAGATATGAGACCCTTGTCCGTTGTATGGCTAGTAAAGATCTTCTCCCAGTCCATGGGCTTTCTATTGATCTTGCTAGCTATGTCATTTGCCCTGCAGAAGCTCTGCAACCTTATGCAATACCATTTGTCCAACCTTTCTTTGATTTGTTGTGTTTCCGGGTCTCTATTTAGAAAATTTCGGCCTGAGCCAAGGAGACCTCGGGTTTCTCCTATTCCATCCTGTAATGTTTTCAGAGTGTCTGCTTTGAGTTCAAGGTCTTTGATCCATTTGGAGTTGATTCTGGTGCAGGGTGATATATAAGGATCTAGCTTTAGTTTTCTACAAGTAGTTAACCAATTTTGCCAGCACCATTTACTGAAGAGGCTGTCTTTCTTCCATTCTATTGTTTTAGCTCCCTTATCGAAGATTAGATGGCTATAGGTCTGTAGGTTCATTTCTGGGTTTTCAATTCTATTCCATTGGTCCTGAGGTATCAATCAGATAACTTTCATTGACTCTTTTTTATATAGAATAGCTGCCTCTCTACCAGTTCAACTCCTGAACACATTGCAATGTTGTATACAATAGGTATCAGAAACACTCCACAGTTTACTTCACCTTTATATATTTGTCCATCATTTAAAAAAATATAACAGTTTTGATATTTGATACATAGTACATTTATTTTAGAAGATAACTTAGAATAATCCTGTGATAGGAATAGGTAAAATTTTTCCCATACAATACAGGAGGATGCCTATCTTAGCTAAGATCACATAGCAGCTGTAGATAAATCAACTAGACATCAGTTTCCTTTGAAACAGAAATAAAAAAAAAAAACTCACATAGCTACAGCCATCTGATTTTTGACAAAGTGGCCAAAAATCATACATTTAGAGAAAAGAAAACATCTTCAACATGCAGAAGATTATCCACCTGTAGAAGACTGAAACCACATCCTGTATATAAAATTTAATTTGAAGTAGATTAAAGATCTTCATTTAAGACCTGAAACTTTGAAATTATTACAGGAAATCATAGAAAAAAAGAACTGGGAGACACATGTATAGGCAGTGAAGTTCTGACTCTAATAGTTCAGAAACTAAGAGCAAGAGTTGATATCATTGACTCATGCCTGTGATCTTAGGCACTTGGTAGGCTGAGCCACCTTCCCAGCCCCATATTTACATTTTTACTTTAAATTATATTGTGTTTTTTCTTTGCTATTTTCTTTTTTGTAATAATGGGTATTGAACTCAGAGCTTCACTCCCAGGCCTTTTATGAGTTTTTGTTTGTTTGTTTGTTTGTTTTTGGTCTGTCTTGGGGCTTGAACTCTGGGCCTGAGATCTGTCCCTCAGCTCTTCAGCTCAAGTTTAGCGGTCTACCACTTGAGCCACAGTGTCACTTCTGGTTTTCTGGTGGTTTATTGGTGATAAGGCTCTCACAGACTTTCCTGCCTGGGCTGGCTTTGAACCATGATCCTCAGATCTCAGCCTCCTTAGTAGCTAGGAGCCACCTGCTCCTAGCCTGGTTATTTTGTTTTTAAGATAGAGGTTTATACTTGCTCATCCTTCCTCCCTTCATTCCTGTGCATTCCTCCTTTGCCCAGGAAGGCTGTGCAAATGTAGTCATGATATTCAATGTACATTATGTAAAAAAGAAACTGTATAACTTGAGAGTAGTGTGGGAAAGGGAAAATGAGGAGAACAAGATAAGGGGTGATATTGACCAAGACACATTGTACTTATAACCCACCCTTTTGTAAACTGCTTAATAATAACATTGAAAAACAGATTTTGATTAAAAAAAAAAGGTAGAGGTCTAGCTAACTTTATCTGGGTGGCCTCAAACTCTTGATCCTCCAGACTCTACCTTCCAGGTAGCTCTCATTACAGGTGTTACCACCATGCCAACCTTCTCTTAGTTTTAATCAGTTATTTCAATAAGACAGTGGCTCATCTAATTTTCTTCATGAACCAGGTATTAAAGTGTATTCTGTAATTCTATTTCTTGTTTTCATGTTATCAATATAATTTTCATACTTTCCTTAGATTAGTTTTGTTTTTACTCTAACTTCTTGGACTACATGCTTACTTAACATTTTGTGGGTTTTTAAAATAGATAATGAAAGTGATGACTAATGGGAGATTTTAATATCATTATCCTTATGACTATTAGCTGCTCCCTAAACCAAGCAAGCATGTTCTCAATGGGATTTTTCTTTCTTTCTTTCTTTCTTTGCTTCTTTCTTTCTTTCTTTCTTTCTTTCTTTCTTTCTTTCTTTCTTTCTTTCTTTCTTTCTTCCTTCCTTCCTTCCTTCCTTCCTTCCTTCCTTCCTTCCTTCCTTCCTTCCTTGGATTTATTTTAGGACAACTAGTTGAAGTAAGCAGAAATAGAACCAAGAAACATTTACTGCTCCTCATGCAGGAAATGGGAGTTAAAGTCTTCCTGGTGGGCTTTCTTGTCAAGGAGAGAGTAAGCCTTATGCCCTTGGGATATGTTTTTCTATTTTCTTCCACTGCCTTCCCATGCTGCTATGCCTTTTCTTGCATGGATATATAAAGCAGGAACAGCCCTATCTGTCACTTTCTGTAAGTCTCACGACATAGTTATATATAGCAGCATCTCTCTGGTTGACCCTGGGCAGGCTCAGCTTGCTGGACATTTTGTCTGGAACAATTGTCTAGCTGTACATATCATTTGTCACAAACCATTAAATCCTTCAGAAAAGTCCCTTTTTAGGAGGGAAGTGATCTATCACAGATCGTGCTTTTGTTTGCTGTGGAGCTGTAGCTATAAGATCCTAGGTCACTGCTGTGAATGATTGGGAGATTGAAGGGCTGACTCCAAGAGGAGGGGAGCCATAGCAAAGTAACAGCAGAGCTTCAGCACTGGTCCCCAGGAAGAGAGCACAGTTTGGGCCTGGCTTGCTCCTCTTCCCAGAATGGGGAGTTCTAGGGAGAACCCCTAGAATGGGATTCTGGGGATTGTCTCTGATAGATATATGATTTCAGATTCAAACTAGCTTAAAGTCTGACAGGGAGTAGAGAGATGGTAAAGTAAGAAGGGCTTTAGGGGAGTTTTGATTCAATATAAGACATGCTTTGAGGAGTTACTTACTGAGGCATTTGGGAAAAACAGGTATTTTGGGAAAAACAGGTATTTCTCAGGGTCTCCAATGCCCTAAACCTTTTGGCTTAGAAGCTTGTTTTCTCTCAGTATCTGCAGTTGTAGAGCTCAGGCACAGAAATATGGTATGATAGGCATTCAATCTCTGTTAATTTTTTTTTGTTGGATACATCTTAACTCAGCTCTAATCTCATTCTGACTGTTGCTTCTAAAACAGTTCTACAGAATTCTTTCTGGCCTGACCCCATCAGTCTGTTTGTGATGATATATGGTACCCATCCTCCTTCCCCTAATTCCCATATTAAGTTCTTCCAAGAAAGAGCTTGCTGCTATAGAAGTGACAGTGGGAGAGAGAAGAGTCGTAAGAAGTTGTTAGAGACTGAAGTTTTAATGGAAGGAAGTTCACTGAGTACACATTTCACCTCTACTAAATTACCAGTGTCACTGACACTTATATAGATTCACACTTGCTGAATAATGGAAACATCTTTCTAACTATCTTCTCTCTTACCAATTGGCTTGAATAATAGTCTTGAGAATAAAGGGGAAGCTTTCCACCGAGTTGGTGTAGCAGCCAAAGGGAAGATGTGACCACAGTTAATACTTGGGCATGGGTCAGGACAGAAGATAGATGATGCACTCTTTTGTCACTACAAGGAGACATATCTGTAAAGGACATGGCATTTATAATCCTGCAGAAAGAACTGGACCAAACTGCCACAAATTAATGGCAAGTTAGATAATGCTATGACAAGTTTTTTCTCTATCAGATCTATAGACCCAGCTTTCGCCAACATCAGTGTATCCATCTCTTGATGTGTATCTAAAGAAATGACATGTGTTCTATGGCTTTAAAGTACTTCCTGCTCTCTTTTCCCCTTGTCCTTTCCTTTATTCTGCCCATCCTTTATTCCTAATATATGTATAAGAGAAAGAATACATTAGTGATTAATTAAAAAACACAGGGCTAACTACTTTTATGGGCATAGTTTATAAACAGCTTTATTTATCTAAAGACATTTATTTATAAAAATTTAAGCTGTCTACAATATGCTAGAGTATGAGGATCTAGGCAATGGAGAGATATATTGTTATTTTTGGAAATAACTTCTAATGGCATGGATATGAGGATGATTTCCAGCATATGAATACAACAGATTTAAACTGTTGATAACTTCCTATTACAATTCAATTAATAGCACAAATGAGAGTTGGACAAATATAAACATGCTCTTTTAGATTATTTGCATTTCTTTATTTGAAATAAATTATTTCTGCTTTTTTCTCATTATAATAAAAGCATATGTTAAAAACTTTTGCATAATAATGCTACATAATACAATATATAACTAGAGAAGAATGTATGCCAAAAAAGTTGAAAAGGATCAAAAAGTTATACATTACCTGAACTGGTTAAAATAAATATTGTCTATTGGAATTTTTAAGAAATGATTATGATAAAGCCCTTTTTCTTTTTCTAATGTAAATATTTACCATTTTCTTCTAAGCACTAACTTTATGTACTTTGTTTTTGTTGAGTGGAGTGTTCCCTAAACACCATCAATTGGTTATAATATTGAGTAAATCTAAGATGTTTTCATAGATTTTCTGACTCATTCTTTAATAAGAAGCAAAGTTTAAAGTGTCAACATGTAACAGTGGGTTTTTTTTTATCTATTTTGCTTTTGGTTCTAACTGTCTGTAATATTTTGGAGCTTTGTTGTTATGTGCATAGACATTTTTTTTGGTGCCAGTCCTGGGGCTTGAACTCAGGACCTGTGCACTGTGCCTGAGATTTTATTTTGTTTAAGGATAGCACTCTACCATTTGAGCCACAGCTCTACTTCCCATTTTCTGGTGATTATTTGGAGATAACAGTCTCAAGGACTTTCCTGCTTAGGCTGGCTTTGAACTGTGATCCTCAGATCTTAGCCTCCTGAGTACCTAGGATTACCAGCAGGAGGCACCAACACTAGTATATTTTTATAATTATATCATATTCATGTTTATTTCTGTAGTATTTCTTTTTCTGAAGTTTAATTTGTTGAATATTAATACATAGTTCCTTCAATATTGTTTTTTCATGGATTTTTTCATTTTAACTTTTAATCTATTTCATAAGCAGTATACTGTTGGATTATTTTAATAAATTATACTGATACTGTCTTAAATTGTATGTTTAGGAAATTTATATTTGTTATAATTATTAATATGCAAAATTTAGTTTATTATCAGTCTTCTGTTTGTGCCCTTTGATTTTATTTCTGTTAAATTAAATTTTGTGCATTTTCTTTTACTTCAAGGAGTATGTGGCATAGATTTTTATATAATTAAATAGCTCTTTAATAAAATTATAAAGCAAGCAGTGATTTTCCTTTAATTGCAAATAACTTAGTCATTTTATTATACAAAACTAGTGTTTTATATTTATTTTTCAGATACTGGCACAAAAATTAATGAAATGTTCAAAACTTTTCTTTCTTTTCCAAAGATTATTCAGTCATATTAAACCTGTCTCACCAGCTCCAATCCAAGCAAGTGTGAGAACCTGAATTCAAACCAGCGGTACTGTCAAATTTTTCTGAGAAAGGGTAATATAGAAAATATGAAGTCAATAATGAGAATTTTCTCTGAAGAGAAAATAAGAATGGTCAATAGACCCATGAAGAAATGCTCAACTTTTCTAGCCATAAAAGAAATGCAAATCAAAACAACATTGAGCTACCACCTCACCCCAGTTAGAATGGCTATAATCAAGAAATCTAATAACAACAGATGCTGGAGGGGATGTGGCCAAAAGGGAACCTTACTGCATTGTTGGTGGGAGTGTAAACTTGTTCAACCACTTTGGAAAGCAGTATGGAGGTTCCTCAAAAGATGCCACATAGAGCTCCCCTACGACCTAGCAATGCCACTTGTGGGCATTTACCTGAATGATCTCAAACAAGTCTATACTAAAGCTACCAGCACAACTATGTTTATCGCATCATTATTCATCATAGCTAAGATATGGAACCAACCCAGATGCCCCTCAGTAGATGAATGGATCAAGAAAGTGATACGTGTGTGTGTGTGTGTGTGTGTGTGTGTGTGTGTGTGTGTGTGTGTGTTTGTGAATTCTATGCGTCCATCAGAAAGAATGACATTGCCCCATTTGTTAGGAAATGGAAAAATTTGGAAAAAAAAATTAAGTGAAGTAAGCCAGGCTCAAAGAAACATAGGCTCCATGGTTTCCCTTATTTGCAATAACTAATATAAGTCTAGGACAAGCTAAAAGCTATGTACACATGACCATATAAGATGATGTTAAGTGAAATGAACCCCAAGAAAAGGACACAACTCTTTTCCTTCTTTCTTTCTTTCTTTCTTTCTTTCTTTCTTTCTTTCTTTCTTTCTTTCTTTCTTTCTTTCTTTCTTTCTTTCTTTCTTTCTTTCTTTCTTTCCTTCCTTCCTTCCTTCCTTCTCTCTCTCTCTCTCTCTCTCTTCCTTCCTTCCATTTTCTTTTTCATAGTCAGACATGCTCCCATTCATCAGTAAGAGACTACTAAGCACAGGTCAGGCCATGCCCTGCAGTCACAGAAGGTGCCTTGTCTCAGGAGGTTAGTGCTGGGCCACCATTGCAGCCTCAGTCACTGTGTCTCTCAAGGCACAGAAGTACTCAGCTGTGTCACTCCATTGTATTGAGGCTTTCTTCAGATGGAAGGAGGTTTCACTCTTCTTAAACTCAGCCTCAAAGCCTTTGATGCCTTTAACCACAGTTTTCCCTGGTTCATATTTGAGGAGAAACTGGAGGCCTTGGTTGGGGTACTGGACATACCAGAAAAGATAAGGTGTTCCACCATAGGAATAGTTGCATCTTAACTCCAAAGGGGCTCTTTCAGAGACAGTGACATGGCTGTCGAGCTGGGTCACAGACTGAGCTCCACTTCCTCCTGCAAAATCAACATTGTGTCCATGAGACCAGGCCAAACATACCAGTGATGTTCAGCTTCTGACTGGACCAGCATTACTTCTGTGGAGGTAGAAACAAGGAGCACACCACTTACTCAGCATGAAGGGCACTCCAAGCAGCAGAAGGGCTACTGAGACCATGGTTAGATGGTGAGGAGGCTAAGCTTTCTGAAATGTATGGAGAAGGAATCTGTCAGAGAACGCTGCGTACTCGTGATGGGGAAAGTCTGGTAGTCACTGGTTTCCTGTTTCAAAAAGCCCTAGGAGATGCTGTGAGATGCTTTCTTGGCAATGCAACTCCAAGTGTAAGGTGAAGAAGTGTAAAACCTGTCAGCAGACATTTCCAGTCTGTGCAATATCGCCCCCTAGAGTCAAAGTTACAAACTGAGTCAAGGTTTTTGTGGTCTGTTTTCTTAGCAGTGTTACTAATGCTGGTGAGGGAGTTTTCAGTGGTCAGTTTATTAGGAGGCTATCTTAATCTTATGGACTAAATGCCATTATTGAATCCCGCGAAATGAAAGTATTGTCATCCTCATTTTACAAGTGAACAAACTTAGTATGGAAGAGAAGTTTCAGTTTGCCCAAGATTAAACAAAGCAACAGAAGTGCAGTTTGTCTATTAATATGTCAAGAATCCATGTTATTAACTAGTGATAATTACTGCATATTTCTCATTGTGGGTCTCAAGAGAGATACTGTCCTTACTTAACAGATGAGAAACCAAGTCTTTATGACATGAAATAATTTACCCAAGTACAGATGAAGATTGCATCTAACTCTTTTCTATTCCAAGATCAGCCCACTGTGTGATCTTGATATAGTAGGAGTAGTTGCAATTTCACAAAAACAAAGGCTCTGAGCAAAACTCAGAAGAGAATAAGGTCTAGAGAAAATCCTCAAGGAGCCTTAAGACTGGAGGCATGAAGAGCAGAAAAAATACCAAAGAGAGCTCACAAGTAGATTCAGTAATATGACTGTGGTTTCATGAAAGGTGGGTTTACTGTATTTCTTTCAGTTAGTGATGGAGCTACAATTACTAGCATGAATTTTTATGCACCAATGAAAAAGTTTAATTCAAATAAAAGTAGCATGTGGTTGTTGGAGAATATGGAGAATATGGAGAAAGAAGGGCCAGATTAGGGAATATAGGAGGTAAGGGAATTAGGGAATTAGGGCCAGATTAGGGAATATAGGAGGTAAGGTCCCCAGTCTCCTCTCTTTGCTAGCTTGGCCTTTTAGTGTGTTATCTAGCCTCTAGAAAGAACTATGGATACCTCCCTTGGGGGCAGCATAGGTGACCAAAAGGGGATGGAGTAGATTAAGCCACAGCTCACTCTTCCCTTCCCTTTTAACCTATGAAGGCACATACTCAATTATTCCTTTGCTAGCTAATCACAAATACCAGCTCTGTTACAAAGGTCTGGTTAATGGCATGACAAGCAGCTTTCTCTACATCCCAGGTCCCTGGAGTCAGTGAAACTGGTATTTGGACTTCTTTCCTACAAGGACCTTGGATCTGCCTACACCACTTAAGGGTACTCACTGGCTTCTAATACAACTTCCACATAAAACATTAAATAGTATGTGAGTGCAGGGGCCAGGAGCTCCTTGGGGTTTGGAAATTGTTAGATGAAATAATTTTCCTTTACTCTGCTCTTCGCTGAGGCAATCTCCATCTGGAGGATAGTGCTAGGCTCACCTTCCACAGGTTCATAGTTCATGTAGCTGCCTTTGTTCTTGTACAGGTAAAAGCAGATCAATATCACCACAGAGAGTAAGGTGAGGAAGACCACAATGATAACATCTGCATGAGTGCTGCTCTGGCTTCCTCAGTTTCTGGGGACAAATTCTCAGTAGCCTGAAGCGTTGGGGGTGGTCATCAGCTCTTCTCTAGGAGAAGGCATGGTCAGAAGGCTGGTCCTTGCTGCCAGGGAGTCATCACCTGGAGGAAGGGGCATATGGGCAGATCTTTCTAATCTGACAGGCCACGGTGCAGGTGGGAGGAGAGGGGAGGCATGATTTTTAACCTATTTTTAATAAATGACATCATCCTAATTATCTATCTATCTATCTATCTATCAATCGTTCTATCTATCTATCTAATGCTGGTAGTAGGCCTTGCACCCAGCTTAGGAGCCATCCTTCAGCTTTTCACTCAAGGCTGGCACTCTACCACCTAAGCCACAGCTCTATTTCTAGCTTTTTGGTTAATTGGAGATAACAGTTTCATGGACTTCCCAGACTAATCTGGCTATCAGCTGTGATCCTCAGATATCAGAATCTTGAGTAGCTAGGATTACAGGCATGAGCCACCAGCTTACTGTTCACCATGACTTATTAAAAATGATTTTCAGATTACAAATAATTATTTGTTGATGCTGAGTGTCAGAGCAGCAGCAGTCATGGGTCTGGTGTAATGCCAGCTGCCTGATGAGCACAGTCAAGGAGCAGTGGTAGGTGGCTTAATATTTGGGCTGGGATACTTTAACATCCATGTGCTATAAGCCTCCTTAGTATTGAGATTGACTCTCAAATTTATTTTTTTAGTCAACATTTGAAATCATTACTAACAAGATGTTGGGGTTACTTGTAGGATTTCATTTTTACTAGTGCAGGCTATAAAAAACAAAGGTGAAATTCAGTGATCCAGGACTCAATTTCTTATTTATTTATTTGTTTTTTATTTCCAGTACTGGGCATTTGAACTCAGGGCTTTTGTTTGGTCTATTCACTCAAGACTATTGCTTTACTACTTGAGGCTAGCTTCAAACTGTGATCTTCAGATCTCATCCTCCTGAGTAGGAAGGATTATAGGCATGAATCATAGATAACTGGTACATTTCACATTTTATATGCCACCTATTTCTTTTTAGAAATAAGTTCAGAGATGACATAGAAATCAATGTCTCTTCAAAGTATGCGTTTTCTTTGTTCACTATCCCCAATATACTCTAGAGATTTTGTTTCTTGATATATGTATACAGCCCTACAACCATGAAGACTTTGAAATATTTGCAACATAAAGGATTAGATGCATGCCCTGGGAGAGAAAACAGTTCATTTGAAAAAGTTATTCTACCATTATATATTGATTTTACCTCTTAGATGAGGAGGCATTGTTCTAAGCAGGGAAGACCCAGAAGTTGAAGGGATAGGTAAAGGCCTAGAGAGCAGCTGGAGAAGCAAAACATAGGTTTCAATAAATAAGATAATTTTAGATAAAGCCAATTGAATACTACACTGAGATGGATAGTCATGGTAAGGACAACTGTGGAGAGAAGGCTCTACAGTGATATTTACTCTGCAACAGGAGTTAAGGAATTTAGCCTCTAGCAAGTTCAATAACATTTTCTGCAAATAACAGATCTCTGTTGAATACTGATTTAAGCATTGACAACCGTTGTCTATTTTACTTTGCATAGTAACCATATGTGGTAGATTCCTTTAATGCTGATATTGTAGGGATGAGGAACTCCTTCCATAAATTATTAGGTAATCTGAACAAGATAACTCAAATAATGAGTGCTAGATATGGGAAACCAACCCAACCCAGAATATAGTCTCAAGTACTTTTTAATTTTTATTTTACTATTTCCTAGACTCCACTTGTTTTTGTTGCTAATGATACAATACTATAGACTGGGAAAGTTATAAAGAAAAGAAAGCTTGAGGTGGCACATAGCAAGAGATAGACAGTGTCTCTGTATCTTTATCTTCTGGTTTCTTTCCCTCTTCTTATAAAGCCAGCAGTATTATTCTAATCCTTGAGGCTGTACCCTGATGACTCTCCAATCCAAATCACCTTACAGAAGTCTCACCTCTTAATATCAAAAAGTTTCCATAGTATTAGGTCACAAAGGATATTAAGTGCCAACATTAGTATTGCAGGGGGCAAATCATATCCAAACCATAGTCCTCCCTAAAGGAAGCTATTACTCACCTGGAAGAGTTCAAATAGAATAAAATGAGAGCACATACTTAAATCATCTACTGCAATAACTTGTATCTTAGGCCCTCAAGCAAATCTACTTAATGTAGGAAATACTGGTGCCTGGGAGTCACACTCTGAAACTTTAATGAAGCCTTATGCACAAGATAAAGCTCGCAATATTTTTCTGAGGTATATTTTGAAAACTATTTAGCATAGTAGATTGTCATAAATGTTCTTTCTAAAGTATTTCTTACTGTTCATGAGAAATAGGGCAGTGCTGTGATATTTCGGAAGATTGGAAGGCTTTCTTATGAGATGTTCTTACAATGACTTATTTTTCTCTGGCAGTGACTATTGCTCCCACATCTCATATAGTTTTATAATCTACTAAAGTGCAGAACAGTAGATACAATTTCACATAGCAGAGAAAAGCTCCTACCACGTGTAACACTGTCAAACATTATTTCTGGGTATCCGACTGTCTTCTAGCCCAACTCATCCTGTGTGTACCATCTGTTATTTTTAGATCAGTTGCCGTCACATCTAGGAAGGGAATAGATCAACCACCAGTCAGCCCTCCTGAATCCTCTCTGGCATTATTACTGTTATAGGCACTTTATTGACATTGGTTCACAAATGGTAATTCCTGTTGTGACTAGGCTTTGACACAATTTAACTTGTGACCACTAGAGGGCTGCAGGGAAGCCAGCATAAATGCCACAAAATGTTTTAGACAGACACCAGATGGCAGTACTTCAGGTAAGAATTGCTTCCTATCTCCACAGGTAGCACTTGATTCTCAAGGAAAGAAAGCAAGATTTAGACAGTGTTCAGAATCTAGTGGCATTTAAAGAAAGATGTAAGGGAAGTGCAGAGTACACTATGCACATCTGCAGGGAGAACATTATAGACATAAGGCAAAGGCCAGGAAAAAAAGATTCTCAAATGGAAACATGCTCTGAGTGTTTCAGGAATCACCTTTTCTTGAATTTCACAGCACTCTATTACATAAAAGTTGAGCTGAGCATTCAGAACTGTTAACTGGTTAGCTGATGATTTTCTAATCTATTGCTCCTTGGGCAATATGTACCTAGCTTTGGAATCTTTTTCTGTAGCTGCCTTTAGGATCTAGTTGACACTGTAACATCACCATCATAGAGACATCTGCCACCTTCCCTGGTCACTTGCTTTTCCATAGCCCAAACCCTGCTCCTTAGATGTCCTTTCAGATACCATGATCTGCTTACAATAAAAGTCAGATGGGGAGAAGAGATAGAAATGGAAAATTGACATAAATCGCTGTGAAAGTACATATGAAAGAGTGACTATCAAGGTTATCAGGGAAGGCTCTATTAAGTTTCTGGCACTTGCTGAATTTCAAAGTATAGGAACTGGTGAGGTGAGACAGGAGAAGCACATACTAGGCAGAGGAACAAAGCTTCAGGCACAAAACTCAGGTGTAAACTTAAGGGTATGACTATACAGGGAGTCATCAGAATATAGGTGAGAGACAGGGTTGTAACAAGAGATGCAAATGTAGTTAAGGCATTATTTGAATTAGCCTGGTTTACCTTGTTGGAAAGTTGAATTTTATGCTTTAGACAACACCACTAGAAGCTTTTAGGGAATGGACTAAAATTTATCTTTTCTTTTTTTCTTATTATACTTTTAGAAATTGTAAAATATAACTTACCTATGAAAGAATCAATATAGTACATATTGTTTAAAAAAAGGAAAATTAGTTACTATCTTGCCCATGTAATTGTAACCCCTCTGTATGGTATTTTCACAATAAAAAAAGGAAAATTAGAGATGTTTAATATTAGAGAAAGTTATGTTTCATTTCCAAAATATTAAAATGAGAATGATTTAAAAATCTTTTTTCCTAGGATTTTTATGTCTAAATTATATAATAATTGTAAAATCTTTAATATGTTATCTCACATAAGTAAGCTAAATAAGTATTGGTAATTTTTTCTTAATAAAACCTATATTTACTTTATTTTAAATTTAATTTTATTGTCAAGGTAATGCACAGAGGGGTTACAGTTACATTTTTCTCCCACTTTCCCTCTCTTGCCAGCCCCTGCCCCCCCAGTTGTAAAGTTCATTTCCAACATATTGTGAGTATTGCTTTTGCATTGGTTTGCCCTTTGTCCTTTTTCTCACCATTTTGTTGTTCTCCTTCCCTTCTCCAAATAGGATAACCATATATACAAGACACAGGCTACCAAAATAAAAAAAAAAAAAAAAACCAATGACAACAGGGGATACACCAAAGGGGAAAAAAGGAAAGAGAAAAGAAATAACTGCACACAGTACATTAGAAACAACAACAACAAAGGAAAACCTCTTGTTTCCATATCTTGGAGTTCATTTCAATTAGCATCATCTCATAACCTACATTAGCATCATCTTATAGCCTACATTTCTTTAATGTCTAGGTCCATACTGCCTTTTTCTTTTTCTCTCCACAAAGACTTAATGATGGAAAGTTCTAGAAAGCTTATTCAAACATTCCTCCTTGTAGGTGATCTATTCCTCAACCTTCTGAGGTAATTTCCTCCTGACTACATTAATATACTCAAGGAACTGTGAAGATTTGGAGGAAACTCTCAAATGTGGTTTAATTTTCATTATCTTAATCAATAGTGTATTAAGTTCTTTCATTTAAGCTTATCAAAAATTGGATATTATAGTTCTATAGCAACTAAATTTGTGTCATGCTAGTGTTTATTATTGATTTGTATGAGCTTTTTGTATGTTGTTCACAGCTTTGAATATTCACAGCATTGTGGTCTGTGCATTGACTTGCCAGATTCTCTCTTTTTTGTCCTGGTAGTTGAGCTTTGAACTCAGAGAACTCTATAACTTGTGTTTTGATTAGGGCCTCAGCATTTTGGCTTGGCCCAGCCTCAGACAGTGGCCTTCCTCCTAGCCTACTTACTTAGCTAGACTTAAAAGCCCATACCACGTGCCCAGCCCAGATAGTCGTCCCACTTTTGTATAAAAGTAATAGGAAAGTTTATTAGGAAAGAAATGTGTCAAGGAAAGGGATTATGTGCAGGAGCACAGGTATTGACTTAGGTTAATTGCTCTGGTCTTAATAGTGATTTTTAAATAGAAAAATTCAAAATATATTTCACAGCTACAGGAAGATAGCTTGAAAGATTTTCTTTTAAAACTTTAGTAATACTTTTTTGTAAAAATAATTTTCTCATTGGCTCCCATTGCTTCAAATAATAAAGCAGGAACCATTCTTAATGACACATCCCAGAACAATGCTCTCTCTTTCTAGTTTTCTTTTTCTCTCTTTCTGTGTGTCTGTGTGCCTGTGTTTTTCTTGAAGGATGCAGTTAAATACCCACACATAGATTTTCCTGATATGTTTATGGTGCTTCTCTTATAACCACAATAGCGTACTTGAGGAATTTCTCATTCAATTTTTATGGAATCTAATATAGTATATGTCTGAACAAGGAACATTTTGTTGTTGTTGTTGTTGTTGGTTGTGGGTCTTGAACTCTGGGCTTGTTCACTGTCCCTGCACTCTTCAGCTCAAGGTCAGTGCTCTACCACTTGAGCCACAACACCACTTATGGTTTTCTAGTGGCTTATTGGAGATAAGAGTCTCACAGACTTTTGTGCCCGGCTGGCTTTGAACCACAATCCTCAGATCTCAGCCTCCTGAATAGTTAGGATTACAGGTGTGAGCCACCGGTGCCCAGCACTTTGTTTTTTGATGAACAAAACTAATATAAAAAGCAAGAAGTTTTTTTCTGATTTATCAATGTTAAAAATAATAGAAGACCTTTTAAATTTTAATTGAGCAAACCTAAAGAATTTTTTTTGGTGGTAGTAGAGTTTGAATGCAGAATGCCCATTTGCTAGGCAAGTGCTCTCTCTATTCCTAGGAGCTTGTTGACACAAAGTCCAGTGTAAGACTGAGTGGAGACTTCAAACTGAAATATGCTAAAACACTGGCTTCAATCATAAAACTATTCATAGAAACAATAGTTATATTAGGTATGAAATTTCCAGCTGATAGTATATTTATGTGGATATTGCCATGATTTACTCTCCGTCCATCTGCCTGCTTCTAGACTCATAGATGTGCTAATGGAAGCTAATCTTATACCTTGGTGCATGTTGGCTGAGCTTCAAGGTGTCTATGGGAGAGTATGGCTCAGCTACCAGAGCAACTCATGTACAGATGTGTACATGAGTTGGAGGAATCCTTGCACCATATTATCCAAAGACACAATCCTTGTCTTACCTTTTTTTTTTTTTTTTTGGAAGGTTAACTGTTGTTAAAGGAGCACCTGTGGACATCAAGGGGATAGCATGGTTGATTTACAATTTCTAACTTAATGATCTGGAACTATTTCCAGGATTGCTTCCCTGTATTGTTTGGATAGGTTTGGATAGACCATGAGAGAACTTGTGCAGGATTTGTAAGGTGTGTGTGGTGCAGCAGTATGTTACTGTGTTTGCTCTGTAGGTGTAGGCTCTGGGACAGCACACACATGTTAACACAGATATGCCAGGTCATTTTTTTTGCAGTAGTGAAGACTGAAATAAAGTCTAGTGATACCAACCAAGAGCTCCACTACAGAGCTACATGCCCAGCCTGATAGCTATTCCTCTTCTTCTTCTTCTCTTCCTCTTCTTCTTCTTCTTCTTCTTCTTCTTCTTCTTCTTCTTCTTCTTCTTCTTCTTCTTCTTCTTCTTCTTCTTCTTCTTCTTCTTCTTCTTCTTCTTCTTCTTCTTCTTCTTCTTCTTCCTCTTCTTCTTCCTCTTCTTCTTCCTCTTCTTCTTCCTCTTCTTCTTCCTCTTCTTCTTCCTCTTCTTCTTCCTCTTCTTCTTCTTCTTCTTCTTCTTCTTCTTCTTCTTCTTCTCTTTTTCTTCCTTCTCCTCCTCCTCCTGCTCCTCCTCCTCCCTTTTTCTTCTTTTGTGCCAGTACTGGGACTTGAACTCAGCGCCTGGGCATTATCCCTTTACTTTTTTTCTCAAGGCTACCACTCTACCACTTGAGCCACACCTCCGCTCCCAGCATTTTTTTGGGGTCTGGTTAAAATCAGAGGTAAGAATCTGATAGTCTTTCTGTCCTGGGCTGGCTTCAAACATAGTATTTTGAATTGTAGTTGTGAACAACTGACACCTGGTTCTTAGCTATTTTATTTACTCACAATTCAGTTCCTCCACCTCCAGCCATATCCCTTCCTTCAGTTTCGTCATAGACCATGTATGCATGTGACATGATGCTAAATAATTTTGTTTCACCTGGGACTTATATGCCAAATAATATTGAAAGTGGTAAGGACAGAGTAGTTGTAGTTTGTCCTATAGGTTCTGATTACCCTTGTGAGTTTCATTGTCCTTTTTTTTTTTTTTTATTGTAAAGCTACTATACAGAGGGTTACAGTTACATGAGTGAGGTTATGAGTACACTTCCTCTTGAACATTGTTACCCCCTCCATTGTTTTCCCCCTACCATCCCCTCCCTCCCTCCCTTCCCCGAGGTTCTTTTTTTTTTTTTTTTTGATTGTGATTAAATGATTACATAATTTCAAAGTCACAAGTTCATTCTAACTTCCCTGGAGCAAATTGTCTACCACAGTCTGTAATATATAACAGTGTTCACATGTTATATACCATATTTGTGATCAGCAGCATGAGGATATTTAGTAGTGGTTCAACCAGATGAGTGGGAGTTCTTTGTTTCTTAAGTCCTGTTAGTTTTGTCGTATCACCTAACCTTTTGGATTTAGCATCCACTTATCAGGGAGACCATGTACCGTTTGTCTCTTCGTTCTTGGCTTACCTCGCTCAACATGATTCCTTCTAGCTCCATCCATTTCCCTGCAAATGCCATTATTTTGTCATTTCTAATGGCTGCATAATATTCCATTGTGTATAGATACCACAATTTTTGGATCCATTCATCTGTGGTGGGGCACCTAGGTTGTTTCCATATCCTAGCTATTGCGAACAGTGCTGCAATAAACATGGAGGTGCACGTGTCCTTGTATATTGGTTCCTGTTGTTCAGGGTAGATGCCTAGAAGTGGTATGACTGGGTCGTAAGGGAGGTCAATCTTTAGCTTTCTAAGGACCCTCCAGACTGCTTTCCAAAGTGGTTGTATAAGTGTACATTCCCACCAGCAGTGTAATAGGGTTCCTCTTTCTCCACATCCCCTCCAGCATTTGTCGTTGGCTGATTTGTGGATGTGGGACATTCTGACTGGGGTAAGGTGGTATCTCAGGGTTGTCTTTATTTGCATTTCCTTCACCACCAGGGATGATGAACATTTCCTCATGTGTTTCTTTGCCATTTTTATTTCTTCATTTGAGAAGTCCCTCTTTAGTTCCCTTGCCCATTTAGTAATTGGTTTGTTAGGTTTGGGAGGGATTAGTTTCTTGAGTTCCCTGTATATACAGGATGTTAACCCCTTGTCTGATATATTGCTGGTAAATATTTTTTCCCAATTAGTTGGTTGTCTTTCTAGCTTAGTTGCGATAGATTTAGCTGTGCAGAAGCTTTTTATTTTAAGGTAGTCCCATTTGTCGAGTCTCTCTCTAACTTGTTGTGACCCTGGGACTCTGTTCAGGAAGTTCCTTCCTGTGCCTATTAGTTCAAGTGTCTCTCCTACTCTGTCCTGTAGTAGTTTCAGAGATTCAGGTTTAATGTTAAGGTCTTTAATCCATTTTGAGTTGATGTTGGTGCATGGTGATAGGCTGGGGTCCACTTTTAGTTTTCTGCATGTGGCTGCCCAGTTTTCCCAGCACCAGTGGTTGAAGAGGCTGTGTTTCTTCCATTGTATGTCTTTGGCTCCTTTGTCGAATATCAGCTGGCTGTAGGCCTGTGGATTTATATCTGGATCTTCTATTCTGTTTCATTGGTCTTCGGGTCTGTTTTTGTGCCAGTACCATGCTGTCTTTGTGATTATAGCTCTGTAGTAGAGTTTGAAGTTCGGCATGGATAGCCCTCCCATATTGTCTTTATCCCCTAGAATTGTTTTGGCTATTCTAGGTCTTTTGTTGTTCCATATAAATTTTTGGACTGTTTTCTGTATTTCAGTGATGTACGTCATTGGGATTTTGATAGGAATTGCATTGAATTTGTATATTAGTTTTGGAAGTATCACCATCTTTACTATATTAAGTCGGCCTATCCAGGAGCATGGGAGGTCTTTCCATTTCCTAGTGTCTTCTGCAATTTCTTTCTTTAACTTTTTATAGTTCTCATTAAATAGTTCTTTTACATCTTTGGTTAGGTTAATTCCTAAATATTTTATTTTTTGGGAGGTTATTGTGAATGGGGTTGCTCCCTTTATTTCCCTCTCTTCCTGTGCGTTATCAGTGTATAGGAAGGCAACTGATTTTTGTGGGTTTATTTTGTATCCTGCTATTTTGCCGAAGTGACTTATGATTTCTAAAAGTTTGGGGATGGAGTTTTTGGGATCATGGAGGTATAGTATCATGTCGTCTGCAAAAAGGGATAGTTTAACTTCTTCTTTCCCTATGCGGATCCCTTTAATGTCTTTTTCTTGCCTTATTGCCCTGGCTAAGGGTTCTAGGACTATGTTGAAGAGGAGTGGAGACAATGGACATCCTTGCCTTGTTCCTGTTTTTAGGAGGATTGGTTGTAGCTTTTCCCCATTAAGTATAATATTGGCTATTGGTCTGTCATAAATGGCTTTTATTGTTTTTAGAAATGTTCCTTCTATTCCTATTTTCTCCAGAGCTTTTAGCATGAATGAATGTTGAATTTTATCAAAGGCCTTTTCTGCATCTGTGGCGATAATCATGTGATTCTTGACCTTGGCTCTGTTGATATTCTGGATTACATTTATTGACTTACGTATGTTAAACCATCCCTGTGTCTCTGGAATGAAGCCTACCTGATCATAGTGTATTATTTTTTTTATGTGTTTCTGGATTCTGTTAGCTAGAATCTTGTTAAGGATCTTTGCATCTGTGTTCATCAAGGAGATTGGCCTGTAATTCTCCTTTTTGGTTGGGTCTTTGCCTGGTTTGGGGATGAGTGTGATATTGGCTTCGTAGAATGAGTTTGGGATAGCTCCCTCCTTCTCTGTTTCTCTGAAGAGCTTGAGGAGTATGGGTATTAGTTCTTCTTTAAAGGTCTTATAGAATTCTGCTGTGAATCCATCTGGTCCTGGGCTTTTTTTTGTTGGAAGACTTTTGATAGCTTCCTGTATCTCATTATAGGATATTGGCTTATTTAATTGGTTAACTTCTTCTTTGCTCAGTTTGGGTAACTTGTATTTCTCTAAAAATGCATCCATTTCCGCCAGATTTTCTTCCTTTAGAGAGTATAGCTTTTGAAAGTAGTCTGTTAGAATTGTTTGGATATCTTGGGTACGTGTTGTGATGTTTCCCGTGGCATCCCTAATCCTATTAATATGGGTTTCCTCTCTTCTTTTTTTAATTAATCTTGCCAACGGGCCATCAATTTTGTTTATTTTTTCAAAGAACCAGCTTTTTGTTTGGTTTATTTTGGTTATGGTTTTCTGATTTTCTAATTGGTTAATCTCTGCTCTCAATTTGGTTATCTGGCTTCGTCTAGTAGCTTTAGGTCCCATTTTTTCTTGTTTTTCTAGCTGTTTTCGTTGCAACATGAGATTATTTACTTGGTCTGTCTCCATTCTCTTGATGTGGGCACTGAGGGCAATAAATTTGCCCCTCAGGACTGCTTTTGCTGTGTCCCACAAGTTTCTTTGTGAGGTGTTTTCATTTTCATTGAGTTGTAGGAAATGCTTTATTTCTTCTCTGATCTCTTCTGTTACCCAGGCCTTGTTAAGGAGTGTGCTGTTCAATTTCCATGTATTAGAGAAATTTCTGTGGTATGCTTTGTTATTGAGAGCTAGCTTGATTCCACTGTGGTCAGATAGGATACAGGGGATTATGTCGATCCCTTTGTATTTGCTTAAGTTCCTTGCATGAACTATGATATGGTCTATTTTGGAGAAAGTTCCATGAGCTGCTGAGAAGAATGTGTACTGTGTTGTTTTAGGGTGAAATACTCGGTAGATGTCAGTTAATTCCGCTTGAAGTATGGCCTCACTTAATTCGGTAGCTTCTTTGCCAATCCTCTGGTTGGTAGACCTGTCCTTTGGTGAGAGTGGCGTGTTAAAGTCTCCTAGTATTATCGTATTGGGATCTATTTTATTCTGTAAGTTTGAGAGCATTTGTTTAACATATCTGGGTGCACCGATATTTGGGGCATATAAGTTGATGGTTATATCCTCCTCTTGGATTGTTCCCTTTATTAATATGTAGTGTCCGTCCTTGTCTTTCTGTACTGATTTTAATGAAAAGTTTATTTTGTCAGATATCAGGATAGCTACACCTCCTTTCTTATTGGGGGAATTTGATTGGTAGATCCTTTTCTACCCCTTCACTCTGAGTTTGTTTGTATGTTTGGCTGAGAGGTGGGTCTCCTGAAGGCAACAGATGGATGGGTCTTGTTTTCTGATCCAGTCCTCAGTTCGTTTTCTTTTAATTGGCGAATTCAGCCCATTTATATTAAGAGAAAGTATAGAGAGATGCATTGTTGTCCCTGCCATTCCGTTTTCCTAAGTTTTTCTTCTTTCCTTTCCTCCTGTGCTTGCTCAGTTAGACTTTGAGTAATGCCTGTTTGGGGCAGGTCCCAGTTCCTGGTTGCTTTCTTCAGGTTGTGTCCCCCCTCTTAGAATTCTTTGTAATGCTGGCTTAATGTTTATGTATTCATTTAGTTTTTCTTTGCTATTAAAAGTTTTCAGTTCTCCATCGAATGTGAATGCTAGCTTTGCCGGGTATATCAGTCTGGGTTGGCAGTTATTGGCTCTCAGGGCTCGTATGGTGCTTTCCCAGGCTTTTCTTGCATTCATTGTTTGTGTGGAGAGATCTGCAGTGATTCTAATTTTTTTCCCGTTGTAGTATAGCTCCTTCTTCATTTTTGCTGCATGCAGGATTGTTTCCTTATTATTCAGATCCATCATTTTTACTATAATGTGCCTAGAAGTGTTTCTCCTGGGATCTTGCTTGTTGGGTGTTCGATAAGCTTTTGTGATGTAGTTAAGATGGTCGTTTTTGAGGTGGGGAAAATTTTCATTGACTATCTTGTTAAATAGGTGTTGCATTCCCTTGCTCTGGAATTCCTCACCTTCGTCCACTCCGATTATGCGAAGGTTAAATTTTTTAGCATTATCTGCTTGCTCTTGAATTTCCCTTTGGTTTAATTTGAGTGATTTTTCCATATCTGTCACTTTTTGGTCCAGTTGGTGTATTCTGTCTTCTGTATCTGACACTCTACCTTCCATTTCATTCACTCTGTTGACCGTGGCTTCTATTGTGGTTTGCATGGTGGAAATGGATCCCTTTATGGATTCAATGTTGGTTCTCAGAGTACTGATCTCACCTCTCAATGAGGTGAGATCAGTATGCATTACTTCTAATTTGGCGTTTATCTCACTTCTTACTGAGGTTTGTGCCGCTTCTATTTTTGCATCCAACTTTTGTTTGATGTACTGTATATCTTTTGATAGTTCATCCTTGTGCTCTTTCAATTTCTGATCCATTTCTCGCTTTATTTCTTGAGTCATTGCCTCCAGCAACCCTTGGATGTAGTTTTTGTCTTCCATTCCTGCTTTGCTCCCACTGGGGCTCTCCCCTGCGTGGCTGCTGGCTTTTGAGGTGAGCTTGCTGTCCTGGGTAGTGGTAAACCTTGTGATTTTTCTCTGTGATTTTCGCATGGGGGTTCAGGAGACTGCTCTTCAATCTTGTTTTGGTGTGTCTGTCTTTGCTTGGTTGCTGATTCTGTATTGGTAGAGAGAGTCTGTGCCTGATCTGGATTCTGTTGGGAGCCTATTTCCAGCTGCTATTCTGACTTACTTAGGATTCTCAGCTCTCTGCTGTAGCAATTCCCGCCTTTGGAAGGGTTGAGCAGCCTAGACTGCTTGTGTTTGCTCCTGCGGGTGCTCTTGGGAAGATCAGATGCTCTGCATGCACTCTCCCAAATACTGGAGTCTGCTATGGGCTCCTGATGTGTTTTTGTTTGTTTGTTTGGGGCTGGTTGTGGGCTTGAACTCTAGGTTTGGGTGCTGTCCCTCAGCTCTTCAGCTCAGGGCTGGCACCCTACCATTTGAGCCACAGCCCCACTTCTGACCCTTTTTGCTTTGTTCAGGCGCCGGTCCCTGGGCCTGGTTCCGGCCCCAGCCTGGAGTGCGCTCGTTAGGCCTGTGCTAATGTGTATACCACCTAGGTTATGCAGCCTGGAGGACACAGTTCAAATTTCTTCTACTGTTGGTAGTCTTGACCCAGGGGCGCTGTTCCTGGCTTGGGCATTTAAGCTCCCTTCCAGGGGCGCTCTTGCTCTGGCCTGGCCAGCAGAGTGTGCTCCACCAGCTCGAACAGTTCCCAGTTTTAGTGGGTCCTGTGGTCCGGGTGTTGGGGTAGGGAGTCTAGGTCAGGGTCTGGGGATTCCCTCCAGCTCTGGTCTCCCTTGATGGATTCACTGTCCCCTGTTGGGTACTCACCCTGTAGGTCATCAGTTGTTGTTGCAGTCCGAGTTCAGTTGGGGTGGTTGCGGGCTGGGTTGGGCGGCCCCCCGCCGGGTAGTTGCGGTCGCGATTGGGCGGGTGTTCTGACAGGTTCCTTTGTCGCGCTGCTGGTGCCGGGCGGCTTTGGCGGGATGGAGCCTCTCCGGTCCGGTGGAGAGTGAGGGGTGGGGGTGGGATCCTCGTGGAGACTCCCAGCTGGTAGGTTTCTCTGTTCCTGGCGATCCGCTGTTCTGCAATCCGGTACCTGGTGATCTGCAAGCAGCCCCCTGTGTCTCTGTGGCTCCGGCAGCCCCTGCCGGGCCGGCTGGCCGGCGGCTTGGCGCACTGCCGCGCGACCAGTAAAGGTTGGGGGAGGGGTCTTCGCTCTTCTCTGTTCTGAAATTCTTCTTTTCCTCTCTTTCTTTTTTTGTTATTTTCCACCTCTGGTTTTTCTCTGAGTGTTCGTCTTTTTGTTGTTGTCGGTCTCTTGGGGAGATTAAACGTTGGAACTCGAACTCTCTTTTTGGTTGGAGAGAGCTGTGGCGTTTCCCTACTGCCCCGTCGCCATCTTGGTCCCCCCTTCCCATTGTCCTTTTTTTATTACATTTTTTTTTATTGTGAAAATACTGTACAGAGGGGTTACAATTACATAGGCAAGATACATTTCTTATCAAGCATTGTAGCCTACTCCTTTGTTTCCCCTTCCCATCCCTTCTCATCCTCCCCCCCCACTCCGCTCCCACCTGATCCTGCCAGCTCCCCCCTTTTTAAAGGTAGAGTTTTTTTTGTTTGTTTGTTTGTTTGTTTTTGGGTTTGGTCGTGGGGCCTGAACTCTGGGCCTGGGTGCTGTCCATCAGCTCTTCAGCTCAAGGCTAGCGCTCTACCACTGGAGCCACAGCGCCACTTCTGGCTTTTTTCTTTTTGCTTATGTGGTGCTGAGGAATCGAACCCAGGGCCTCATGCATGCAAGGCAAGTGCTCTACCACTGAGCCACCTTCCCAGCCCCTTCATTGTCCTTATGAATCATGGTTCATTCAAATGTTGTCTTCCTCCAACTTTCCTTCCCAAGTGTTATATCTTTAGTCAATCAGGCAAGGAAGACAGATGTATAGTGTCCTTCATGGACTCCAGAGATTGCCTGAGCTATAATCCTCATTCTATATCACTTGTGGTGGCTCTGCTTCTTTGATTTAACCTGAGAAATACAAAGGCTAAGGGGAAAGGGATAAACAAGTAAATTTCATGCAGACTAACACTTTAAATTATTATATGGCAATTTTTTCAACCTTATACAGCATGACACATATCCTACAGATTATAGTTTGTTTATATAGAGGCTGCAAACATGCTGGGGGTATGTTTATTTCCAGAGGAATTAATGACTGAATTTGTGCATGTTGTTAAATGATAATGAGAATGTAATTGTTAATCTTCCATTTAGTGTCATTATTTTACTGGGTGGATTATTACAAAAGGATCTAGAAACAAAAGTACAGAAATGTCTCTGAGACTGCTCCAATGCTTTGACAAATGTTGAAATAACATATCAATGAGTAGTGCTATCTACTCCTCTATCCATTTGACATCTGAGTGATGGTGGGCAGACTGATTTGGGATTGTTTATTGCTGAGCACATGGAGTGCATGAGTGCCACATAACCTGGAAAACCCATGAGGCAGGATTTCCCTTTCATTGACATGAACTGCTCTGGACTCCTGATAATACAGCTGCTGGCCCTCAGCAGCACACAGCAGTTTGGAAATGGCTTTGGTGGATTAAGTTTGAATGTGCTATGATATCTAGGTTGGAAATTTGTCCCATCTTACACATTACTTGGTTCTTTCTTGTGGCTTGATTGACAAAAGATTCTATCTGGTAAAGATTAAAATTCATGGAAGTATTCAGGGAGATTGATCATTGAAAATCTCCAAGTTCAGAAAATTAATTTATGATGAGAAGTAGGAGCTTGTGTGAAACAAAATATTAAGAAGTCTGCCTATGATTTCAAATATCCAAGACTCATTCTATTCCATTTTTCTTTCTTTGTCTCTCTCCTTCTTTTCCTTCCTTCCTTCCTTCCTTCCTTCCTTCCTTCCTTCCTTCCTTCCTTCCTTCCTTCCTTCCTCCTTCCTTCCTTCCTTCCTTCCTTCCTTCCTTCCTTCCTTCCTTCCTTCCTTCCTTCCTTCCTTCTCCCCTTTCCTTTTTTGTTCAAGTACTAGGGTTGAATTCAGGGCCTTGCATTCTTGCTAGGCTTTTTGCTCAAGGTTGGTCAGCACTCTACCACTTGAGCCACAGGTAAACTTCTGATTTTATTAGTGGTTAATTGGAGATAAGAATCTCATGGACTTTTCTTCCCAAGCCAGTTTTGAGCTTTGATCCTCAGATCTCAGTCTCCTGAATGGCTATAGTTAGAGACATGAGCCACTGGTGCCTGGCTCTATAGTTCTTGTATAGTTTCTCAGGAAGACAAAAATCTTTTTTGTAAAAGTATTCATAGCTATTAATAGTACAAATGTTTTTCAAAACAAAGGGATATTAAGTGAATGTAAATTCTTTGTTACTTCATGTTGAAAATACATTTATTGAAGGAGTTTAGGCCAAAGTTTCATATTCCTAAAATTTGTTTTTCTGTTTGACTTCCCTATGAAGAAACCCAAATAAGAATGATTTATTTTATGTAAATTGTCCCCAGTCTCTTTTAAGTTCAAATTAGAATTAAATTACAATTAAAACATCTGCTCCAGACCACAGAGTAAGCAACCAAGGCCATTCTGTTTTTTCTTGGGATCAGCTGGGTTCCTTCAGCAGGAGACTGTCTCTACTGCTACTCCTGAGGTTTTTGTTCAGCATTTGCAAGCATTTCAAAAACTGTGAGAGTTCCAGAGAACACAGAAATCTAGCCATAAAGGTAAAATGGTGATGGCTTTGGTTGCCTCTTGGGAATACAGAAAATAGCAACTATTCTCTTCATTCAGGGTCATAAGAACTCTAATAAATAACATCATTTCTCCACTGAGAATTTTCTTATACCCAAAGATGTAGAATAAGGGCTCATTTGTCCCATATATATAATTATAAGTAACTGCTTCCTCTTCCTGCCTGGATGTGACTGAGTCACTTTCTGGGCCACACTGAATCCAACAATTAGAAAACAGAACTGATCCTCGGATAAAGAAAATACTGTGAGGACTAAATTAAGGACCAAGCAAACCAAACTGCAGCCACTGTTGTCTGCTTTTCCTCCAATGCTCCCTTTTACCTCATATCCATGTGAAGCACAAGGTACTTAACACCCCTTGTCATATGTGAAACATCCACACCAGGGAAAGTAACAGACATAAGCCCCCAGAGATGGTAGAGCTGCATGTCTTTGGGCACAGATGTGTTTTGTTCTGCCTTTATTCAGAGCTCTGTGTCCCTCACTACCTGCTATCCTCATGTGTGCTGCCTGGTTTTCATGCTACACTCTCAGAAAGGAAATGAGGGTTCTTGAGCTCATAGAGAATATGAGCTATGTCAGATGAGAAATATCTGGTTCACCACAAAATTTTGCTTTGGCAACTTGTCTTTCCTGGTGATCAAGTTAGACAGAATCTAAACAGGGGACATTAAGAAAGCCATTGGTATTGAGATATGGAGCTAAACTTCAGGGTGAATTACTTATTTTGTATTGATGGTAATTTTGGGAACCCATTTAAAGAAGAAGCCAAAGATTCAATTAGTAATCAACTTACTGTGGGTGGAACTGCCAGTCTTCCATTTGATTTATGGTTTTAGTTGATAGATTGCTGTAAAGTGACAAAAAGGCAAGTAGATGACTAGAAAAAACAGCAATGACAAGGTATCTGAAAGTGTTCAGTTTTTAAATACAAATTTAAGTAACAGGGCAATGAGTGGTGCAGGAATGGGTTTCTAATATTTTTTCCTGTGTGTTTTTGTGTGCTGGTACAGGACTGAACTCAGGGCCTGTGCACAGTTCCTTAGCTTTTTAGCTCAAGGCTGGTTAATTGGAGTTAAGAATCATATGGAGCTTGGCACCAGTGGCACATGCCTGTAATCCTAGCTACCCAGGAGGCTGAGATCTGAGGATCTTAGTTCAAAGCTGGACCAGGCAGGAAAGTCGGTGAGACTTTTATTTTCAATTAACCTCCAGAAAACTGGAAGTGACACTGTGGCTCAAAATGATAGAGCATTAGCCTTGAGTGGAAAAAGCTCAGGGACAGTGCCCAGGCCTTGAGTTCAAGCTGTATGACCAACAAAAAAACAAAAACAAAACAACAAACAAAAACAAAGAAAAGAAAGAATCACATGGACTTCCCTGCCTGTGCTGACATGGCCCTGCTTTGGGTTCCTGACAGTACAGCTGCTGTCCATCAACAGTATTTCTGAACAGCTGGGGGCAGGGAGAGGTATCAGTCACGCTGGAATGTGCTGTGACACCAATGTTGGAAATTTTGGAAAGTTGTCTCATCCTACATTGCTTTGATCTCTCTATGTTATATACCAGATCACTATCTCTAGTATTGATTGATATATATGTATATATATGTATATGTTAATATATGTTAATATGTATATGTTAATCATACATTTATAATTAACTAACAGAATTATCTTTTTCTCTAAGTTGAAAACTGAATGACACACATCTCTGGACAATGCATTCAAAAGAATCCCATAGTGTTCTAAATGTTGTGCTATACATTACAGAACTATGACAGATCATTCCTTAAGGATTTTTAATCCAAATTTAATGCAATATAAATCTAGAAGCATGGAAAAATGAGATCAAACAAAAATGCCTACTCTCCTCCCTCTTTATTCATTACCACATGAATAAATTTATGAAGTTGTATTATTATAGCTCTGTGAACTTTTGGCCAACAAAGCAAAAGCAATTCTCTACTTAAAGACACATGTTTACGATATATGCCTTAAAAAGTATTACCTTCTATAAAGTTTAAAATGAAAGCCTTGGAAAAGCTTTCAGAAGTTAAATTATTTAAAATGTTCCAGAAGGAATTTTAACATTGAGATATAACTTCATCTTAGACATATGCATGAACTATATACATTTCCAAATGTTTCTTTTCCTCATTGTTTCATTTTAGTTTTGCATCATGTTGAAAACAACACATTCATTGCTGGAATTGGATAGAGATTAGGTTTTTTAAATTCCTTCTTGACATAGGATCCGATTTTAGAGTATATGAAGATTTAATTATTATATTATAGCCCAATAATACTAAAGTTGAGCACAAGTATAGTTTTACTGCAAGTTGCTTAGTTTTGAAGTATTTTTCTGGGTTATATAAGTAGTCATTGGAAAATTTAAAAAAAATTAAATTAAATCCTGCATTAAGATGTTCATATGCCAGACACATATTTCAGTATGCTACCAGTTGTTTCTTTCCTTGATTTTTCTGGTGGAACAGCTTGTCTTGCCTGTATAGAGTTCCTTTGTTTACTGCTACTCTGATGTCTACTGTGTCTACTCAGATGTCTACTGCTCATTGTGCCACTGGGTCAGCTCTGGCTTTATTCAAACTTTCATACCTTCAAACCAGATCCTGCAGTTTAGTTTGATTTCAACGAGGAATGTCTTGCTAGGAGATAAAATAAAAACAAAAAACATAAAACCTGGAACCTGTGGCTCACTGAGGATTGTGTTTTGAAGCCAGTCTGGACAGGAAAGCCTATGAGACTCTTTTTTTTTTTTTTTTTTTTTGGGTCCGGTCGTGGGGCCTGAACTCTGGGCCTGGGTGCTGTCCATCAGCTCTTCAGCTCAAGGCTAGCACTCTACCACTTGAGCCACAGTGCCACTTCCGGCTTTTTTCTTTTTGCTTATGTGGTGCTGAAGAATTGAACCCAGGACCTCATGCATGCAAGGCAAGCGCTCTACCACTGAGCCACCTTCCCAGCCCCTATGAGACTCTTATCTCCAATTAACTAGCAATCAGCTGGAAAAGAAGCTATGGCTCAAGTGGTAGAGTACTAACCTTAAGCATGAAAGCTCAGGAACAAGGTCCAGGCTCTGAGTTCAATCCCCAGGCCTGCCACAAAAATAAATAAATAAATAAATAACAAAACCGAAGATCTAGTTCATGACTGTTATACCAGAACTCTATCCTAGCTGGTACTATTTCACTATTCTATACTTATAGACAAACATACATGTTCTCCCACACGGAAACATACAAAGTAACATGCTTGTATCCTGAAACTATTGTTGCTCAACTATTTTAATGTGAAAATATATTTCCCCTGTATTTGGAATTGAACTCAGACACTTAAGCTGTACCTCAGTCCATTTCATTTATCTTATTTTTCAGATAAGGCCTTACATTTTTCCAGGGCAAATTTCATGTCACTGGAATTTTAGTAGAAAAATGTCATGACTGGCTTGTTTGTTAAGATGGGGTCTTGCCTTTTGCCCATGCTTGCCTAGGAAGACCCGGATCTCTGAATCTTGCTTAGATAGTATTACAGACATTAAAATGGCATATGGCTATTTGTCCTTTTTGTAAATGGCACAAATTTACAAGGGAAAATCTATAAAGTTCTACACAAGAAACATAATCTCCCGACGTTTGATAGAGCAGTTTCTGGGAATAGACTATGCTGTTGACTTCAATGAAAGTACTCTAATATGCCTAGATTTTACACTAGATTTTAATAGATTCAACAAATGTTTGAAACTACATAATTTCCTTTCAAAATAGAATTTTAGAGCCATCACAAGACTCAGAAGTATTGTGAATATATTAAAGTGTTGGTTGTCACATTAAATTTCCAAAGTACTGATTGTGTTGAGCTAACTATTTCATTTTCCAATTCTTCTTGACATCAAGAACCATGAGATCTCTGCTCCATAGACATAGGAATTCTGCAGTGCATTCTGAATGTGCAGCCTGGTTCACACAAAGTCATCTCAACCCCATCCCATTCTATTAATATCCCACTGATATATTCAGTCAGCACTGTGGTGCACAGGGGAGAGCAAGCTAGTAACCAATGGGATCTTTTATATTTAGAAAGATGTTGGTATGTCTAACACTCTAATCTTTGAACATTTTCTTTAGGTTTTAGATTTTCTTCTTAAACTTCCTTAGGAGAACTCAACAGATTTTATATTAGCTTAGGGTAATACTTATAATGAATATACAATTGCTAAACTTGTCAAATGATCATCAGGTTTTGTAGGCAAATTCACTCCTTGAAGACAGAAATTTTTCTGGGAGACAGATATGTCATATGTGCCTTCAATAAGCCATACTTTATCATGTGATGGTCTGCTGAGGCTTTGTTTTTAGGGAGATACTTCATTTTTTTTCTTTTCTTCTTTTTTATAGCTTATTAACAAGACAAGAGGTTTCATGTGAAAATCTAGAGATGTACACAGTTTGAGCAAAATGGGGAACCATTTTATTCCCTCCCCTCCCTTCTTCCTTCCTCCTCTCCCTTATTTTATTTATTTATTTTTTTTGGGACTGGTCATGGGGCCTGAACTCTGGGCCTGGGCGCTGTCCTCAGCTCTTCAGCTCTTCAGCTCAAGGCTAGCACTCTACCACTTGAGCCACAGCGCCACTTCGGGCTTTTTTCTTTTTGCTTATGTGGTGCTGAGGAATCGAACCCAGGGCCTCATGCATGCAAGGCAAGCGCTCTACCTCTGAGCCACCTTCCCAGCCCCTCTCCCTTATTTTAAACTAATACTTGTGGATTTCATTTTGTGTTCTAAGATGAATGAATGGCTGATGGGATAAAAAAGTGTGTCAATTTTTTCAAACACATTTTCTTTTTTGTTTCAGCTTTGTTTACTCACCTCAGCATCCCAAACTGTGGCCCTTTAGTTTTCATGCAATAAAATTTACTATTGCTGATTAAGTTTAATGTTCTTTGAAAAATGCTAACTCCTGACTCTACTGTCAGCTAAAAAAGTAAAATACAATTAGTAGCATAACTATAAAAATAAAAAATATTCTATAATAAAACAAGTGTATTTATAAAACAGCTTAATATAAAGCTATTCTATTACCCCAAATTCCTTTGTAGAGAATTTGCTCCCCTAAATAACCCTACCTATGCCAACTCATCTTTGTTGTGTCCCATATATATATGTATATATATACTCAGATATATATATATATATATATATATATATATATATATATATATATATATATACACCTATATATAATTCAGTTATGAGGCTTGAACTTAGGACCTGGCTGCTGTCCCTGAGCTTTTGGGCTCAAGGCTAGCACTCTACCACTTTGAGCCACAGCTCTACTTCTGTATCTTTCTTGAATGGCCTTCTGTTATCCACCATTTGTCATGTAGCCTCAGACAATCATGCTTGGTATCTTGTCTCAAGATGCTTGTAAGCTGATGGGACTCCCAAGAGGACAGCCTGTGTTGCCTCTGCCCCCACATGGCCTATGGTTGGCCCCAACTACCTAGAAATCTTTGAGAAATGTGCCATTGAATCTTAGTCCAGAGAGAAGATGATAGCGGGTCTGGGGAGGTGCCTGTCTTGGCATCCCAGCACCACTGAAGGCACAAAAATGATATGCACTCTATTGAATGCAAAGCTGTCTGCCAGACTAAGCTTTCATATGGGCAGTGAGCTATGTCTCCCAAAGCCTTGAACAAAATGTGCCCCTATTGTCCTTGGGCAGTGTCTCTGAGGTGGAGATGGATCTCCTGCCCTTTCAAATAGACAATCTGCTCAATAACTATGTGATACCACTCTTCTGCTTGTGCAAGAATACAGAAAGTATGTCTTTACCCAAACGGCAGAGTCCACACTTGTTAGACAGAGCTTCTGCTCTTGCTACAGGAGGGATAAAAGGGGGATTGTGGAGGAATGGCAAGGACATGATGGCAAGGACAAAGTATCAGGGACTGAGGTGGAAAGAACTGGAGTGACAGGATGTGGAGTGGAGCAAGAGTCCTGGCCCCACTCCAGACTTGTGCTATCATCGTTTTATATGAACACAAGGTCTATCTGGTCACATTTAGCCAGGTAGAAGAAGGGGATGCAATAGTTGCCTCAGCCTGCTTCTTTCTCCTGCATTTTCTGGAAGTCAGGCAGTAGTGGCTCTATTCACTGTGCAGCGGGGTATGGAGAAGTGACATTATGCAAGTCCCTCCTGGTGCAGGCTCCTCATTGTCCTCCAGGTTGATTTTCTCGAATTCATTTTCATGGGCAATTTAAGTTTCCTGGGAACTCCAGGGAACTGTGGTGAGCTCAGCAGAGGATGCCTAGATCTTGCCCTGCACAGCTGCAAATTGATCTCCTGCTGCTCCAGCTCCAGCTCCAGCCTTTGCATGTCCTGATCCACCTAGATGATGTACTCTTCTCCCTCTGTTCCTCTTTCAGCACTGCCATGTGCTTTTCATAGAGGGCAATGTTATGTCCCTTGCTGTCCACCTCTCTGTTGAACTGCATGAAAAGTAGTTCTAGGTCTTCCATCCACTCCTTCAAAAATATCTTCACCTGCAGGTCCTTTGTAGCTTCTCAGTAGGCCCCTGAATGGCCTGAATTTGATGAAAAATACAATCTCCTCCATTCCCAGGGGCCAGTACCTCCTGCTCAGCCTGCTATGGTTCAGAGCTGTCAGGTGAGCCAGGCACTGACAGAGCTCTCATAGCCCCTGTCCTAGCTGGGCCTTCTCTGCTTCAGTTGAAGCTTGAACTTCAACAAGAAAGGCCAGAATGTCTGTGTAGCTCTTTCTGTTCTCCTCTGATTCATTTCCTCCCAGGCGAGCCAAGAAACTCAGCTAGGCCCACAGCTGGTGGTTATGCTGTCTTGTTGCTGTGAGCTACTCTTCAGTCTCTACAAATTCTTGTAGACTGGGTTTCCATTCTGCCCTGCTGCACCTCCTGTTGCAGCTGGTCTGCTTCAGCAGCTGTTCCTGCAGGACATCCTTCTAAGATGTCAGCTGCTGATAGGTATACTTGTTCTTGATAGGCCGCCACATACTGGTGCAGGTGGAAGAGACATTGGTCTGTTTGCTTCTGCAGACCCACGGTCGTTTTATTTTTTTAGCTCTTTTTTTAAAAAAAAAACCAGATTCTTTGTCAGCTGGTGTTAGATATGTTGCCCTGACTGCAAGATGCTGGTCAGCCTGATGAAGCCATCTTGCAACTCAGCTAGCTGGTTTTTATTTTGTGTGTGTGTGTGTGTGTGTGTGTGTGTGTGTGTGTGTGTGTGTGTGTGTGTGTGCTTCTTTTGCACAAAGCTAGTACTCTACCTCTTAAGAAACAGCTGCACTTATGGCTTTCTTTTTTTTTTTTTTTTTTTGTGAAAATTCCGAGGGGTTACAATTACATGGACAAGGTAATGAATACATTTCTTATCAAGCATTATTGCCTCCTCCTTTGTTTCCCCTTCCCATCCCTTCCTATCTCTCCCTACCCCCCTCTCCAGGCCAAAGTTGTAAAGTTCGTTTTTCGACATAATGACTTGTACATCTCATTGTTGCAATGCGTCCACCTGTATCCCTATTTAAATGATTTGTTTTTTCCCTTCCCCTCCACAAATTATACCAACATCAAATACAATGAAAGCAGGGGTTATACCGTGCGGGAGGGACATACAAAGCAACAGATCCTGATTATGCTGCTCGACCTGCCGCCACTGGGGAGAGACTGCAGAAAGGAGGGTCTCTAGTTCTGCTGCAAGAAGTTGGGGAGAGTGTAGGTAGGTAGCAAGATCCTGCAGCTCCTGAGCACTGGGTGGTGGCCTGGTTCATGTGGCCAGGGCTGGGAATAACTTACTCGATCTTTTCAGACACTAGGATCGCAATGCTTTGCTTATGGGTGCTGCAAGTCTTTCTTCAGCTACCTCTGTTCTTCCACAAATTTTTGATGCTATTTCACTTTCTTTTGTAATTCATCCAGAGTGTTTTCATTTTTAAAAAATATTTTTATTATCTTTAAGTAGCTGTACAAAGGACTTTCTATTCAATAAAGCAGTTTATGAATACAATGCATCTTGATCAATGGTCACCTTTCTCAATACACTCACCCATCTCTCCCATCCTACCCTTCCCTCATTTTTCTTAATTTTATAGAATATGCCTTGAAGTTTTCATGTCTTGGTTTTGTCTGGTCAAATTTTCTAACTGTTAGGAAAATTGTTGGTTTGTTTGATAGCAGGGGTCTAGGGCTTCAGACAGCCCTTTGTACCACCTCTTACAATCATTCATAAGAGAAGTACATGGGAAATTCCCTATCTAGATTGGTGGAGTTTCAGACACAAGACTAGCAAGCCCTTCAGAAAGATGTTGTAGGCTCTTGGTTTTGGCCATGATATTGGAGCCATTGTCAGCATCATGCTCTTTATCTGATGCTGTATTAATTGTAATAGAGTGAGGGGAAGGGACGGTGTCAGGGAACTGAGGTTGAACCTTTAGGGCGACTCTTTAGGTGATTTACCAGTAGTGATGGTCTCAAGGTTTCTGTGGTTCTTAGTTCTTCTTTGCTCCTGCATGATTACTTCTCTGTTGATTTTACCTGAGGTGTTATTTTTTTTGGTGGCAGCTAATTTTTGTTTTCTATTTTTTTCATGAAGGTCAGGGATGGGATAAGGAATTGGGGGGGGGGGGGGATTATGTCACCATGATGAGAACAAATAGGTCTCTGATCAATCACTAGGCAATACTATTTCCTACAATTCCTTGCTGTGGTGTGAGTCAGAGAATTCCAGGGTTGTACTAGGCACAGTGGGTATGGCTTAGATTTCAGTGGGGAAAAAAAAAGGTTAGAAAGGGGCATGGCTATCTTGGAGCTGGTGGTGGCTGGAGTCAGAATGAAAAATTTGAGCAAGACTGTCCCAACTCTGCTCATGGAGGGGGTGGCAATGAGGGGGCCTGAGGGAGGTCATGAGGGCAGTTTTTGGGATGGGAATGCAGGTTTAATTCAATGTATATTTCTCCATCACAGAATTATATGTAATTGCAGACCTAAGAGGCTGTTCTCTAGCTGCTGCCCTTCACACTTGTGTACTGCTGACTTGTCCTAGAGGGCTTTGTGCCTCAGGGTTGAAAGGTGGTGAGGAATGTGCAGTAAGGAACAGTCCTGAACTAAGTTGCCTCTGGGCCTTCTGATCCCTGGAGTATGTCTGTGCCCCTCCTTTCTTCATCCCATCCAACTCAGCCCTCTTCAAAATAGACCAGTTTTGAGAAACTCCAGGTCATTTGTAAGCCCTGAGGACCCCTTGGGACTTCTTCTTGCCCATGATTTCTTTAGCCAAGTGTTGTCCTGTTCTTGTGTGTTCTCCTTCTTACTTTTGGTTAGATTGGCTAAAGTTCTCTTAATCTGGCTTATGTTTTCAAAGAACCAATGTTTTGTTTCACTGATTATTCCTATTGTGTTTCCATGTCTTTTCTGTTCTGATCTTATTCTTTCTTTCTGCCTACTTTTTCAATTTGGTTTGTTCTTATTATCTAAGTTGCTCAGTTTTATTAATTGCATTGCATTATTTCTGTTTTTTCCCAAGCAAAGCATTTTAAAAGGTTATCAAATATAGTTATTAGAATTATCTACATATCACTTGTAAAAATTAATATGTCACATTTGATGATTCTATAGAAAAACACAAGTCACACATTGACAATAATTGCTGTAGTCCAAGAATACCCCCAATTAATAGCACAAATTACAGAGTAAAAAGAAAACTAATGACATTAAACATTTAAACAGAAGCAACTGACTAAATATACATTCATCAAGTACAAGAAATTTAGCACTGCTGCTTAAAGTCAATTAATAACACAATTTTAGGTGCAATTTTGCATGCTTTCATAAAACTCCCAGAACAGTCTATACTGAAATATCTTTGTGCTTTCCATTCTTACTTATCTTTTGGTATATAATACATCATACTTGAGACTATTTCATCTCACAATTCAATAATTTATCTTGGAAGTACGTACCAGAACAACATTTAACCCTAAAGCTGACAAAATTAGAAAAAAATATTAAATTCTTAAAGTAGATATCAACTTGTTTCATTGTATGAGTACTATTTCCTAGTGGAGATTAGCAAAATAAGCATTAAGACTTTAGTAAGGAAACAAGACAGTAGCTCCCACCTTTCTAAAATATTGGCTAGCATTTTATGTTGTAATGCAAATATCCTACAGTTAAAAATTAATTTCATATCAGTGAGTTGAAGGTAAGATTGAGGCCTAAAATATTTGTACTAAGTTATAAACTATGATTTTAAGTGTGCAGTTAATTTGCTTGTGAATGTACAATGGAATGTTTTCCACAGTAATGTTAAACACTACTATAAAGGATAAAGTAAGTAAACCTATCTTTTGTAGCAAGAAAAGTAAAAAAATATAGGCTTTTATGCTATCTATAATTGACTACTCTAACTCGAGTCAAATAGAGATTATAATTCTGCAGAACATTGTTTCTAACATTTCTTCATCCCTACTCAATACTTATGATTTACCCTCAATCTAGACCTATAGGAACCCAAATTTCTCATTAGAATGAATGTTGACATCACTCCTGCTATATTAACAGTTAATTGTGCCTGTAAATTAATTACATTTACTATGCTGATTTTTGTACTCACAGCATGTTATAAGATGAGTAGCTTTGATATTCCCTGTTATATTGGCTTTCCCTGGGCTTTTTGTAAGATATTAACACTTCTATACAGTCTTTGGTGCAAATACTGTTTCCATTTCATCTTATTATTAATCCTCATTTCTTCTCACCCATCCACATCTTTCCTCTTTTATTTTATTTATTTTTTTATTGTGAAAATACTGTACGGAGGGGTTACAATTACATGGGCAAGGAAATGAGTACATTTCTTATCAAGCATTGTTGCCCCCTCCTTTGTATCCCTTTACCATCTCTTCCCATCCCCCTTTTCCCCTGCCAAAGTTGTAAAGTTCTTTTGTCCACATAACGTCTCGTACATCTCATTGTTGCAATGGGTCTGCCTGTATCCCTTTCTCAATACTTCTCTTGCTGTTAAAAAAAAGTTCCAGTAGTTTTATTACCTTGAATAAGTTTTGTTGTTGCTTATTTTGTTTATAAAATACAGGGATGTAATATCAATTTAATGGGGCTGATGAGAGATTGAGATGACTCGGGTAAAAACATGACCAAATATAGTGTTTTTATACTATACACACATGCACGTACCTACACATACACACACACAAACATACTATATTTAGGCCCTTTTCTTTTTTATCCTTTCATTTGTAAGACATAGTTGTCACAGAGGTAGTACAGATTTTTAAGACTAGAGAGAAGCAATCTTGTTTGTCTCTTTAAGTAAATGCTAACAGTAATACCTTGGAATATGTATTTTTAGCATTTGTTTGTATTTAATTACTATTGTGGAATTAATCTGAATATACAATTTACAGTATCCTATCTTCCCTTCTCCATAGTTAATTCCTCATAGTAACTGTCCTCAATCCTTTTTTTTAAAATTTTGTAACATACTCTTGTTTAAAGCAAACTGCAAATTTATCTCCAATTATCCACTCAAAAACCAGAAGTGAAGCTGTTGCTCAAAGTGATAGAGAGCACTAGCCTTTAGCAAAAGAGCTCAGGAACAGCCCTGTGTTCAAGCCCCACAATTGACTAAATAAATAAATATATACAATAAATACATAAATAAATAAAAGCAAAGTGCATGTTTTTCTATTTTTTTGAAATTTTCTAGTTTTAGAAAGGTCCTATCTTCTATGAATGGTGTTTTACTTGTGTTAAAAGTCTTGTCAGAGACTAAAATGATGATCACAAAAATAGCCTGGGAAACTACTTGTGGTGTGAATTCAAAGTTGTGTCTCAGAGCAAGCAAGCCATATTTTACTCTATTATGGATCTTAAAATTAGTTTTCTTTAAAGATCCATTAAAAAAAGAATGCCAACTTATCTTCAAAATTCTCCAGGAGGAGGAATTCTATATAGTATCCCTTTTTGAGAAGAAATCCAGAACAAAGAAAAAAGTAAGGCATAGAAAGGATATATAATGGGGTGAGGAGGCCCAGGGGACAGTGTGGGTGAGAAGAATAGAAAGGGGTCTGGAAACAGTTGAAAAGAAGATAATAGCTTCATATGAAATATGTAGTGTTCAATCTTGTGAGACAAACTCTGCTGAATATGTATTCCAAGTGTCTGATTACAGGAATACAAAAGCAAAATGAAGGAACAAGAAAAAATTCAAACCTTCCCAATATAAACTTGAAGTGAATTCAAGTGAACCTTAAGCTCTATACTTTTTACATTGTGTAATTGAATGTGAGAACCCTCACCTGTGTGTTTATAAAACTATTGTTATTTCCAGTAGTGGGCTTGCAAGACTTCTGATGATCAGAGAGAGCGCTATTTTAATCATCTCAATGCAGTCCTCACTGTTATAATACTTCAAGGCTTATGAATTATTTTCCCTTTAGTCTCTTTATTTCATTCTCATATAAAATCTTTGAGGCTGAAATTACAGAAGAGCTAAGCTAGTATTCAAGAGGTTAATAGCTTTATATTCTTTGACTTCAAGGAATTCATTTAATATCTTCTTATTTCCACTTTCATTTATCCAAAGAGAAATTATTGACATGTGCTATGCAAACATCAGAAATAATGAAACAAAAGACACAATCCTCACCTTCCTGGGGCTTGGACTCACTGGGAATGGAGTCACATAAACACAAAGCAGTGTATATTGATACAGTGGAAATATGCTCAAGCTCCTATTAATTAATGCATAAAGTCAAGTTTTCTATATGTGTGGGAGCTTCTACAAAGAAAACATTGTTCTCAGATAGATAAATTGGGTATAAAGAGATTTGAAAGACCAGCAGCATGTGTAAGTTTATCTCATTTATATAAGGTAATTCTTAAAATATTCTTTTGTTACAGTATTTGTGGACAGGATATTTGAATGAAACATATAGCATGTAAAATGGGAGGTCAAGACCAGAAGATAAAATTAAGAGAGAAAGAGAGGAGGGGCACAGATTATGAAAGGATTTGAAGCCACCCTCTGACCTTCCTAATCCTGACCAGAGTTGACTTTGGGAACAGTTTTAAGACAAAAGAAAAGTATCAGAAAAATTAAAGGTACATAACTGTATACATTAATAAATATAAACCTAAATTTCTATTTTTTTACAAGTACAGGTAATTTTCTTCTTAGAAACAATAAAACCTTCACATGCTATGGTATAAACTCATAAATATTTAAATTATTTTACATTTTGGAATTATTTTAGAATGCATATGGAACATGGTTTTAAATTTCTAATATACTGAAATAGCCTAAAATATAACTCGGAAAAGAGGCATTGATTTTAGGGGGGCTGAGAATGTGGCTTAGTTGTAGAGTGCTTGCTTGCTCAGCATGCATGAAGCCCTGGGTTTGAATCCTCAGTACCACATACACAGAAAAAGCCAGATGTGGTGCTGTGGCTCAAGTGGTAGAGTGCTAGCCTTGAGCACAGAGAGGCTCAGGGACAGTGCCAAAGCTCTGAGTTCAAGCCAAAAGAAACATTTCAAGGAGAAACGCTTGTTATGAAGTTACAGTTCTTCTATAATTAAGGGATAGTTTGTGATAGCATTTATTTGATAAATAGATTTCTAGTAAGGAATATAGAATGAGAAAAGTGACTATCTTGATGACAAATTAGTAGATATAGTAATTGTGAAGTTTTTGTCTTCATTAAATTTATTAACTTCTTGAATTACAAACATTAGTAAATACTGTTAGCAATATTTTAATCTACCTTAACTGTGTGTTCACTTTTAAGAGTCTCTTGGTTAGAAAGAGAAACATTCACAAAAATGGCAGGCAGACTTTATCAAGTCTTGTTTATAGTGATAGGTGAAGTTATCAGGTTATTACAACTGATACCAGTTTTCATCAGTTATACACTCTAGTTTCTCACATTTTCATATTCTGAACTGTGATGTTTCTTACAGTTACTGTTTTGTAATCAAAAGGTTAACCTGTGTTCATTAAAGATCTTAAATCCATTGTATTTAAATCTTGAAGAAATTTGTTTATTCCCCATATGGCTCACAGAGATACCCGGGACCATGGCAGGTAAGAAGATTTCATTCTGCTATCTGTGGACTGATATAGATGTAAAAACTGAGGGTGTCACTGCCCATTTAAAAAATTATATAATTCTGGTGGGCGGGGGAGTGGAGGGAGGAGGCGTCGCGGGGGCAGGAGTGGGCAAGGAGGGAGGGGAGAGGCGGGGGGGGGGGGCGTGGGAGAGGGAGAGGCCTGAGAGGAAAACCCGCGATAACTGAGATGCGGGGGACGGAGATGTCCTACGGAAGAGACAGACGGATGGAGAGAGACAAAGGCCAAAGGGAGAGATAGTGTCAGAGAGCGCGCGGCCGAGCGCGGGCTCGCGCGGGACACGGACAGGCTCGCGGGCACGCGCATCTGAGCGGCCTGGCGCACGGACACGCTCAGTGCGCGCGCACCGCGAGCGATTGAAGGCGGGGGTGGGGGGGTGAGGGGGGAAGCTCACTGTCTTCTCACTCCCAGCCCTTTATTGAAGGCGAGGTGCTGGGTGGGTGGGTGGGGAGAAGGTGAGGAAGGGCCGCCTCAGAATACTGTCTTCCTTGGTGTTCCCTGAGTCCTTTTCTTCCTAAAATCGTCCCTTGAGACATTTTCCCCCCAGTGAGTAATAACTGGGAAGTCCTTCCTGAGCGGTCTAACTTCAGTCCTCATTTGAGGAAGCCTTCAATGAACATGAAAAGTGAGCCCTTTTACAAGCTTCAGAACCTTAGAAGGGGGCACTTTGGGGATCAACCAGTCACTTGATCCTAGTTGGAGCTAGGCAGGCCTGCCCAAAGTGGGTAGTCAGCCTGGTGTGCTGGCGATCAGATCAGTTAGACTTTGCCTTCTGAGAATCAGGGTCCTATCCATTTACTAGCCCTTCGACCTGGGACACATGAACTGGTGTATCACTTTTCTCACTTGTGAAGAGATGATAGCAGACCCTTCGTGGGAATTTTGTGTTACCTGAAATAATCTAGTTGCAGACTTTGGAACCTGACCAGGCTTGTGGGAAGAGTGAGCCCTGCCCTCTTCCCCTTGGCTTTGTACCTTTTGCAAAACCTGAGGACAAGAGTGGTCTTCAAAGAGCTGTTCCTTGATTGATTTTGGTCTGTCATGGGGCTTGAATTCTGGGCCTGGGCGCTGTCCCTCAGCTCTTCAGCTCAGGGCAAGTGCTCTACCACTTAAGCCACAGTTTCACTTCCAATTTTCTGGTGGTTTATTGGACATAAGAGTCCCATAGACGTTCCTGCCCTATCTGGCTTTGAACCATGACCCTCAGAACTCAGCCTCCTGAACAGCTAGGACTATAGGGGTGAGCCACTGGTGCTTGGTGAGCTATTCCTTTATCTGGAGTGAATTTTCAGAGTCTTGTGCCAGTGCCGGGTCTCGAACTCAGAATCTCGAGCTCTTGTGTAGCTTTTTTTTTTTTTTTTTTTTTGCTCAAGGCTCTACCCCTTGAGTTACACTTCCACTTCCAGTTTTTTTGCTGACTGATTGGAGATAAAGATCCCCAGATCTCAGTCTCCTAAGCAGCTATGATTATGGGCACTGGGCCATCTGAGCCCAGTTCAGGTTATGGTTTCTGTCATAGGAGGCCACCTAAACATATATGCACTGGTTTAAGAGGCAGGATTCTTGGGGCCCAGAAACATGCTATATATAAGGGTATCCATCTATTCACTCTCTGTGCACATTTGATTCTCTCCAGACTCTTCTCCGTTCTCAGTCCAGATGTTGGGGGGTTAGGAAGGGCAAGCAGCCTTAAAGCTTTCACATTCCACCCCATCCCCACTCACCAGACAATTAGTACTTCATGAAAATAGAGATCTGTGCTTCACTTTTTCCCCCTAAGCTTTGGGGATGAGGGACAGTGCAGATCCCTGAGTTTCCATCCAGCTGGTCAGGACCTCTGGTCCTGCAGGCCCTTCCTGTCCATCTGGGAAGTCAGAAAGTTAAAAAATATATATATAATTCTCACAAGTATGGAAAATTAAATAGCAGACATCTCTGGTCCTTTTCCTGTGTTCTCTTTGTAGGAACCACTACTGGGAGGGTTTCTGGTGTATCTTTTTAGATTTGACCTTTGTAGGAGCTTTCACAAAATTATATACTTTATGTATTTTATTTTGACATTATGGTAACATGTAGTACATATAATTTTACTATTTTTATATTGAAATTTTTATTTGTAAGATTCCTTTAGGAAAATGTATGTCAAATCTCTTCCTTGCTTATAACAGCATATTTTTGTCATAGAAAGATGAGAGACCATGAGAAACCCAAGAAAACACTCAGAGAAGTTGGAGTAACTGGGGTTTATTTTATGCTGGTGGTCCCAGAGGAATCCCCTTGAGAGTCTGAGCACCAACTAGAGGTTTGTACAGGGTATTTGTAAACAAGAGTAGGTGGGGTGGGAGACATAGGTATCGAGTAAGTGTCTGCCAGGGGCAGGTGCAGGAAAGTGGACATTTTCAAGAACTTACAGATGTGTGACAGTTCCTCAGAAATTGCAGGGTGTATAGGAAATGGCCAAGTTCATTCCAGTTACCACAATGGCTGGTTAGATTGTCACCAGAATGTTCCCTGACAGGGAGGGGATCCTGGCTTATTTCAGGTTTCTAGGCCTGAAGTCAGCCATGCCAGGTGCCTTGACTTTTCTTCTACCACATAAATTTTCTAACCTTTATATTGCAGTATTTAATGATTATACTTTACTTTAAAACAGTTCCGTAGGGAGCAACCTAGATCAAATATTTGTGTTTAAAAAAATTTTAGCTTATTTAGATAATTTTTTCTCCTAAATATTTGCACAATTGTTCTGTCATTGATTTTGTGTGTAAAATTATAACAACCCCCTCATTTTATAATTTTTTCATACTTAATGTTACTAGACATTTAAAATTTTGTTAACTGGATAGTAATAAGGTTCATATATCTTTTAATTTCTTTTTCTTGATTACTGCAAAAGTAGTTGTTTTATATGTTCATTGGATATTCCTATGTATTCTTATTTGGCTTTTATATTTTGAATTGTTTTTATTTTGGACTTTAAAATTTATTTGAATTAATGCCTTAATTTCTAACATTTTCTTTGCTATATGATTTTCCAGTTTATCATAGTTTCTGTCTTATTTTACATAGTTTAGTAGAACACACATGTTCAGGTTAATTTTTCCTTTACCTTAATAATTCTCTTGGATTTTGAATAATCAGTTTTAGTGGTTTTGCATTTTTAATTTTTACGTTTATCACAGGTCTCTTGGATAGCATATTTTTCTAATAGTTTTTAAATTCATTGTCTCACATTGTTTATAACTTTCTTTTAATCAATTTTTAATTATGTATGCTTTATAATCTTTCCAGTTACTATCTTTATTAGTTTCTTGTTGTTGCTATAAATTATTAAGAAGTTGGTGATTTAAAACAACAAAATTTTAGGGCTGGGAAGGTGGCTCAGTGGTAGAGTGCTTGCCTTGCATGCACGAGGCCCTGGGTTCGATTCCTCAGCACCACATAAGAAAAAAAAGCCGGAAGTGGCGCTGTGGCTCAAGTGGTAGAGTGCTATCCTTGAGCTGAAGAGCTGAGGGGCAGTGCCCAGGCCCAGAGTTCAGGCCCCACAACCGGACCGCCCCCCCAAAAAAACAAAAAAAAAACAACAACAAAATTTTATTCTCTCATTTTTGTCAAAGTGATGAATCCAAAATCAGTTTACGTGATTCTAATCGAGGGGGCTAATAAATTGCCTTCATCCTGATGGTTATACAGAGTGTCTATTTTCTGCCTTTCCAGCACTTAGCAGCTGCCTCACTTCCATAGCTTATTACTGTTTTCTTGTAGCTGCATTGTTCCACTCTTATAAGAACTTGTGTGATTGATTTGAGTCCACTGGGTAATCCAGGCTAATTTCATTTGAAGATCTTTAATCACATCTACAAGGCTTCTTTCTTGCTTTCTTGCTTTCGTTCTTGCTTGTTGTTGGTTGTGGGACTTGAACTCTGGGCCTGGGCACTGTTCCTCAGCTATTCAGCTCAAGGCTAGCACTCCACCACTTGAGCCGCAGCACCTTTTCTGGTTTTCTCAGTGGTTTATTGGAGCTAAGGGTCTCACAAGCTTTCATGCCCATGCTGGCTTTGAACCATGATCCTCAGATCTCAGCCTCCTGAGTAGCTAGGATTACAGATGTCAGTCACCAGTGCTCGGCTCCAGGAGTTTTTTGTTTTGCCATAAACTATTTTCTTGAAATTTCCCCTCCTAAAAGTCCTAATATATAGTAGTTTAAAATAAAGAAGTATTTGGAATCAGTGTTACAGATGTTACCAGTCAACATAAAGTCATGCTGGAATAAGTGTCTCCTACTACAGTATGAGTATTGTTCTTACCTAAACAATGTCATTTTAGAAAGGGACACATACTGAAGGAGAAGATGGGGAGAAGACCTAGAGAGGCAATGTCTTTCTACAAGACTTAGACCACCAGAGCTAGGAGAGATGTCAGAACAGATCTTCCCTAGAGGATTTGGAGGGCCATAGACCTTCTTAGGACTTGAGTTTGGACATCACTGTTAGGATTAAACGAAAACAGATTTCTGTTGTTCTAAGTCACCATTCTGGGACACTTCTTTATGGCAGCCTTAGGAAACTAAAACACCATATAAGGTAACATGGTCACAGGTTTGGAGATTATAATTTAGACTTTTAAATGAATCATTATTTAGTCTTATTTAGCCTTAATTCAACTATTCAGATTCACCAAATATTGTTTATTTGTTAAAACATACTCAGAATTTTTCTTCTATTGTCTTCTTGTTGTTTCTTATTTCATTAATTACTGAACCTATCTTTATTTTTATTAATGTATAACATTTACACTAAAATAAACATGTAATAAGTATACAGATAGGGAAACTTTGATATTTCCAAGCAGTCTTGCAAACTACACCTTATGCAAGAATGGAATATTTCTATTATCTGCTGTCAGGATCCTTTCGTTCCAAACCAAACTCCACACTCAGCGATGTAACCCCCTTTCTGCTTTATTTCATCATGGATTAGTTTGGCAACTTCAAAATCTCTCATTAATGGAAGCAAACAGTGCATATGCTTTTGTCTCAGATAATTTTTAAGGGTAATGTTATTATGGTTTATTCATTTTTTTCAAATGTTGGTGATTCAGTCCATTAAAAAAATTTTAAGGTCACTTCTGTCAGTTCGGAGCGAGCAAGCTCGAGCCTGTCGGTGTGCCGGAGCAGAGCAATGTCTAAATCAAAGGAACTTGTTTTTTCAAGCTCTTCTGGTAGTGATTCTGACAGTGAAGTGGACAAAAAGTTAAAGAGGAAAAAGCAAGTTACTACAGAAAAGCCTATAAAAAAGCAAAAGACAGGTGAGACTTCCAGAGCTCTGGCATCTTCTAAGCAGAGCAGCAGCAGTAGAGATGATAACATGTTTCAGATTGGGAAAATGAGATACGTAAGTGTTCGGGACTTTAAAGGAAAAGTTCTAATTGATATTAGAGAATATTGGATGGATCCAGAAGGTTAAATGAAGCCAGGAAGAAAGGTATTTCTTTAAATCAGGAGCAATGGAAGCAGCTGAAGGAACAGATTTCAGATATTGATGATGCAGTAAGAAAACTGTAAAATCTGAGTCATATAAAACGGGTACTGTTCTACTTGTTTAAATCTGTTTGTTTGTTTTTTTTACATTGGCTTTGTTTTTTAAAATGTTTTCCAAGCTATTGTATATTTGGATTGCAGAACAATTTGTAAGATGAATACTTTTTTAATGTGCGTTATTAAAAATGTTCTGAGTGAAATGAACCTACAGACCTATAGCCAACTAATCTTCGATAAGGGAGCTAAAATAATAGAATGGAAGAAAGACAGCCTCTTCAGTAAATGGTGCTGGCAAAATTGGTTAACTACTTGTAGAAAACTAAAGCTAGATCCTTATATATCACCCTGCACCAGAATCAACTCCAAATGGATCAAAGACCTCGGAGTCAAAGCAGACACTCTGAAAACATTACAGGATGGAATGGGAGAAACCCTAGGCCTCCTTGGCTCAGGCCGAAATTTTCTTAATAGAGACCCGGAAACACAACAAATCAAAGAAAGGTTGGACAAATGGGATTGCATGAAGTTGCAGAGCTTCTGCATGGCAAAGGACATAGCTAGCAAGATCAATAGAAAGCCCACGGATTGGGAGAAGATCTTCACTAGCCATACAACGCACAAGGGTCTCATATCTAAAATATACTTGGAACTCAAAAAATTAAATCCCCCAACAACAAATCCTCAAAGAAACAACTGCCCAATAAATAAGTGGGCTAAAGACTTGAAGAGAAACCTTTCTGAAGAAGAAAAAAGGATGGCCAATAGACACATGAAGAAATGTTCAACATCCCTAGCCATAAAAGAAATGCAAATCAAAACAACATTGAGATATCACCTCACTCCAGTTAGAATGGCTATACCCAAGAATTCTAACAACAACAGATGCTGGAGGGGATGTGGACAGAAGGGAACCTTACTTCATTGTTGGTGGGAGTGTAAACTTGTTCAACCATTTTGGAAATCAGTATGGAGGTTCCTAAAAAGACTTCACATAGAGCTTCCCTATGACCCAGCAATCCCACTTTTGGGCATTTACCCAAATGTTCACAAACAAGATCACACTAAAGCTACCAGCACAACTATGTTTATTGCAGCATTATTTACCATAGCTAAGATCTGGAGCCAACCCAGATGCCCCTCAGTAGATGAATGGATCAAGAAAATGTGGTATATATACACAATGGAATTCTATGCCTCCATCAGAAAGAATGACATTGCCCCATTTGTTAGGAAATGGAAAGGCTTGGAAAAAATTACATTAAGTGAAGTAAGCCAAGCCCAAAGAAACATAGGTCCCATGGTTTCCCTTATTTGCAATATCTAGTATATGTATGAGTCAAGCAGGAAAGGTCAGATAATGTGATGTTAGGAAAATGAACCCTTAGATATGTATTTGAATGTTTTTTTTCTTTCACTCATTTGTTTCTAACTCATTTATAAGATTATTTCTTTGTAGCTTTGTATGTCCCTCCTCCACAGTATAACCCTTGCTTTCACTATATTTGATGTTGGTATAATTTGTGGAGGAGATGGGGAAAAACAAGTCGTTTAAGGATACAGGTGGACCCGATGCAACTATGAGAAGTACAAGTTGTCATGTCAAAACGAACTTTACAACTTTGGTGCGGGGAGGGGGGGTTGGGAGGGATTGGGTGGGGGTTTGGGGGGAGGCTGGGAAGGGATGTGAAGGGTAAACAAAGGAGGAGGCTGCAATGCTTGATAAGAAATGTACTCATTATCTTGCTCATGTAATTGTAACCCCTCTGTACAGTATGTTCACAAAAAATAAAAATTAAAATTAAAAAAAGAATATACCATAATTTATTTATCATTCCACTAGTTAATGGGTTGTTTTGTTTCTTGAGTTGTCTGGTTAATTCCTAAGTTGGTGCTATCAGGGACAAAAATTGTGCAAACAACAGCCATTCTGTGGATTTTTGTATTCTTTTAAAATAAACCCTAGGAGTAAAATTACTGATTAGACATCAAGACTAATTTGTAAAAACCTGCCTATGACTTTCTAGTAAGATTCTACAAACTTGCATTCCACCAGCAATGCACAAAATTCCCAGTTGCCCACAACTGATTAAGTGTTAACATCTCCAATACTTTAACTCTTGTGAAAAAAGAAATGTGCTGCTAGTTGGTCCTTCATCAAAATTCTTTACTGTTACCTGCATAATTTCCCTATCAGGCTAGCACAGTAGTGAGTTTCTATGTTACTTCTTTGCCTATTTGAACAGATGAAAGCTAATGTGCACCTGCACCCATCTAAGTTCTTTAAGCAGGGCTGCTGCAGCCTCAGCTGTAGGTTTATGTACAGGCACAGATGCCTAGAGAGCACTGTGTGCTTGCTGCACAGAAGTAGGTGGCTGAGTCTCCAGGTTGAGAAGCTCTGATATTCAAGGAAAGGCTTTTGTCACTTTTACTGAAGATGATTTTGAATCTTCCATCTTCTGTTTCCTTGGAAACTGAAAATGTGGCTATCAATAATTCAGGGCCTTTACCAAGAAATTGTCGGTACCATAGGAAGTAGTCAAAAGCACTGTTTTCATAAGTACAGTTCAGAATGGAAATCCCTCCTTCCTGGACCGTAATGGAATGAGGACTTTGTTTCACCTGCTGCTCCTTACTTTGCTCCTTCTGTTGGCCATTCACCCCTGCTTAAAAAGATAACAAATGTCATTAGACTCTCAAGTGTGTATTTCCTTTATGCCCTTCCTTTCTACATAGTAGTATCTATATATCCCAGATTCTGGGGTTTCTCCTCCATAACTCACAGGCAAAGTGAAGGCCTAAGATTAGATATGCTGCTCCTAGCATATCTCAGCCAGAGTTCAATGAGAGCTCAGCTGGCCTTCTGTCTCCCCACAGATGGAACTCTGACTGTGAGCTCACACCCACTTCAAGTCCTTCAACAGGCTCCACCCCATCCACACGTATTTTCTCTTAAAGGTACTCTTGACAAAGAAAGTGCAATTTTTTTTATGTCCCAATTTAGAATTTCTGAGATACAGACACTGAGAAACACAAGTATCCTCTTCATACATGTACAAAAATCAGTTTAAGAAGTTATCTCAGCTATTTAATCCCTTTTTAACCTTTAACCTTTCCTCATGCCTCTCTGAAATTGTTAAAAATCATATATGGGAGAGGTAGTTGTGCTATTGTAGATCACTTTCCTTACAATGGTGAAGAAGGGAATCTCATGAAACAATCAGCATCGCATGATCTGGTGCATTCTGTTTTCACTAAAACTATTAAGGACACAGAGTGAGCATAATAGCAGGTTGTATATTAAGGACACAGAGTGAGCATGATATCTGGCTGTATATTAAGGACACAGAGTGAGCATGATATCAGGCTGTATATTAAGGATCAGAACATACAGAGCATGTAGTTCCTTTGCTTTCAGGGAACTTAAACTTTTTTTTTTTTTGTCAGTCATGGGCCTAAACTCTGGGCCTGGGCGCTGTCCCTCAGCTCTTCAGCTCAAGGCTAGTGCTCTACCACACTTGAGTGATAGCACCACTTCTGACTTTTTCTGCTTATGTGGTGCTGAGGAATCAAACCCAGGGCCTCATGCATGCAAAGCAAGCACTCTACCACTGAGCCACCTTCCCAGCCCAGGGAACTTAAACTTTATTGTAAAGTTTCAAATATGTTTCCATTTTTACATGACTCTAAGACATGATCAAATTAATCAAATCCATATTGATTTCTTCACTTTTCTTACAAAAATTTGATAAGTTAACTATTTCTAAGGATAACATAATGAAACCTATTCAGTCATTATGATGGCTACAAAGTAACAAATAGGTAGTTTGACACACAACAAGGATCCACCTAACGTGGTGATCGCTGGTGTCTTGGATGGAATGGAGGAGTGGGTAGCAGGAGATTTTATCATGTTGCTAAAATGGTGTACATTGATGCATATAAATTATTTACTGCTTACTTTTTATTTAATGTTATCAGATTATGATTGTCTACAGAGTCCTGATACAGTAGACAATGAAAGTGAGGATGAGGAAGAAGTGCTGTATATTTACCAAATGCCTCCTGGGTGGGCAGCATGTGCATCTTGTTAACAAAAGTACAACTCTAGTCTACAGTCACCTGAGTCTCAGTACTAAAAGACAGCAAAATAAAATGACCAGACAGATCTGTGTGTCCAGACCAATGACAAAAGAAAGGGAATTTAACTCTGCCATAGGTGCCAGAGAGGAATTCTATGGGGCAAATACTTGCACCAATCTTTAAACTGTGAGTAAAAATTTCCCAGTGGACAGGAAGAATAATAGGATTGTACAAAAAGTTGTATCACTGAGGCTGGAGATGGGCCATGTATGAGAGAAATCATAATAAACTAATACTAGAAATGTTAAATTCACTCTGGACTTGAAGGGTAACACCTGTCTTCATAGAAGAATTTCCTTTCAATGTTATATTTTCAATCCTGTGAGCTGAGGATATACACATACTTTTAAAGCAGACACATCTTAGAGAAATACTTGATCTCTAAGTAAGTTGAAACAGTAGGACCAAATAATTTACTAAGCGTTAAAGGATAATCTCATGTGAGTTGACAGATGTAAGAGGGTACGTTTGATCTCTGAGACAATATTGCCTCTTTGTGGTCATATAGGGAGGATACACTGAACAGTTCCCACAGCCTTATCAAAGTATGTGTTTGCCGATTCTGCACTCATCAGAACACTGAGGAAAATGGCCAGTGAGTGAGTCTTCTGTGGCCAGTCATTACTTCAGATGGAGGGAGACTGCCAATGGTGCCCAGGTGGATCTGGAGTAGTGGGTTGGAAGATTGGGGTAAAGGAAAGAAGACCAAGGCTACAGAAAGTGACATATACACCTCACCTGCCCTGAGGTCACTTCAGGGCAGATGTTGGTCCTGAGGGTACGACACTGCATGGGCTCCTATCAACACTGGATCTGAATATGCCCAGAACACTGAAGAGAACATGTCCTTAAGTAGACTTTAGATAGTGTGGATTTTTGTTAACTTGATATAGCCATTTTTTTATTTTTGGCCAACATGATAGTTTCATGCTTGCATATTATTGTTTATTTGTGTTTCTTGGTGAATAATGATGATGAGTAGGATCAAAATTTTTTTCAATGAAAGGTTAAATAGTAAATATACTAGCTTTGAGAATCATTCTGTCTCTATTGAACTACTCAGCTCTGCCTGGATGTGGCGCATGCTTCATATCTTGACTAATGATGGAGAATGTCTTTGCATCAGTGTATTGGTCATTCTTGTGTCTTTTATGAAGAATCTGCTCAATAATTGTGATCATTTTAAAATTTGTTCTCTTATTGAGTTAAAAGGTGTCTACATATGCTCCATACAAAAATTGTTTCAATAATTTATGTGTTTCAAAGAATTTATCCTATTTGCTAGCTTGTCTTTTTATTTCCTAAAGATAACCAAAAAATTTGAAGCAATGCTGAAAAAATTTAAAGAAAGGTTAACAAACAGGAACATAAAAATACTCATGTGTTAGACTCATTAGATTTAAGTTCCACAAGTTCTTCCACAAATTCAATGTAGTACTGTTCACATGACGAGCAGATTTGTTTTTATATACACAGATAAAGTGATTCAATCTTCATGAAAAAAAAAGCAATGACTCACCAAAGTACACTTTAAAAATTACAATATTGGGAACTTATCCTACCAAGATCTATTATAGAGAACAGTAAAACATGATTTAGGTGAAAATGAAACACACAGACTAATGTAGTTATTGTATCAGTGTGAAAAATATTAGAGGAATGGGTTCACACATACATATTCAGTTAATTTTCAGTTTAGAAGAAAACTATGTCAATGCAAAATACAACTTTTTAAAAGTTATGTTTTACTATTGCTAATTAGCTGTATGGAGGGATTTCACTTCAGCATGTCAGTTTTTGAGTGTAATACATCTTGGTTATTGTCACCCTTTTGTCTCCCCATCTCTCCAACCCTGCCCATCCCCCAAAACTTTCTAGTTCCATTTTCACATATTTGTTGAATATTATGACTGAATCAGCCACCCTTCCACTCTCCATTTATCTGCCTCCACCCCTGTACTACCCCACCCTTGGACACAAGTCCCAGCTTCCTGGTATTTAATTTGTCAAACTGTTAGTTCTTCAAAGGAGTTACACCATCAGAATCTCCTTTTATATATACTATACTTTAGTTGATATGCTTGTGCATATATGCATATGCCCTTAGATATGTTTACTAACGCATTTATCATTTAGATCTAACTTCCACATAAGAGAGAAATCATATTTCCTTTGCCATTTTAACTTTGACTTATTTAATATTTTTTAGAAAAATGTATTAAAGTAATAGTATGACCATCTGTATTTATCTTCTGAAAATGACTTTTATTGTTAATATCTGTGTCTTTATTCTTAGTTTGGTATTTTTTAAGAAAGCTTCCAGGGAAAAGACTAAACCTTTTTTGAGGAAATTTTGAATAATTCAAGCTTACAAATAACTGCTCTTATTTAACATGTTCTAGGCTCCTGAGTTTAAGTGGAATATGTAAAGTTAGAAATACAAAATCATTGAGTTTTTTTTCTTTTTGTATTGTAAATTCTGTGGTGAGCTGGTTATCTCCAGGTCACATTTTTTCTGTTAGTCAGCTTTCAGGAACAGTTAGTCAGCTTTCACAGCAACAGGAAGAAAAGTTATTTGGACCGTCATTTTTGTAGGTTTCAGTCCATCATAGATGAGACTCATTCATTTGGGGTTTGTGGGAGGCAGTACATTGTGTTAAGAATACGTGGCCGAGGAACCTGCTTATCCTGTAGTGTCCAGGAACCAAAGAGACAAAGAGTGCAGGCTCCCCAGATCCTCTTTGAGGGCACGTCTCAATGAACAAGGCTTCCCACTAGGCCCTTCTTCCTGGAATCTCCAAGCTGGGGACTGAAGCTTTAAAATATGGGCCTTTGGAGAATATTTCAGATCCAAACCAAACAGACAGAAGTAAGAGGATGGGAAATAGATGATGTATGTAGAACCTTAAGACAGATGGAATTGCCATACAATTTTTTTATAAAATAGACTTTAAAAAACAACCCAAAAGGCTATTAGTGACAAGAGGGACTGTTTTCAATCATTAAAAACTCAATCCTTTAGGAAAATGCATACATAAATAATAGGCATATATACAATATATATGTATATATATATGTGTGCATATATATATGCCTAACAAGAGACATCAAAATATAGAGGCAAAGCTGATAAAATTACAGGGAGAAACATATTCAATAGTAAGAGTTGGGGACTTTAGGATGTTGCATTCAATAATAGACCTGCTGGAATCCCTCCTAGCAACCTTCCCCTCAAATTCACTGCTTTTGAAAAATCCCTTAACCTGACATGCTTGCTAGCCCTGCAGGCATCTAATCACTGATTACCACAGCTATCAGTGGGAACTAAGTGAGGGATGGCCTGTGCTGCTGGGGTAGATGGTGAGGATGTGTGAATGTGCTGCACATGCCTAACTGAGTTGCATTACCATCAAGTTTTTTATATGAATGACTTTCTTTTCATGCATTTTATTCCTTGCCCTTGCAGAATCTAGCATGTTGTAGTTACTTTATTTTGATGCCATTTTCTATCAGCCACTCAGTTAATGTGAAGGTAGATACTTGTAGTGCAGGATGAGGTATAGACTGAGGAGGAAAGACAAAGTCTCAAATGTATGGGGCCAACAAAACCCTGTGAGTGAAACTTTGCCCATGTGGGAAAGAGACATGGAGCTGTGCAAATGTGCTGTGGTGGCCTTGTGATGTGTGTGGCTGTGGAGAGGCTGCGCCAGGCTAAGGGTTTGTGTAGGGGCTGCAGGTGCCTGGGGAGTACTGTGTCTCTCACAGCACAGAAGTAAGTGGCAGAGTCTGTGCTCTGGGCAGAGGAGACATACAGCAAGGTGCGGCGTTCCTTGTTGATGGTTGTTGCTGTGAGTCTCCCATTGTGCTTTGTTCCTGAAGCAATGTAAAACAGGTTGATGAGGTGTCCTCTTGGATATTGGCAAAACCACTGCACATTGTTCACAGCATTAGAAAAGTTGCATTGCAGCGTGGCGTTTTCTCCCTCCTGGAGAAGCAAGGCTGGAGGACTCTGCTCCACCTGAATTCCTCTCACATCTGAGTAAAACAGAGAAATAATCATTGGTGTGATTATCGTTACCACAACTGCAAAGCTCTGAAAGTGCTCCCATAGATTATGAGAGGACAGAAGTCTGCGAGACTTGCAAGCACATCTTTCTCTCTTCCCTCCATATGCTACAGCTGAGAAATCCTCTCAGCTGCCGGATTGTGGGACAGCCCAACTCACAGCAAATATGGGTGCACAAAAGTCCCAATAGAGAGCCCCAAAGCCCCTTCATGCTCCTTATCTGTTTATGAGACATGAATGTATGTCACCCAACCCTGGGCCCTGGGTGTCACAATACATCTGCAACTGTTCCAGCTCCTGTAGCCAATCGGCTGAGTTCCTTCACAGCCCCTGTGTAAGAAGTCCTTCCTCCCCACCTAGCTGAGGGTTTCTATGGGGGGTGGGGTGGGGTCGGTGGGGTGGGAGAGCATGGAGGTGGAGAGGGTGATTCAGTATCTTCTCAGGACATTGAAAGGGCTGTTAGGAAGAAACAATCTTGAAAATCGACATTTTTCTCACTTCTGGGATGATTTCTGATACCGTCTAAAAAAAGTTTAGTCAAAACTCAAACTGTAGAGAAGGAAAGTAATTGTGGATTCATGACCATAGAGAAACCATGTTCTTTGTAACCAATATTGCCATCTGGTGGCTTAACAAAGAAATAGGCTAGGCACAATTTCAGTGAATTTTAATACATCCTTTCTGCTCTTCCAGGGTTGAATGTTAAACTTTACATTCATAGAAAGGAAGAGGGAGGACTAAAGTTATCAAATGCATTTTTAACAAAATAAGAAAGCAAAATTATTAGTTAAAAATGGACACCAAATGATTTTTAAAGTGTAAAGTTAACTGACAATAACATTTAACAACGACAACAAAAACGATACCACAAACAGAATTCACAAAATTACATAACATTTTGATACTTATATTCTTGTAATTTTTATTTCTGTATTTTTTGACTCTATTCTTTAACTGGCTCTCTTTAAGAGATTGCATTTGTGATAGGGAAAAGACAGGTGTTGCTGTGTTTCCTCCTAGCATTGTCACTCAGGCTTTGAACTTTGTGGTTTATTAGAAAGATGATGTGAAAACTTTTAGGAATATAAACAAATTAAAGAAATGGAAGAAGTACAATGGATCCTGAAATGTAGTGAGAAGTCTATCAAAAGATTTCACTACATTTCAGGATCCATTGTACTTCCTTCTATTTCTTTTTCTCAGAATGTAACAAATCCTACATATTGTGAAGAATTATTAATCACTTTTCTGTATTGTGTTAGTTCCCCTTGCTGTGTAATACATGACCACAAACTCTGAACACCGTGATCTATCACACAAGGCTGCAATCAGAGCTAACTAAGGTCCATGTCCTGAGATCCCATGGTTGTTGGCAGAATACAGTTTCTATGCAGGTCTGGGGCTTGAATCAGGGCCTGGGTACTGTCCCTGAGCTTGTTTTGCTTAAGCCTAGCACTCTACCACTTGAGTCAGCTCCACTTCTGAGAACCTACTTTCTTCCAGCTGTAGCACTTATGGCATCTACCATTCTCTACTAGGATCCGCTTTCTGATCTCAGAAAAAGCAAGAACTATACTTGAAAGACCCCAGGAAAATAGATGACATCCACCTCATCTATTTTTGATGAACCTCATCTTCCTTGTGATGAACGTAAAGTCAAACTGAATAGGGATTTTATTAACATTATTCACCTTTGCTATGAAATGTAACCTAATCATGGGAGTAGCATCTGTCATGTTTCAGGTGCTATCAAAACAAAATGGAAGTGTACAACATGCAGCACAAATCTTGGGAACCAACTTTGAATCTTGCTGCAGCTGTCAGTGTTCCAATTCTATCTATGTTAAGTACATAGATAATTTTACACAAACACTGTCAAATTGTTTCCCAGATTGCTAAGCTTTTTACATTTCAACAATATCACTATTAAAGAAATGTACTCATTATCTTGCCCATGTAATTGTAATGCCTCTGTACAGTATTTTCACAATAAAAAATAAATAAAAATTAAAAAAAGAAATTAATTTCTATGCATTCTTGATAGTATTTGCTGTTATTAGTCTTAATTTTAATAATTCCAATAAGTGTGTAACCTAGGTGGTTACAATTTGCATCTAATAACAAATAAATTTATATATCTTTGATTTTTCTTCATCAAAATTGAGGATCATACTTTATTTACTTTTTTTCTCTGAAATCCTTTTATATCTTCAGGTTGGATCTTAATTTTTGTTTCATTCTTGATATGAATTTGTTATTCTTTTTGTTTTGCTCACAGTTTGTAAATTTTAGTGATGATTTTAAAGTTTCAGCTCTCTATTTCATTGTGTTTACTCTATTTCTATTTTCATTGTCATTGATATCTATTTTGTTTTATTATTTCTTTTCTTAAGTTTGTATATAGTTAATTTTTTTTGTTTCTTGAAATGAGAGCTTAGACTGATTAAGGTATTTCCTTTAGTATAACTCATTTATAGTATTATAAAATTGTTCTTAGTTCTGTTTTTTCTGTGTCCTACAAATTTTGATATATTTTCACTTCCATTCTGCTCAATGAATGATTGATTTGACATCCTCTTGGATCACTGCATTATTAAGAAGTGTTTATTTTCAAGTATCTGCAGATTTTCATGTTACCTTTATTTGTTCCATTGTAATTGGACAGCAAACTCTTATAATTGCACATTGAATGTGTTGAGGTTGTTTTTTTGGCCAAAAATATGATCTTTGCCAATCAGATTTTTCATTTCTGTGATAAACATCCAACAGAAACAGGATAGAGGACAGATGCATTTTGGATCAAGGATTTAGAGGTTTCAGCACATGGAAGCTGGATCTACTGATTTTAGTCCTGTACTGATGCAGAGACATCATGGAGGAAGGTGTGGTAGAGGAATGCTGCTCACCTAAGGCAGCCAAAAAGCACAGAGGAATTATAGGAAGAGGCCAGGGACATAATAAGCTCTTCAGAGACACATCCCTACTGGCCTATTTCCTCCAACGCAGCCCCATATCCACAGTTTCAAGATTTCCCAGTAGGATATTCAAATTGTGTACATGTATAAATGAAACCATTGACTTGGCTATATCTCTTCCCTCTCCCCTCAAAAGACTATCTCTGGAAACACTCCCAGACACATTCTAAGGCTGCTTTATTGATTGCTTTATTGGTCTCTCAATCCAATTAGACTGAGAATCAAAATTAACCATTTTGTGATTAATCTTTTCATTCCTGAAATAAAATCTGTTTCATTACTGATAGGAAATTTTTTGTCGTATTTTTCTTTATTTTGTTAATACTTTGTAAAGTTTAGTGATTATTTTAAAGTTTTAATGCTTTGTTTCATTGATTTTGTGTTATTTATATTTTCATTTTCATTTATAGCTATTTTATTTTAGTTTGTCTTAGTTGATCTTTGTTCCATGGGCTTTTGTAGGATGTATGCTATGGTTGCTGGGAGAATTGTCCTGTCTGTCTGTTGATGTGTTCCCAGATTCTTTGGTGTCCTTGTTGCTTTCTGTCTTGTTTTCCTTTTAGCCTTTGAGAGAAACAAAGATTTGGAAATCTCTGTAATTCTACATTGGTTTGTTTGTCTATCCCTTCCATCAGCTTTTCTTAGACTTAATTTTCAGCTTTGTTGATTGATGCATATGCATGTAGGATTGTTATGTCCTCTTAAGGCACAGACCCTATCAGCATCACTTTTTTTGTCTGGTTGTAATTTTCTTTGCATAGAAGTATATATTAATTTCAGGCTAAGGATTTCATAATACCTATTCTTCAGCATACATATGTCATTACATTAGCTCCTTTCTCTTTTATTTATTTTCTTTCTTCCCCCTTTTTTTGGGACAATACTGGGATTTGAAATAAGTTCCTTCCCACTTGCTAGCCTATGCCATTTTCTTAGAAATGACTTTCTTGGGAGCAGATATGGTTGAGTCATATTTTGGTCTAGTCTGTATTTTAATGGTCTTTTCATTGATGTATGCAGAACAATATCTGCATTATAATTATTTTTTATTTTTTTTGGGGGGGGTCCAGTAGTGGGGCCTGAACTCTGGGCCTGGGCACTGTCCCTCAGTTCGTCAGCTCAAGGCTAGCGCTCTACCACTTGAGCCACAGCGCCACTTCCAGCTTTTTTCTTTTTGCTTATGTGGTGCTGAGGAATCGAACCCAGGGCCTCAGGCATGCAAGGCAAGCACTCTACCACTGAGCCACCTTCCCAGCCCCTGTATTATAATTATTATAAATAGATATTTTCTTGAATTTCATGTGATTTTTATTGAAGACCAAGTCTTCCATTTTATTTTTTGCTGTTTCATCTCTCCATTTTTCTTCCCCTATTTTAGTTTTACTCTAACAGCCTATGGGATATTTAAGATGTCTAGAATTCAACTTACCTATAGTATTTGATTTACCTTCTCTGTAGCCTTGTCTACTCACAACACATGAGTTTGACTGAGGCTTCTGACAGAATATAGTTTAAAGTGCCCACACATAGTGCCTACAAATGAGCAAATGTCTTAACAGGTACAGGACAGAAGAGAATATATAGGCAGCCAATGATCATAAAAAAAATTAACACTTTCATACTTCAGGGAAAGCAAATCAAACCACATTTTTGAGAAACCAGAAACATCATCAAATGAGTTAGAAAAAAAGGGGAACAAACCATACCAATTTTGACAAATATATTCATCATCTGGAAATTTTCTGTGTTTCTTATGAGAGGCTAACTACCTTACGTCTTTGGGAATATTTTTTTTAATTAACCACTAAAACACTAAACACATGTGTATTCTATAACCCTGTATATCCATTTTGACGAAATTACCTAAGATAAAGAATTCACATCTATACCAAAATATAATGACTGTGTATGGTTGCTTCTCTCATGATGACACTGAAGTAAATAATCCAATACCCAAATGCCTAGTTCAAGAAGGAATGTATTAATAACTAATTGAATACTTATTCAGAGAAACTCTACACAACAATTAAAAAAAAACAAGAAAGATCCAGACACATCAGCTCAGCAATGCAATACAACTATTTGATAGGAAAACATTGAGACATGGTGGTTCAAGGTCAGCAAGGGTGTGAAAGTTTGAGACTTCATCTCACTGAAATAGTAGCAAGGTTATTGTTTCAGCTTCAGGGAAAGCATGATGTCTGGATGTAGTGGTGTGGACCTGTCATCCCTAGCAACAGAGGAACAGAGAAAGAGAAGTAAGAGGATTGCATCCCAGGTATAGAGCAATATACACCTTCCTCCAAAGCCTGAGGCTCTGGATTCAATCCCCTGTAGCATGGAACAAGTCCAGGATGACTCTGTGCGATTCCAGTACTTCAGTAGTAAAGGGCTGTTGAATTGGAACGAGTCATGAAAATGTTAGAGAATAATAGAAAATTTCAATGAGAAGATAGTAAAGAATTAAGTAGATAGAAACAAGTGTAAAATATCACTGAGCTGTGCTTAAGTTTTGTGTATTTTATTATGTGTGTTGTACCTCTTTCTAAAATGACAGAATCAAAGCAAACTATTGATGTAACTTTCAGAACCCTCACCTGACAATTAAAAGCAGTTCCATCATTAGGGAGAGCCCACTGCAGTGTGTGGATCCAAACCACATTGCTCATTGATGTTGTAAATACATACGCATTTAAAAATAAAAATAGAATTTGTTTTTCATAGGGAAAGAGTAAAGACTACTGACAGTCACAGATGGGATTGGCAATGAATCACTGGTGTTTCAGTGAGATTCCCTTGGAAGGATGCTGAGAGAGGCCTGATTCAATTGGAGCTGGAGAACTGCACTTGAGGAAGAAAAGGGTAGGGCTATAGATGATCCTTTGCATTACTTGGTTATGATTTAGAGATGGTGTCCATGTTGGCCTTTATAGGACATTATATAATAGCATAAGACTTCCTTAGGATCATGTAGGCCCAGTATTGTAAGGGAAGTGTGTGCACTTGTACATTTCCTTACAAATGAGCCTTACAAACCCTGACCCTCCACACCCCAGTTGTCACCTTCTGAGAAGAAAGTATGTGTCCATTGTGAAGAGCAGACTGACTATGACCATGGACAGAGAGCAATCTAGGACTTGGATGGAATAAATTATAACATCTTTGGGTGCTAAATAAATACCCCTTTTAGGAGGAAAGCAGCAGAGGTAGCTCTGTCTGTGTTTCAGAGTCCTGCTGCAGGGTTTTGGTGCAGCCAGCAGATGCCTGGGGAGCACTGTGCATACACAGCACATAGGTAAGTGGCTGAGTCTTCAGGGTTAGCAGTGGTGATATGCAAAACGCTTCCCTTTTTTGATAATGTAGCTCTTAGTCTGTCTTTCTGCTTTGCATCCCCAGCTGAATACAGGATGAAGAGGAATGTGGGGCCTCTCCCAGCGTCTTGCCTGTACCACAGGAGTCCTTTGAAATCGCTGGTGGTGTAGCTGCAGTTGAGGCTGCCACTGCCTCCCTCCTGGAGGCTCAGGCTCTCAGGACTCTGCTCCACCTCATCTTTCCCATGCAGCCCTGTTCAGGAGAACATCAGAAAGGACAGAATGTATTTAGTTCATCATTTTGAAATATTTCAAGAGATCTGGGAGGGGTTGGGACTAAATATCTCCCTCTCCTCCTCATGTTGGATGAACCCTCCCTGGGGTTATCTCTAAACCTCTCACTTACAGCCAAATTGAAGCAAGACCAGGAATATGCACTGTAACACGTTCTCCATCGTGATCTCTCAGTCCTTGAGACAAATTGTAATGATTTCAGATCTTCTCAAGGTTGCTATTTTCACTGCCTTCTTAGGTCTTAAGACCTAAGGATAGACAGCTCAATAGACAGCTCAGCCAATCAAATGCACCTCCTCTAGTAAGTCATGCTGTTGAAACCCAATGCATTTGAGGAAGAAGGAAAATGGAACTACTGACCCCTGGTGGCCTCAGAGTGAACCTCACAGTGTTCATTTCATCACTGAGAAACAGGATGAGGGTGTAGGGTATAGGGTTTGGGGGTGTCGGGGGTGGAAGGGGAATCTTCATTATTGGTGGGCATAGAGCATAAGAGGTGTAAAATAGCAATGGGAAAAATTTTGTCATATTTGTACTTTTAATCCTTGCACTGACATTTGAGTGGGCTTTAAAGCTGCCACCACAGGTTATTAAAGAGTTCATCACTAATGGTTGGTCTCATGAATATGATTTCTCTTTTGAAATATACAAAAATTTAGCAGGTGAAATCATGAAAGAAGGAAACTTTGAAATATTGAGTTAAGAGGTCAAAATTGTTTTAGGAATGTGTAGAAACTTTCTGATGTAATCTAGAGTCTAGAGGCTTTGAGAACATTAGTTAGGAAATCGATTTTTAAAAATCCATTGTTATACCTCCCATGGCTACAGCAACTGTACCATATGATCTAAACCTGGCAACACACATTTGACAGACATAGGAGCTCTGCATTTCTGGATCATAGTGAAAGTCACTGTGTGGTGTGTGTGCAGGGGCGGTATCATGCATGCATTTTGTATATTACACTATATAAATACACAAAAAAGCAAGTCTCCCTTCTCATTTACCTTCTGAACCACAGTTTTCACCCTAGAAACACTTGTTCTCATTAAACACACACACACACACACACACACACACACACCAGTCAAATTTTAATATATAGATTCCATTCAGTGCCTTGCTGTTTATCTACACAGAATGGTCACAGAGTTTCACATTAAATGGCCTATTTGTAGGTAATCTGTTTTAGATTTGGCATTATTTCAGAAATATAAAACTATGACAGAAGACATGTGTATTTCCCATGGAACAAATCTGTCAATGTCCTTTCCCCGAGTCAACATATTACGTTACCAATTTTGTAAATTTTTTCTCAATACATAAATATGCTAACTCAGGGTACCATAAGTTTAATTTCACTAAAATAGTTGAAACCAGAATTTTAATAGCTTATTTTAAAATAGATCAGCATGTCTGTCATTGAAGTATGTTATTTCTGTTTAGATGTTAGTTTGGGAGGCAAGATCAGACTCCAGCTCTATGGTGTGCTTTCATGTTATATTGATACCACCTCACCCCAGTTAGAATGCCTATAATCAAGAAATTTAATAACAACAGATGCTGGAGGGGATGTGGACAGAAGGGAACCTTACTGCATTGTTGGTAGGAGTGTAAACTTGTTCAACCACTTTGGAAATCAGTATGGAGGTTCCTCAAAAGACTCCACATAGAGCTTCCTTAGGACGCAGCAATCCCACTTCTGGTCATTTACTCAAATGATCACAAACAAGATCACACTAAAGCTACCAGCATGACTATGTTTATTGCAGCATTATTTACCATAGCTAAAATATGGAACCAACCCAGATGCCCCTCAGTAGATGAATGGATCAAGAAAATGTGGTATATATACACGATGGAATTCTATGCCTCCATCAGAAAGAATGACATTGCCCATTTGTTAGGAAATGGAAAGACTTGGAAAAAATTCTATTAAGTGAAAGTAAGCCAGGCCCAAAGAAACATAGGTCCTATGGTTTCCCTTATTTGCAATAACTAGTATATGTCTGAGTCAAGCAGAAAAGGTCATGTTAGGGGAATGAACCCCAAGATAAGTATTCAAAATTTTTTTTGTTTTTTTCCTTTCATGCAATTGTTTCTAACATATTTATAATATGATTTCTTTGTTGATTTGTATGTCCTTCCCCCACAGTATAACCCATGCTTTCACTGTATTTGATGTCAGTATAATTTGTGGAGGGGAAGGGAAAAAACAAATCGTTTAACTAGGGATACAGGTGGACCTATTGCAACAATGAGATGTACAAGTCGTTATGTCGAAAAACGAACTTTACAACCTTGGTGGGGGTGGAGAGAGGTTTGGGTGGGGGGAGGGGCAAGTATGGGAAGGGATGGGAAGGGGAAACAAAGAGGAGGCAACAATGCTTGATAAGAAATGCACTTGTTATCTTGCCCATGTAATTGTAACTCCTCTGTACAGTATTCTCACAATAAAAAAAGAAAAAAAATAAGTTGATATAATACAGAATAATGACCAGAACATAGCAAGCACACAATTTATACTAGCACTTATGTTAATAGTTGAATTTTCTTCAGAAAGTTAATTTAATTGCCATATGAAAACCCTTACATATTAAAGTTCTACTTCTGTCAATTTCTGCAACTTTTTGGCAATCGATTTTTCATTTTTAATGGCATTTTTATGTAAAAATGTTTATTGTCATGTCCTCTTCCTGTATGTTTGTTCAAATGTGTTCATCTGAACTTTAGGATCTGCTCCCAAAGTCTGATAAACTTCAAGTTTACTAAAAAATCTTGTACCGTGCTTAGCATTTTGTCTTTAAGTATGCCATTTTTACTTAATGTAAGAAGTCAATTTTTTCAAGTGTCTTTTCAGTTGGTCTAGCAATATCAACTTAATATCTAGCAATATCAACTCTTTCCCACCTTGTTAGTGTGACCTTGTGGTACATGTGATTTGTTTTATGTCTGACATATCTTCTCAATCGGCTATCAAGTGGCCTGGTTATATTTCTGCTAGTTTTAACTACTTTCATGTCATTTACCTTATTTAATGTAGAAAAGTGCTTTTTTTCCCTCATGATATTTTGAAACATGTAGACTTCATTTGAATTTTGTAATCACCATAACTACTTTCAAAGAAATACATAAACATTTAAAGTTAGTAACGTTTAAAGACAACATCTCCTTAAATCAAAAGAATTACTGACTTGAGAGAAGGGGTATCATATAAAAATTATCCTAATATTCTGGCTTGGATAGCAAGTTATTTCTCTAAAAATATGGAAGTTTAGCAACACTAGATTGAAAATATTATGGAAAAAGAACTGGAATAACTTTCTGTAGCCACTAATTTCTCAGAAAAAAATGCTTAGATAATGAGCATTAAGAACTACAAAAGGGATTAAGTGCTCCTATGATGCTAGTGACTAGGAACTGTCCAATTAAAATCTCAGCACTTTACAGAAAAGAAAACAAAAGATGAGAAAAGTAAGCAGCTTATTTAAGATCACACCAGCTATTTAAAACTTGCTTAGTGTTCTATTTGCTGACATTCCATACCGATGCATCATAGCCCACCAGCATGACACCTGTAAAGGCAAGAATAAAGTCATAGTGTCTTGGAATTAATAAACAAACTACACTTAGGTTTCCCAAACTGGGGTATGCATCAAGGCATATGAAATCATAGGGAGGCACAGGTCTATGTTAATTTTGATTTGTTTTTCCAGTGAGATGCTTTGTATCTCACAACTAAAATTTAACATGTCACATATAAATCAATTCATATTGTGAACAACAGTAAGCTTTATCTTTGAAAAACGCGAGTACACAGAGATGCCATTACATGTTCAAATACAGGTTTGACCCCTCTTTGAAGTATCCAGTGTTCCATTTTTGTGTGTAAGCTAGAACTTTGTTTTTTTTTTAGTGCAATTCCTAATTTTGAATGGTGATAAATAACTCAAGAGGTTTTAACAAATTTGTGAGGCAGAAGAGCATTAAAAATCTGCATTTCTGAGCATCTGTTGTAACAGCCAAGGAATGAATGCAGAGTATAACAGGAAGTAGACTTTGGAGAATGTCTGGACTTGGTTGCTGAGACAGCATTCACTGTGGTCCTCAACCCTTTCAACTTGGAAAGGAGACAGAACCAGAAGTTTAGGGTGAAAAAGAGTCAAACCCAGCTGGACACTCTATAAACACTTTTCTCAGAGGCAGTATTTAAATCAGAGAGACTTGTCTAGACAGCTCTTAAAAATCACGAAACAGGTAAGTTGAGGAATACTTCATATGGCTTCTGTTTGTACATTGTTTGATTATGGAAAGAGATCTTAATTAAAATAATTTATTCTACATAATTGAATAAGAACTCTACATTTTCTGAGACAAATCAATGGAATGTCTTTGTATGAAAAGGAGATAAAAACACCTGTGAAATAAGTGCATAAATATATGGATGTATCTGAAAATACCATAATTCATAAATAGAATTACCCATGTAATCCTAATAAAATGATACAAGTATAAATAAGAGGCTTTGTTCAAGAACATTTTGCAAATGATTTTTCATGGGCTTTATATTTTATCTCAATGTATTATGAAGGACAGAGGAGACACACATGTCTAATAGGTGGTGAGTCTAGACATTGTATGTGAATTGTCCTACAGTTTTCCTGTAAGTCCCACTTGTGCCCCTTGCCCACTTGTGTCTCTTGCTCTGACTGAAGTTTATGAAGGCACCTGAAGGCTCCTCTCTCACTCTGGCCTCTCTGAGTGCGCAGAAATACACAGCTGAGTCCTCCAGCTGTGTGGCTATGATGGTGAGGTTGATGGATCTGGATGGCTTCTGGAAGTTCAGGAAATAATGACCCTCTATTGCATTTTTCTTATCGTTAGAGTTCTGATGAATAAGCAAAATCAGTTCCCTGCTAGGGGACTGTTTGTACCAGATGATGAAATAAGAACTATCCTGAGTCTCCTACAAACAGTCTAGGGTCACAGCCTCTTTCTCCACCACAAAAATTGCAGGCTGAGCTTGGGTTACCTTCTGGGCCATATGGTTCCTGAATGCAAGAGGACAGAGTCAGACTGACCTTTTCTTTATAATCAAGGTGTTAGAGAGATGAAGGAGCTTAAGACTCAGAATCCCTCCTGTTGAGCCTCAGAGAACAAAGCTCCAAGACCATCACTCTCATATCTGAGAGTGTTAGCCCAGTGTTTGTGGACATCCATACCAAGACAGATAGAAGTGACAGCTGCTCCCAGCAGGCTAGAGATCAGCATAGTGGCAACTCTTCCCCTGATTGAGATGATGTTATGCCTCCAATCCAGATGTTAAGCTGTGCCCTGTGCTCACAGGATCAACAAAGATAATGTGCTCTATGATACATCACCCAACAGGAAACACAGCTAGCAGATATGGGGCAGGTTTGTCTGTGTCTGTGTCCCATCACAGGCTTCCCACACAGGGGCAGATGCTGTCCTGAGCACCTGTTGTGTCTCATAACTTCCTGTCCTGGAAGAACAAATCATGCTTAGTTCATTCTTGGCACATGGACAATGAAGGACTTACTATTTATTAACAACTCTATGAAGAGATGAAGTTGTATTATGCAACTCTTTTGGACTGATGGTACTGGGATTTGAATTCAGTGATTTGTACCTGCTAGAAATTGAATTCTACCTCCAGCTCTTTTTGCTTTTAGTTATTTTTTAGAGGTGGGGGGTCTCATGTTTTGTTTGCCTAGTCCAGCCTCACATTATGATTGTCCTTCTATGCTTCCCACATAATCTGTGAGACTGTACTGTCACACCTAGATTTGTTTACTGAGGTTGGTAGTCATTAGTGTTTTGTCCATGCTGGCTTCACACCACAATCCCCTGATCTCTACTGGTATAAGCCATAGCACCAGGCTTTCAGGGACCTTTTGATACTAAGTCTGCCTCATATTCTCTAGATAATACCAAATTGAATGATCACCACAGAATCTTACAGAGAGATTTATTTTCAATCTTTGTTACTACCTCAGCATTCATAGGGTTCAGCAAAGGTTATATGAGAAATATTGTTAATGATCATGCCTCCTGAACTCTAAAATCTGTAATTTGTGTGCCATATTTGGTAACAGCACAGAAGAAAACACCATGTATGTGCTTGAGCATGACATGTGTATGTTGGAAGTTCAGAAACTTTTACATAGTTCTTAGATCCAGGTACCTCAGTTATAACTCAACCCATGTTTTCCTGGAAGCCCTCCTGCTCCTTCAAACCATGCCCACTAACTATAGTGAATGTTAAGAGAATGAAAAGACCAAATGAGAGAACTTGCAATCAGAGCACTATCGAAGAAAATAGAAGCCTTATGAAAATACGATTATGTAGGCCAAGCTAGGAAAAAAAAAAAGACCAGTAGAACTCAAGCTCTGTTGGCATTTGTCTCTAGTACTACAATCAGTAAATGTTTGTAGTCTTCAATTAAAAATAACTTGTTTCATCCCATAAGTGTATGTTTGCAAGAGATCATATATATATATATATATGTATATATACATATATATATATATCACAAAGACAAAGTTCATCAAATTTTTGAATTATTGTACCTCATACATCAGTATTTTCAGATAATAAACAAATATGTCACTATTTTTTCTATTGAATTTATATTTTAGAGCACTTTTAGGTTCACTTCAAAAGTGAGCAATTAATCAGAAGATACTCTTTTTCCTCCAACTCCCTGCCCCTACTTGCACAGCCTCCCTCATTATCAACATCTTGTACCAGAGATGCATTTGTGATAACTGGTGGACCCACATGGACATGAAATTGTCACTTGGGGCCCATAGGTCACATTAAGATTCACTCTTGGTGCTGTTGCTTTACAAGTGTAGACATAGCTCTATGAGAAGCATACACCATTACACTATCATACAAACTAGTTATATGGTCCTGGTGTTCTGGAAGTAGGAAAGAATGATAGTTGGACATTTCCCCAAGTATTTTTATTTTGTGTTGGTTCTAAGGCTTACTTGAACTCATGGCCTTGGGCACTGTCCCTGAGCTTTTTTGGCTCAAGGTTAGTGCTCTACCATCTGAGCCATAACTCCACTTCTGGCTTTTTAAAATTTTTTTGAAAGTTTATTGTAGATAATGATCTCATGGACTTGGCTTTAAACTGCAATTCTCAAATCTCAGCCTCCTGAGTAGCTAGGATTAAAAATTACTTTTAAAGTACCTTTTAAAATAAAATTTAGCTGGATGCTGGGGGCTCATGCCTGTAATCCTAGCAACTGGGACGCTGAGATATGAGGATCATGGTTCAAAGCCAGCCTGGGAAGCAAAGTCCATGAGACTCTTATCTCCAATAAACCACCAAAAAACCCAGACGTAGGGCTGTGACTCAAGTGGTAGAGCACTAACCTCGAGTTGAAGAGCTGAGGGACAGCACCAGGCCCAGAGTTCAAACCCCATGACTGACCAAAAAAAAAAAAAAAAAGAATTTTAATTATACATTAATTGTATCTTTATAAAACCATTAGTTTAAATTGAAAGTGATTAAGATACTCTTAGAAATGCTAAAGTAACTTGCAGTGGCTAGGGGAACTACAGTGTAGGGAACCACTATCAGTAAAAACTGGGGCTAGTCCCAGACACTGTTACCATGAAGTACACCAAGCTTTTATTTCAGAGTCCCATGAAATCCCAGGCTTAGAAAATTTTCTTCCTTTTTTCTAAGTAAAACTTCAAACATTAAAGCAGGTTCACACCTTCAAAACCTGCCTTAGCATATGGAAAGCCCAGAATTACACACAGCTAAGAAAGCATGGAGACTCCCAGACCTCCACAAGGTGGAGAGATTTCCAGGTGAGCTGCACCCCTGGGACATCAGGGAGAACTGACCTTTCTCAGTTGAGAAAAACAGCAGGATTTTAACCAAATGGGGCTAGTAAACTGGAGTCTGAGGAGCATTTCCTCTCACATCTGAGTTATTCCTTTGCTGGATTTGACATACTGCAGGAGCGTCATGGGCTTAACTATAATAAGAAGAATATGTCAGATTCCACAGCTCTAATATGGTCAGAACTCAGGCCTCTCACAGCTGGGATCCTCAGGTCCCCAGTGAATTGAGTTATTCTGTTATTCTTTAGCATTACAGTAATGATCTGACAGGCTGAGAATAGGTGGGAGTGAGAGTCAGCACGTGTGAGCTAGATACGCTGCAGTTGCAGATGGCACTGACTGGGCTGCTCTGCCCCCGCAGTGGCCTGGGACATGTCTCCTCCCTATTGTCCTCAGAGATTTTAGTCAGGCAGTGGCATTTCTAGAGCAGTGGCATTTCTAGGGAGGAGAACTCAAAGGAAGAACAAATAAATGCTTTCTTTCTTAAAATCTGCAGCACTCAACAGTGCTGGGGCCGACTGTAGAAGACACAAACTAGATTTAAGGTTACACTCTAGACCATGAATGTTTTCCCTGTGCACATTAACAGTTTGGGCTCAACCAAACTGTGTGTCATATGGCAGTTATTGTCACTGTCACCTAGAGAAGAAAAGAGACACCTGGGTTGTAAACAGAGCAAAGCCTGGGAAGTAGAGCAGGCTCCTCTCTTCCCTAACACCTCTCCTGATAGCAATCCAGAAACTCCAGGGCCTTTCCAAATCTTACAACTGGAGGAGGCCTCCAGCTCAGAATCCTGGAGAGAGGAAGCAGCCCCTCCCAGGCCCAAACACACCCCTCTGGATCCAGGCTCAGTCCCTTCTCATTAAGAACAGTGAGAACAGTGGTTCACAGCTGAATCTGAGGTTGGTTCTTCAGGTGGAAGGTGCTGTCTCTCTTAGCATGACTGGCCTGGGCCATTCTGATGCCAGTCCTGGTTTGATGAACTCCTCAGAAGCAGCTCAGGCTTTTTTATTTGACAGCAGAATTAACTGCAAAGAAAAGACAGCTGGTTCAATGACTGCAATTAGAGCTAGTGCAGCCTGCCTAGAGAAGGTAACCTGCCTTTGGTCTGTGTCTCCAAGTACAGTACTCACGAGACCCTCCTGGAAACAGTAAAGGCTTTGCCATACTGGCAGTGTCAGAGTAGTCTGCAGTTCGACACATACACAAGGACAAAACATCTCTAACATTTTCAGTAATGGAAATCAACAAGATTGCCAGCTCTGACCAGGAAGCAGAGTGGCTGGTTCAGATTCACAAGGTTGTGCTTAGGATACAGAGAAGCTGGGATGGTTCTTTCAGTTGCTGGATTTGTTACTGGAGTCTTTTACACATTCTGCTCATGTATTGAGACAAAGTCATGCTGCCACTCGCTGAAAACAGCTAAGGCTGTGCTCAATCACTAAGGTGAATTTGTTTTGCTGTTCAGACAGCAACTTGGAGGGAACATGCCCTCTTCTGTTTGCAGCCTGCTCTGCATCTTCTCATGTCGACTTTACCCTGGAGCTTGAGTTGTATGCAGAGCAAGAAGAGGGCTATCTGGGGGTCCAAAGGAAATACTAAACATTTCTCAAAATCTTTTCCTGGTATATATGAGTGGGTGCTCTGGAACCAGTGCACCGCCCCTCTGCTTAGAGAGTCTCCATTCTCTCCCTTGCCCCTTAACTTGTAGTCACTCTACTCAACACTGTGTACCCCACCTCCTGATAAGAGCACTCACTGGTCTCTTATCTGAGTGCTGCGTCTTATCCCAGCACATACGTTTGTGCATCTGTCCACGTTCTTTCCATGCCATATTAAAATTATGTGTGCCCTGATTTTCAAGCTATGCTTGCTGCTCCTGAGACTGAGAAATTAATATCCTAGTTCATTTCCCAAGTATTCAGGTCCTTATCTCATAATCATTGCTAAAATATCTGAAAATCCAGGTGCCAATAGTTCATGCCTCTACTACTAGTTACTCAGGAGGCTGAGATCTAAGGTTTGTGATTCAAGGTCAGGTGATACAGTTTAGTCCATGACACTCTTATTTCCAAGTAACCTCCAGAAAGCTGAAAGTGTAACTATGGCTCAACTGGTAAGGAACAATGCTCAATCCCTGAGTTCAAGGTCCAGTACTAACACACACACACACACACACACACACACACACACACACACACACACACACACACAACCTTGATAAATGAGAGAATAAACTAATTAGTGGATGTGAAATTATGTTGTCAAGTACAGTCTATGTGAAATTATGTTGTCAAGTACAGTCTATGTGAAATTATTGCATAGGCCTAAGGGTGACTGTGGCTTCTGGCATAGGCTCAGGGTCTGTGTAATAGGTTACATAAGTGTCTTATACAGGTATCAGTATGTTTTTAACACAGACAAAAATAAGAAAATGCATGAGCTTTTTATACTTGTAGGCTTCCCAAAATTTACTAAGTAAAAAGGCAAAAACTAAATAAATAAGGGATATTTTATGAAATTAGATATTCAGAGAACATTTACTAGGAGAGGGCTATGGATGTTGAATGACTGAAGTTTGTTTGATATACTATTTCTCATATTGTGATAAGTGATTACGCATTTTTGTACTTTTTTAATTCATTGAAAGCAGACTTATATAGTGTACAATTTTGTATCTAATGAGGCAATAAAGATTCTTCCTTGTGAAGCACTCATTGTATATTTATTACCCTCAAAAATAGTGAATTATATGTTGCTATATACTGACAGTGATTGTGAATAGTTTCTGGTCTTTCAGTGGTAGTGCAGTGTTTAGAATTCCTTCTGTTTGTGGGAGATAGCCAAAATAATAGCCCAGTTCTTCTAAGAAAATGTATCCTTTTAAGCAACCACAAAAACTTGATTTTTAAAAGGATATTATTTCATTTGTCATTAATTTGCTGAAAACATTGAAATCAAGGGGAAATGTTCTGCTCTAATTTAGTCATCTAGATGATGAGAAATGTGTTTTACGTAAGAATTGAAAATAGAATTGCATTTAGGTTAAAAGCTTCTGTAGAGAATACAAGAATTAGAGGAAGAACCCCATTGGCACAGCCCCCAAGAAGGCAAATAACATGGCAGAAACTAAAAAATACCTGTCAGTCCTAACTCTCAATATTAGTGGACTTAACTAAGTGACATAGACTGTCTAGTTGGATCACAAGCAGGATCCTTCTCTCTGCTGCCTTCAAGAGACACACCTTGCCCATAAAAACAAACATTCTGAAAGTAAAAGGGTTGAATAAAATCTACCAAGCAAATGGCCCTCATAAACAGGTGTGAGTTGCAATCCTAATATCAGATAAAATAGACTTCAAATTAAAACTAGTGAGAAGAGATAAAGATCATTAAATACTAATTAGGGCATCTCTCCTTCAGGAGGATATTACAATTCTAAATATCTATTCACCAAACAATGGCGCACCCAAATTTATTCAAGAGACACTACTTTCCCTCGAATCTCACATAGATCCAAAGATATTAATTGTTGGGGACTTTAACACACCACCATCCTCACTGGATAGATCAAGCTGGCAGAAACTCAACAGAGAAACTGCAGGTTTAAACAACTGCATAGATAAACTAGACTTAATGAGATCTACCGAATATTGCATCCAAAAGTATCAGAATACACATTCTGCTCAGCAGCACATGGAACATTCTCCAAAATAGACCACATTTTAGGTCACAAAGCAATTTTGCACAATTTCAGAAACATTAAAATTATGCCTTGCATTCTCACTAGCCACAGGGAATAAAATTAGAATTCAACACCAAAAGCCACCAAAGAAATACCTGTAATACATGGAGGCTAAACAACACACTGTTGAACCACCAATGGGTCATGAAAGAGATTAGGAAGGACATTCAAATGTTCATGATATTTAACAAAAATGAACACACAAATTACCAGTTCCTCTGGGACACAGCAAAGCAGTACTCAGAGACAAGTTTATAGCTCTGAGTAGGTCCTATATCAACAAGTTGGAGAGATCTGAAACCAGTAATTTAATGGGACACCTGAAGCTCCTTGAAAAAGAGCAGCAAGCTAAACCCCAATCCGACAGATGGAAACAAATAATTAAAATTAAATGAAATAATTAAAATCAAAATGAAATGAATTAGAATCCATAGAAAGAATCAACAAAACAAAGAGTTGGTTTTTTGAAAAAATTGACAAAATTGACAGACCCTTACCAAATCTTATATAAAAAAGAGAGAACACACACAAATAAACAAACAGAGATGAGAACGGAAATATCACCACAGGGTGGGGGTGGGGGGAATAAGATGCAAAACATTATAAGGGAATACTTCTCAAGGCTTTGTCCTAATAAGTTTGAGAATCTGAAAGAAATGGATGATTTTCTAGCAAATATCGACATGCCAAAACTAAACCAAGATGATTTAAACCAATTTAACATACCCATGTCAAGCATAAAAATAGAAACATCAATAAGAGACCTCTCACCCAAGAAAAGCCCAGGGCCAGATGGATTTACAGCTGAATTCTACAAGGCCTTCAAAGCAGAACTCACACCAATACTCTTCCAAATCTTCAATGAAATTGAAAGTGAAAGTTCACTACCAAACTCTTTCTAAGAAGCCATTATAACCCTCATCCACAAACCAGGCAGGGATTCATCAAAGAAAGAGAACTATAGATGAACATTGATGCAAAACTTCTCAACAAAATTTTGGCCAATCGACTTCAACAACTCATCAAAAAAATTATCCACCACGATCAAATAGGATTCATTTCAGAGATGCACAGCTGGTTCAATATATGCATATGAATTAATATAATTAATCACATCAGCAAGAGCAAGGATAGAAACTACATGCTTATCTCAATAGATGCAGAAAAGGCATTGACAAGATCCAATACTCTTTTATGATGAAGGCTCTGGAAAAACTAGGGAGCCATAGAACATTCTTCAATATAATAAAGGCTGTGTATGACAAACCTACAGCCAGCGTTATACTTAATGGTGAAAAACTAAAGCCATTTCCTCTGAATTCAGGAATGAGACAAGGATGTCCATTCTCTCTGCTTCTCTTCAATTGAGTATTAGAATGCCTAGCTACAGCAATAAGACAAAATGCAAACATAAAGGGAATCCAAATAGGGAAAGATGAAGTAAAACTCTCCCTCTTTGCAGATGACATGATCTTGTATTTAAAGAATCCCATGGGCTCCACTCCCAAATTACTCAAGCTGATTCAAAACTTTGGCAAAGTAGCAGGGTATAAAATTAATGCTCAAAAATTAATGGCTTTTCTGTATGCCAACAATGAAAAGAATATGGCTGAAATCAGGAAAGCAACTCCTTTTGTAATAGCTCCACAAAAAATAAATGATCTAGGAGTTAACTAAAGTAGTGAAGGACCTCTATGATGAAAACTTTAAAAACCTGAAAAAGGAAATTAAGTGGAAAAGCCTCCCATGTTCCTGTATTGGGAGGATTAACACTGTGAAAATGGCAATACTGCCAAAGGCTATCTACAAATTCAATGCAATATCTATCAATATCCTAACCCCATTCTTCAAGGAAATAGAAGCCACCCCAAAATTCATATGGAACAATAAAAGACCCTGAATAGCAAAAACAATCCTTAGCAGAAAGAACAGTGCTGGAGGAATATCAATACCAAATTTCAAACTCTACTATAAAGCCAAAATAATCAAAACAGGATGGTACTGGCACAAGAACAGACCTGAGGACCAACGGAATAGAACTGAAGACCCAGAAATGAACCCACAGACCTATAGCCACCCAATCTTTAATAAGGGAGGTAAACAAATAGAATGGAAGAAAGACAGCCTCTTCAGTAATTTTCTTAATAGAGACCCACAAACACAACATATGAAAGAAAGTTTGGACAAATGGGATTGCACGAAATTGCAGAGCTTCTGCATGGCAAAGGACATAGCCAGCAAGATCAATAGAAAACCCACGAATTGGGAGAAGATCTTTACTAGCCATACAATGGACAAGGGTCTCACATCTAAAATATACTTAGAACTCAAAAAACTAAATCCCCATCAACAAATCCTCAAAGAAACAAATGCCTGATAAATAAAGGGGCTAAAATTGTAGAGAAACTTCTCTGAAGAGGAAGTAAGAATGGCCAATATACACAGGAAGAAATGCTCAGCCTCCCTAGCCATAAAAGAAATGCCAATCAAAACAACATTGAGATACCACCTCACCCCAGTTAGAATGGCTATACCCAAGAACTCTACTAACAACAGATGCTGGAGGGGATGTGGACAGAAGGGAAACTTACTGCATTGTTGGTGGGAGTGTAAACTTGTTCAACCACTTTGGAAAGCAGTATGGAGGTTCCTCAAAAGACTCCACATAGAGCTCCCGTATGACCCAGCAATCCCACTTTTGGGCATTTACCCAAATGTTCACAAACAAGACCACACTAAAGCTACCAGCACGACTATGTTTATTGGAGCATTATTTACCATAGCTAAAATATGGAACCAACCCAGATGCCCCTCAGTAGATGAATGGATCAAGAAAATGTGGTATATATACACAATGGAATTCTATGCCTCCATCAGAAAGAATGACATTGCCCATTTGTTAGGAAATGGAAAGACTTGGAAAAAATTATATTAAGTGAAGTAAGCCAAGCCCAAAGAAACATAGGTCCCATGGTTTTCGTTATTTGCAATAACTAGTATATGTCTGAGTCAAGCAGAAAAGGTCAGGTAAGTTCATGTTACGGAAATGAGCCCTAAGATATGTATTCAAATGTTTTTTCTTTCATGTGATTGTTTCTAATACATTTATAAGATTATTTCTTTGTTGCTTTGTATGTCCCTCCCCCACATATAACTCCTGCTTTCACTGTATTTGATGTCAGTATAATTTGTGGAGGGGAAGGGAAAAAACAAATCTTTTAACTTGGGATACAGGTGGACCCATTGCAACAATGAGATGTACAAGTCGTTATGTCGAAAAGAACCTTTACAACTTTGGTGGGGAGGGGGAGGATGGGAAGGTATGGGAAGGGGAAACAAAGGAGGAGGCTACAATGCTTGATACGAAATGATTGGGTGGGGGGTTGGTGGGAAGGCTGGGAAGGGATGTGAAGGGTAAACAAAGGAGGAGGCTGCAATGCTTGATAAGAAATGTAGGCATTATCCTGCCCATGTAATTGTAACCCCTCTGTACAGTATTTTCACAATAAAAAAAGAAATCTAGTAACAACAGATGCTGGAGGGGAAATGACCAAAAAAGGAACCCTACTGAATTGTTGATGGTAGTGTAGACTTATTCAACCACTTTGGAAAGCAGTATGGAGGTTCTACAAGACTCCACATAGAGCTCTCCTGTGACCCAGCAATCCCACTTTAGGACATTTACCCAAACAATCACAAACAAGGGTATACTAAAGCTACCAGCACAACTGTGTTTATTGCAGCATTATTTACCATAGCTAAGATATGGAACCAACCCAGATGCCCCTTAGTAGATGAATGGATAAAGAAAAATGTGATGTGATGTGATGTGATGTGATGTGATGTGTGTGTGTGTGTGTGTGTGTGTGTGTATGTGTGTGTGTGTGTGTGTGTGTGTGTGTGTGTGTGTATGTATTGTAATGGAATTCTATGCTTTCTTCAGAAAGAATGACATCACCCCATTAGTTGGGAAATGGAAAGACTTGGAAATATTAAGTGAATTAAGAAAAGCTCAAAGAAAGCCCTTATTTACAATATCTAGTATATGTCTAGGACAAGCAGAAAAGGTCAGAGGCTATGTACATATGACCATATAATATGATGTTAAGTGAAATGAACACCAAGATAGGGACACAACTTGTTTTTTCTTTCTTGCTATTGTTTTTAATGCATCTAAAATGTACTATGTGATTTTTCTGGTTTAATTTGTATGTTCTTTCCCCCGTTATAACCCGTTTTCTCTGTATTTGATGTGGGTGTCCTGCATCTTATATATACATTTTTCTAATTTGGGGAGGGGAAGGGAAATAACAAAATGCTGAAACAAGGATACAGGTTGACTAATTGTAACAATGAGATGTACAAGACAGTATGTTGAAAGCAAACTTTACAACTTTGAGGGGGGGGGAGTTGAGGAGGTGGGGAGGGAAGGGATGGTAGGGGAAATACAAAGGAGGAGGAAGCAATGTACTCATTACCTTACTCATGTAATTGTAACCATCTGTACACTAATTTTACAAGAAAATATAAAACAGCTTCTGTAGAAAAATTTTAATGAAGAGGAAAGCTATAGAATAGGAGAAAGGGCTTGTTAACCATTTGCCTGTCAGAGTTAATCATCAAAATACATTAGGATGACAGAAAATCATGACAATAAAAAACAGGTATTGAAATTATATGCTAGCAAATGAGCTGAAATAGAGGAGTAAGTCAGCATGGAGTTGAATATCCCAGACCTTCCCTGGGGCTCTGGGCACCTCTGACACAGGAAAGACTGGTGGGGCAGGGCTTGGCTATTGTTCAGAACTCTGCCCCGAACCTCACTTCCCTTACCCCCCTGCTCACTCCTCACCAACATGAGCACAAATTCAAAGGCCCCAACTTTCTCCACATATACTTTCAGTGGTGTCAAAATTGTGAACAAAACTATAATCAGTGTACATGCATCATATAGGACCAAGATGAAAGGATAAAAATGGATAGTTTGAACTTTGAAGAACCTGCTTTCAAAACAGAGCATTTAATTTTTTCTGAAGTTTACTTTTATGAATTTATTTTAAAATTATTTTATTATCTTTATTTTTTAACTTTCATTATAAAGGGATTTTTTTACTGTCAGTATAAAGGGATTTCAATTCAATATGTTAATTTTAAGTAAGACCTAGTAATTAAGAAGATAAACATTTATACATAGAGGAGAAAATTATGAATTGCTTATACTTTTCCATTTTCCTAATGAAAAATATGAGGCTTTTAAAAACATACATTCAGGATCAGAGTCAGATCTTGGGCTCTATTATTCCAAGATTCAGCTCTCTGCCTCTCAAACACTGTCACTCTTCATTGTAAAGTGGAAGACATGGCTGTGTGTGTCCTGAGATCTATCTCACTTCCCAGAACTGCAGGTAGGTGAGAGTGACCTCAGCATCTCTCAGACCTGCCTTGGCCCTGAGGCTCTACATAGTTAGAGGGCATCTTCCAGTCTTGAGCAGTCCTTGCTCATGCTCACCAAGTACCCAGGACTTCACTTTCCTAATTAGCTTGAGCATAAACAGAGAATAGTTGGTACTTAGGAATCCTTGCCCTTCACAACAAGTGAGGACTTAGAAAGCCACTGCATTGAAGATGAGCTTGAGATCAGCTGGCAGGAGGGCCAGATCTGAACCTGACATTTCATTTTACCACTCCAAATTCTAGCCCTTGAAAAAGTGTCAGGTATTCCCAAGAAATCATCAATGGGAGAGGATTCCACTTTCCTGATCTCATAGACGATCCCCCATAGACATAACACAGCTCTCCCAGTGCTGGGACCTCTAGGTAGCAGCTCTGTTGAGGTTAGAGTCAGGCTGCAGGTGCACACTGAACACTGTGCATCTGTGGCACAGAAGTAAGCAGCAATGTCTTCAGTCTGGGAAGTCAAGATGGACAGGGAACTGCTTCTGGCAGAGGTGTCCAGGGTGATTCTTAGCTGTCCACTGCTTCTTTCTCTCTCATTTGACCTTATTAAAATTAGCATGGTAGGTCCTCTGCCAGAATCCTGTCTGTACCACTGCAGGGTGATTATGTCAGATTTGTAACTGCAGTTCATGGTGGCATTTTCACCCTGTTGGATACTCAAGGTCTGAGTTTTCTCTTCTTGTTGGCTGTTCACCCCTAGAAAGAAACACAAGCCAGAGACCAGGGAGTCAGTTAATTGTTCCCAGAGTACATTCTAAATTCAACAAGAAGATTCAACTCTAAGCCATGTGGCCTCTGAAATTCAATGTCCCTGTTCCCATACTAGCAGTCACAACTTACTGGCCACATGAAGCCACAGAGTTATCAAGAACACTTCAAGTAATTTTTTCATCATTCTTGCTTTTGAGGATCACAGGAGATGCAGCTGTGGACCCTAAAATGGAGTCTGGCTCCTCAGGCACAAGTGTAGGTTCCTCTTGTTCCTGAGAAGGTATCTAGTTCTTCTGCTTCACAGAGTACTAGGGTTTTTTTTGCCATCCAGTCAGAGTCAAGCTTCTTTATTTGGTGTTATTTTATATTCAACTCTCTCTCTCTCTCTCTCTCTCACGCTCTCTCTCTCTCTCCCCTCCCCCCCCTCTCTCTCTGATGCTTGAAACCCAAGAGCTTCTGAGGAGATGGAGGCCCTGCCCTGTGGTAGTGGCCACAGCAGTCCGCTAGGAGAATGTGATCTGAAAAGAGGAAGAATGCAGAGCTGATACAGAAGTTTGCATTTCCTGCCATTATGAACTCTGATTCCAGATCAGAGTAAGAATGTATGCAGTTTAAGTCAGGCTAGAGATCAATGAAGGAACAGTGCTGGAGACAGAACAGCTTTGAGAAATACTGTTAGGATCTGTACAATAACTCTAATCTTTAAGAAAATATCTGTTGTCAAAGGCATTGGCTTGCACGACTCCATCTGAGGACTTAGGTCCTGTGAGGGTGCATATGCTGGCATGCACAACCCCTGGGGAAGGAGAAAACTCCTTCCAAGTCTGGGCAAAAGTCCAGACATCCAGGGGCTGGGAAGGTGGCTCAGTGGTAGAGTGCTTGCCTTGCATGCATGAGGCCCTGGGTTCGATTCCTCAGCACCACATAAGCAAAAAGAAAAAAGCCTAAGCCTCGGGTGAAGGCATGCAGAATGTGCTCTTCATGCTCCTCTGAGTAATCTCATAAACAATGCCTCCATATTCCCTTTGTGTGCCTAAAGAAACCCACCTGCACTTTGCTTACTCTTTATAACCGTTGATTCCATAGAACTGCTTCACATTTGTTGAGGCTTAACTCTTCCTGCTCACTGACCAAAGTTTAACTTTCATTGTCTGCATTACTGTAAAACTGTTTATGATGAACTTTCTGCCCCTCTGACTGAAGATTGACTTTCTATGCCTATATGCTGTATATAATCATGTGATATTTCCAATAAACTTTATCTCTACCCGCAGGGTGTGGTCCACTTTCTGCCTACCAGACACCATGTTCCCAGGTCTCACTGTGTGAACAGTGACAATCTGTGATCTCCTTCTGTGAAAATAAAAAAGTTTTTTTTTTTTTGCCTAATGCTAAAATTATGTGTAACTCAGAGTTTCTATGGATGGGCAAGAGACATGGACTCTAGTTGGATTAAGTAGAAAAGAACTGGGTTTGTCTCAGAATCCCCAACAGGGTCAGGCAATTGGATGCAAATAATATGCAGACAGAATAGGACAGAAAGTGCAAAGCTCTGCACATAGAGCAGTGTTTGGCAGGTGAGGGTTAGGAGCTGCCCTTCTTCTCTTTGGGTGGGGATAGAAATTTTGCCCTTGTGTTTCTGGTACTAATAGGATGGCTAGGGAATGGCTGAGTTTTGAAGAGTCTGGCCCGGAAGCTGATTTTCAAGATTTGGGATGACCAGCTGCTGGAAGTTACAGTTCAAAGCAGTGTTTCTAGAGCCAACTACTATTTGCTTTGATGATAAAAGAAGAATAAAAAAGGATTAATTTTCTAGGGCCATTTTAAAACAAATGAATATAACCAAAATCACTTTATGAGGGGTCACACCAGCTTAAATTCCCCACATATGGAAAAAACGAGGGTACTTCTCATTCCTGATTGTAGACCAGCTCTTCAACTCCAGACACTCAGTCATCACATTTTTCCAAGGTAGTAGAATGCCTTGAAAAGTGTCTAACCATCTTTCTACCTTTCCCCACTCTACATGAAGTATGGCCTCTGTTGCCAGACAACCTGGAGACCTTCAGTCTTTCCTGACTAGCCCAAGGGGGCTTGATCAACTACCTGAGGACTTTATATCCCCATCCTATAGCACAATTAATCCCTCCTAGGCTCCCTCAATGGTTATTAGAAAATCATATTCAATTCTGGTCATTGTAGGTGGAAGAAAAATGGTCCTTCTGATCATCCCTGTCTGTTGGAAGGGTACCTCTGAACTTGTCCTATTTTAATCTTGGGTTGTTATTTTTTCTTGTATAACAGTTGAAGGCCAATCACACCCTTGGCGATTTTTGAGATTATTAATCAAGAGGTTAAAGTAGCTGTGACAGAGTTCACTTCTGCTATGGTAGAGTGAGTTTGAAGAGAACTCTGGTTTTTACTGGGGAAAGCCATGGCTAGTGCCCAAAGTTCCTCAAACTGCTTTGGACAATAAATTTTCTGCTGCTGATATCTGAAAAAAAAGAAGGAAAGAAAACGTCATGACTATTTGTGTACAGAGGTGCATAATAAGATGTGTGCCCAAGGGATGTAGCGTACCAGTTATCAGTTTAGTGACTCTCAGCTGCAAATCCACCCTGTACACATTTCTCCTTGGCCTCCTGGCATGCTACGAAGTTTTATCAGTAGGCAAGGCTGGAAGGACACTTTCAGGAGGATGAGGTTTTCCTGTATGGTGCTGGGTCCCTGCAATTCTTGGTGAGCTTGGCACACCTGGAGACATGGCAGACATGTGCATTGTCAGCCACACAAGTGGTTACTTGGACTTATAAGCAGCTTTGCTTTGCCAAGAGATTAGTAAAGCACAACTTGAGATGTGACGAATGGGGAAATACAAGGTGTCCCAAAATAGGTGGCACAAGGCACAATCCTGTAGCTCAGGCTTTTTCTTTGCTTTTCTCTCTTTCCCCTCCCCCTTCTCCTCTCTCACCTTCTTTCCTAGCTACTATGATGTAAGCAACTCTGTTCTGTGAAACTCTCCCTCGCATGATGGACTGAAAACTATAACACTGTGTGCAAAAATAAATTATCCCCTCTTTAAATTGTTTTCTTAGGTATTTTGATCATAGTGACACAAAAGTAGTAAAGACAGTAGCTGATTCCCTGTTGTAATGATCAATGTTCATTGTAAAGTTGCCTTCTTCAAATCACTTCATTTCTTCCTCAGGATGGCCCTTGACTGCAGTAGGAATCTGTGAAGTGCCTGAGAGCAAAGGACTTTGTTGCAGAGGTCAACATTCACAGTGGAGTCTACGGAGCTTGGGAGAAACTGCTGGGATGTAAGGAACACAGGTGGGTGGCTGGAGGGACAAAGCAGGTAGAAAGGTGGTTGGCCCTTCTTAACTCTGCCTGGTCACCTAGAAAATAATGATTATTCTGCTCTGCTATATAGTTATTATTGCAAAAGTGCTTTTCTGGGTACTTCTAAAACTATAATTATTTAAAAAATTAAGTTAACAAGAGATGCTAATGAGAATCTTTGTGGACAAATAGTTGAGCTCAATCTGAAGCTAACGGACCACTGATGACATTCATTTTAAGAGGTAATTCAGTTTAGCTCCCTGGAAATGCAAGCCCCACAGTGGCCACAGACAGCTGACAGGAAGTAGTTTGTGTAAGTCTGAGGGTTTGTGCTCTGCTTCCTTTGCCAGAGCAGCTACTGTGGGCTCAGGGCACAGTAGTACATGGCTGAGTCATCCTCCTGAGTCATGGCCTTCTGCAGGTGGAAGGACTTCTCACTCTTATTTAGAGTGGCCGTGAAACCTTTGGCACTGCCTCCAGAGATGTGTTTCAGGAGCAGCTCGAGGCCTTGTCCTGGATGTTGGATGTACCAGAAGAGCTCAGGACTCCCAGAATAGGAATAGTTGCACTTCACCTGCACAGGGGCTCCTTCGAAGACAGAGATGTGGTCCTCAGGCTGAGCCACTGCCTGGGCTGTAATTCCTCCTGAAACATCAGTTCTAGATCAGAGAAACTGCAGAAGACAAAATGATTCCATGTCAAAACCCACAGAAAGGCTTGAATGAGAAGCGACTACTCACTCAATGCCAGCATGATCAGGAGTGCTGCGATGAGGGTAGGCTTCATGTCCCAGATGTGAGGTGACGAAGAATTTTCTGGAACCTGTTCAGCTACAGAGAATCTGACAGAGCAGAGTCATCTCTGAGTTTAACTCTTCCTTCCATCCGTACAGCAAGATGCTCTTCCTCGAAAGGTTTGCTGGCTGCTTGGCTTCTAGCTTAGTTCAAGTTACACAGCAACGCTCTCTAGAGGCCAAAATTGACACTGCAGAGAAGGTCGGGTTGCAGGTCAATCAGCATCGGGACAGAAAGAGCAATGTATGCTACAGGAAAAAAAAAATTGTCATTAGGGAAGTCTACAAATAGACTTTAATGGACTAGAACAAAAGTCTAAGAGCACCAAAGGCTGTGTGTGCAAAATTAGCTAAAAATGTATCAACTATGGAACATTTGCTAAAGTGTGCTATCTTGAATGAAAAATCACTAGAAAATTAATCAATAAATTTGGATATATCTTTCTTTTTTGGTCGTGGGTCTTGAACTCTGGGCCTGTGTGCTGTCCCTGAGATCTTCAGCTCGAAGCTAGCGTTCTACTTCTTGAGCTACAGTGCCACTTCCAGTTTTCTGGTGGTTAACTGGAGATAAGAGTCACATGAATTTGCCTGGGCTGGCTTTGAACTGCAATCCTCAGATTCCAGCATCCTGAGTAGCTAGGATTATAGGCATGCTAAGCGCCTGGCTGGGTATATTCTTAATAACCATTACAAAGTAAATTTTTAGCGGATATAATAGTTATATTTTAGATGGAAAAAAATTGAGAGACCCAATTTATTAACGTATAGTATTAGAGTAGATTTCTATGCATGATAGAAAGAATACAGGAAAAGGTTAATAGACCATACTTCATAGAAATTTAAGCTTTTGTGCACATTTATTAATGAAGTCTTTATATATATTATTGTAAAAATAGAGTACAGAGGGTTTATAGCTACACGAGTAAGGTAATGAGTACATTTCCTATCAAGCATTGTTACCTCTTCCTTTGTGTTTCCCCTACCATCCCATCCGTCCCCAACTACAGGTGTTTAACCAATTTTGCCAGCACCATTTACTGAAGAGGCTGTCTTGCTTCCATTCTATTTGTTTAGCTCCCTTATCGAAGATTATGTGGCTATAGATCTGTGGGTTCATTTCTGGATCTTCAGTTCTATTCCATTGTTCCTCAGGTCTGTTCTTGTGCCAGTACCATGCTGTTTTGATTATTTTGGCTTTGTAGTAGAGTTTGAAATTTGGTATTGATATTCCTCCAGCACTGTTCTTTCTGCTAAGGACTCTTTTTGCTATTCAGGGTCTTTTATTTTTCCATATAAATTTTTGGATTGCTTCTTCTATTTGCTTGAAGAATGGGGTTGAGATATTGACAGGTATTGCATTGAATTTGTAGATAGCCTTTGGCAGTATTGCCATTTTCATGGTATTAATCCTCCCAATACAGGATCATGGGAGGCATTTCTACTTCCTTAGTTCTGCTTTAATTTCCCCTTTCAAGTTTTTAAAGTTTTCATCACAGGGGTCCTTCACTTTTTTAGTTAACTCCTAGGTCTTTTATTTTTTGTGGGGCTCTGACAAAAGGAGTTGCTTTCCTGATTTCAGCCACACTCTTCTCATTGTTGGCATGCAGAAAAGCCATTAATTTTTGAGGGCTAATTTTATACCCTGCTACTTTGCCAAAGTTTTAGATGAGCTCTTGTAATTTGGGAGTGGTGTCCACAGGTTGCTTTAACTACAAGATCATGTCATCTGCCAAGAGGGAGAGTTTTACTTCATCTTTCCCTGTTTGGATCCCCTTTATGTTTGCATTTTGTCATATTGCTGTAGGTAGGCATTCTAATACTCAATTGAAGAGAAGTGGAGAGAGTGGACTTCCTTGTCTCATTCCTGAGTTTAGAGGAAATGGCTTTAGCTTTTTGCCATTAAGTATAATGCTGGCTGTAGGTTTGTCATATACATCCTTTATTATATTGAGGAATGTGCTATGGATTCCTGGTTTTTCCAGAGCTTTCTTCATAAAGAGGTGTTGGATCTTGTCGAAATGTTTTTTCTGTATATATTGAGATAATCGTGTGGTTCTTACCCTTGCTCTTGTTGATGTGATGAGTTATATTAATTGATTTGTGTATATTGAACCAGCTTTGCATCCCTGAAATGAATCCTGTTTGATCGTGGGTTATGGTTTCTGTTTTTTTGATGAGTTGTTGAAATTTTGTTGAGAAGTTTTGCATGGATGTGCATCAAAGAAATGGGTCTCTTTCTTTGATGAGTCCCTTCCTGGTTTTGGGATGAGGGTTATAATGGCTTCATAGAAAGAGTTTGGTAGTGAACTTTACTTTCAATTTCATTGAGGATTTGGAGGAGTATTGGTGTGAGTTCTGCTTTGAAGGCCTTGCAGAATTCAGCTGTAAATCCATCCAGGCTTTTTTTTTTTGGGTGGGAGGTCTCATTGATGTTTCTAGTTTGATGCTTGATATGGGTCTGTTAAGTTGGTTTAAACAATCTTCGGTTAGTTTGAGCATGTCATTATTTGCTAAAATTCGACTATTTCTTCCAGATTGTCAAACTTATTAGCATAAAACTTTGAGAAGTATTCCTTTATCATGTCTGAACCTTGTTTTTTCTGTGATGATAGTTCCATTCTCATCTCTGAGTTTATTTGGGTGTATTCTCTTCTTTTTTTGATAACATTTGCTAAAGGTCTGTCAATTTTGTTATTTTTTTTGAGGAACCAACTCTGTTGATTTTTTCTACATTTTTTGTATTCTAATTCATTTAATTCTGATTTAAATTTAATTGTTTCCTTCTACTGGATTGGGGTTTGGCTTGTTGCTTTTATTTCAAGAAGCTTCAGGTGCCTTGTTAAATGGTTGGTTTCAGATCTCTCCAATTTGTTGATACAGGAACTCAGAGCTATAAACTTGCCTCTGAGTACTGCCATTGCTGTGTCCCAGAGGAGCTGGTAATTTGTGTGTTCATTTTTGTTAAATATCATGAACATTTGAATTTTCTTTCTAATCTCTTCTATGACCCACTGGTGGTTCAAGAGTGTGTTGTTTAGCCTCCATGTGTTATAAATTTTTCTTTGGTGGCTTTTGGTGTTGAATTCTAATTTTATTCCTTTGTAGTCTGAGAGAATGCAGGGCATAATTTCAATGTTTCTGAACTTAGACAAATTTGCTTTGTGACCTAAAATGCCGTCTATTTTGGAGAATGTTCCATGTGCTGCTGAGAAGAATGTGTATTCTGATGCTGCTGGGTGAAATATTCAGTAGATGTCTGTTAAGTCTTGCTGATCTCTGTGGTTGTTTAGATCTGAGTTTTCTCTGTTGAGTTTTTGCCGGGTTGACCTATTCAGTGGGGATAGTGGTATGTTAAAATCCCCCAAAATTAATGTCTTTGAATGTATGTGAGATTTTTATGGAAAGTAGTGTTTGTAAACTAGTCATTATTTGGTGAATAGATATTTAGAATTGCTGCATCCTCCTCAGGGAGAAATGCCTTAACATTCTTTATCTCTTCTTCTCATTAATTCTAATTTGAAGACTATTTTATCTATTAAGATTGCAAGTCCCGCCTGTTTATGGGTGCCATGTGCTTGGTAGATTTTATTGCAGCCTTTCACTTTCAGAATATGTTTGTTTTTATGGGCAAGGTGTGTTTCTTGAAGGCAGCAGATAGAAGGGTCTTGCTTTTTGATCCAAGTAGACAATCTATGCCACTTAATTGGAGAGTTAATGGAGTCTTAAAGCAATATCATGTCCATAAAATTTCCACTTGCCATCACTGGTTTTGACCTTCTCATACAGAATATGCTCCTCAGAATTTTGGTTACAAGTTAAAAAGCAATGGGCCATAAACAAAGAAGCATTCATTCCATAAAGAGTGAAGATTGGAAAAGTCTCTGATCTTCATTTGCCAAAGGGCACCTTTGGCTACAGCCAGACTTAACTCTGTTACTCTGCTTTGGAGTTAGACATATGTTTGGTGTGAAGAAGCTGGGAGCCTAGAATGAAACACAGGAAAATACAACTCATCGAGTGCTTGTGCTGAAGAGATCACTTGACCTCTAGAAAGGAAACTAATTCTCTTAGGAACATGTCTTCTCTTGCCTCCACCAAGTTGAGACAAAAATAACAAATAGGTTGAGTCCCTCTGTCCTTAAAGAGTATAAAGCTTCCAGGGAACAAAGATTGGCTTCAAGTTTTTGGCTGGGATCTCTCAGAACCACTGGCTGCAGTATTCTGCTGATTTTGCAGTTGCTGACCACAGACAGAACATCTAGCCACCCACCCACCCCCTCTTCCCTCCAGGGATGCCTATGTGATCAGACACCTCAGGAGGGAAGGGAAGAAAGGGAAAAGATCATTCAGATATACATTGGAGACAACCATTAGTATCAGAAAGCCAACTTCTTTAGTCACAAAATCAGAACATGCAAATTTCAAAACAACAATTTATTTACAAGAAAGATTTTACTGAGGAAGAATATCACTGGCTACTTTATAGAATTCTAAGCACAATTAAATGAAATTAGGAGATTACTGTAAACCTGTAACTTGACCATCATGAACATGAAAATATGTTTAGTGAGACTGGTTTTTAGAGAATAGAACAGGTATAGGTTGGCAACTTCATTTCCATCTCCCTCCTTTTGTACCAGATAAACCCATAGCTGGGATTATTCTGAAATCTCCACAATGAATTAGGAAATGATGAATAAAGAAGGACAGCCTTTCTGTCTGCAGTCCTTTTGATGCTATTTTTAAGGAGCAGGTTTTGTTATCCTATCATGTGAGTCAAATCACAAACAATTTGGAATTACATACCCACTATAATATGGATGCATAATATATAATTGTACATGTGAAATTTATTGTTATTATAAAGGTGATGTAAAGAGGGCTTACAGTTACATAACTCAGGTAAAGAGTACATTTCTTTTTGGAAAATATCCCCTCTCTTGCTCTCCCACTTTCTCTTTGCATCCCCACCCACAAATTATATAGTTTATTTTCAACATATAGTTGAAACTAACAAATGCAGTTTTTCTTCATTTGTTCATCATTCCCCTCCTAAAGACATGAATGAATGAGTACACAAGATAAAATGAAAAACAAAAATAGCAAAAAAGCAAAAAACCCTTTATTTCCATTTCCTAGGTTAATTTTGATAAATATTATTTTGTATGATCTGATGCACATAGGCATTGTACATATAGAATTTTGTAAACTTGTCAGATGAAATTATACTATTTCCTGGTCTTGAATATGATAATAGGAAAGTAAAGCTTGATGCTGTGAATTTTTGTAGCAAAGATCTACTTTCTCACTACTTTGCTATTGTGTTTTGAAAGACTAAAAATGTGGTGTGACATCATGTCATGCATGAACTAGTGTGACTTAAAGTGAAATCCCAAAGAAATTTTCCCTACCTCCTCCTGTATTTTGGCTGATATCTTATCTTAGATTAATTGTAAGGATTTTATGAGGAAATCACTGGAATAATATACTTTTAAAAAGGTTAAAACTTAATGAATTTTAGATTTTTCATATATTATTAAGAACTATACTCAAACCAGGTTCTGGTAGCTTACACCTGCAATCCTAGCTACTCAGAAAGCTGATAACAGAACATCAGGATTTGAAGCCATCTTGGGATGACAAATCCAAGATACTCTTGCTTTCATAACTATCAATAAATCCAGAATTGAAAGTATAGCTCAAATAGTAACGCAAACAGCTTGGTACTGGCACAAGAGGAGAGCTGAGGACCAATGGAATAGAACTGAAGACCCAGAAATGAACCCACAGATCTATAGCCACCTAATCTTCGATAAGGGAGCTAAACAAATAGAATGGAAGGAAGACAGCCTCTTCAGTAAATGGTGCTGGCAAAATTGGTTAAACACCTGTAGAAAACTAAAGCTAAATCCTCATATATCACTCTGTACCAGAATCAACTCCAAATGGACCAAAGACTTCAAAGTCAAAGCAGACACCCTGAAAATATTATAGGAAGGAATAAGAGAAACTCTAGGGCTCCTTGGCACAGGCCGAAATTTTCTTAATAGAGACCCAGAAATACAACAAATCAAAAAAAGGTTGGACAAATGGGATTGGATGAAACCACAGAGATTTTGCATGGCAAAGGACATAGCTAGCAAGATCAATAGAAAGCCCACGGACTGGGAGAAGATCTTCACTAGCCATACAATGGACAAGGGTCTCATATCTAAAATATACTTAGAACTCAGAAAACTACATCCCCCAACAACAAATCTTCCAAGAAACAACTGCCAAAAAATAAGTGGGCTAAAGACTTAAAGAGAAACTTCTCTGAAGAGGAATTAAGAATGGCCAATACACACATGAAGAAATGCTCTACTTCTCTAGCCGTAAAAGAAATGCAAATCAAAACAACATTGAGATTCTACCTCACCCCAGTCAGAATGGCTAAAATCAAGAAATCTAATAACAACAGATGCTGGAGGGGAAGTGACCAAAAAGGAAGTCTACTGAATTGTTGGTGGGAATGTAAACTTGTTCAACCACTCTGGAAATCAGTGTGGAGGTTCCACAAAAGACTCCACAGAGCTCCCCTATGACCCAGCAATCCCACTTTTGGGCACTTACCCAAACAATCACAAACAAGGTTATACTAAAACTACCAGAACCACTGTGTTTATTGCAGCATTATTTACCATAACTAAGATATAGAACCAACCCAACCCAGATGCCCCTCAGTAGATGAATGGATAAAGAAAATTATACACACACACACACACACACACACACACACACACACACACACACACACACATATACATACATACAGTGGAATTGTATGCTTCCATCAGAAAGAATGACACTGCCCATTTATTAGGAAATGGAAAGACTTGGAAAAAACTATAAATGAATTAAGCCAAGCACAAAGAAACATAGTTCCCATGGTTTCCCTTGTTTCTAATAAGTAGTATGTCTAGGACAAACAGAAAAGGTCAAAAGCTATATGCATAGGACCATATAAAATGATGTTAAGCTAAATAAAAACTGAGACAGGGACACAAGAGTTTTTTTCTTTCTTGCTATAATTTTTAACATACTTATAATGTACTATGTGATTTTTTTGTTTCTTTGGTATGTTCCTCCCCCATGGTATAACCCCTGTTTTCACTGTATTTGATTCCGGTACCCTGCATCTTGTATATATACTTTTCTAATTTGGGGAGGAAAAAACAAAATGATTAAATAGGGATACACAATGTCCCATTGTAGCAATGAGATGAACAAGACACTCTGTTGAAAATGAACTTTACCTTTTCAGTTAGGAGGAGGGGACACGAGTAGTTAGGGAGGTGGGAATAAGTGGATGGTAGGGTTAAAACAAAGGAGGAGGCAAAAATGCTGGATAGGAAATATACTCATTACTTTATTCATGTAACTGTAACCCCTGTACTCTTAAAAAAAAGTGTGGCTCAAATGGTAGAGCACCAGCCTTGACGGAAAAATCTAAGAATGTGAAACCTGGCAAGAAAGGAAAAAGTAAAACAAACCTATACTGAATTATTCATTGGATTTATGTATTGTGTTCGTCTTCTGTTCCATCAAATTACTTCTGATAAAGGTAAGAGCCAAGATTAGAAGACTAGATGTTTTGTATCATTTAATTTAACATGTCAGAATAATATAGTGGGATATTCTGCATGTGATAGCTGTGATATAAAACTGGATTAGACAACAACATTAATATTAATCAATATTGATCTGACTACATTAATATACTTCAATAATAAGATAGAGGAAGGACACTTTCTGGGACAATGTTTATGTTTGCAGCATTATTTATGTGACAGTTGTTTGGGTATTATATTTAAATTTCTCAAAAAAATTTAGACATTATATGGACCCTTTTGGGTATTCCTTAATGAAAAATTTTAAATTGGAATGTTAAGAGAAAACTGGAAAATATTTCAACCATATCAATAATTTAAAAATTAATATTTTAAAATTCTTTTAGAGGAAAAATATTCACTCAAACCCTCCCTGCTATTGCTCTTCACACCCATAGCATCCAGATCCCAGCATATTTGCTGTGCGCTGGGTTCTGCTGCAGCTCAGGCCTTACTGGGGCCCCTGTAGGTTTGGATACAGGCTGCAGGTGTTGGGGGAGCATTGTGTACGCATTGCACAGAGATAGGTTGCTGGGTCACTGAGCTGGGAGTTTCTGATGTGCAGGGAAAGATAGAGGCTGGCTTTGTTGAGGTGCACTGTGAATTTTCCTTCATCTTTATCACCGTTGGAGTATGTAGATGCCAGAAGCTCAGGGCCTTTCCCAGAATACTGTCTGTACCACATGAAGTACTGATAAGCACTATTCTTATAAGTGCAGTTGAGAGAGGCAGTGGCTCCCTCTGGAACACTGAGGGACTCAGGATGCTGCTTCACCTCCTTCTGTTGGCTGTTTACCCCTGTGCAGAAAGACAAATGTCATATAAAGGAACAATACAATACAAAGTGGATGCTTTCTCTTATGGAATGTAAATTACTTTTTTCCATGGGCCTTCCACCCTCCCTTGCCTAAAAACTGAGAACCTTCTGGTTTTTCCTCACATACCTGACACAGACACACAGACAACAACTCCCATCACTGAACTTCATGTTCCCATAGAAATGCCAACTCACAGCTCAAGTGATGCCACAGGATAACTAATAAGACACTCAACGATCTCATCCTTTCCCACTGAGGGCAAAGATTACAAACTGCACAAGAAAGTAAATCTCAGTATTGTGCTTTAGAAAACATAACAGGAACTGTCCTTCAAGTAGAAGAATAGGATCTTTTCTCCACGCCTCCTGCACCAACCAACTCCTCCCTTCCTTTCTCACTTAAGAGAACTTGAAAGGTTTCTTTTTGGTCCCTGAATGCACACTGCCCTCTTGTGGTTGCTACTGATCAAATACTTAAAATGCAAATCAAATATTCAAACAAATATTCAAAATGCAAACCCTTCTTACATGAAATGTTAAAACGTAAAAATAGATATCTAGTTAGAGATTTTGGCAAAATTTGCTCAGAGTAAATATGGGGTCGTGATGTTCACGTGTGCATTTTATATTACTTTTTTTTGGAGTAAAGCAGTGATTCTCAAAACCCTATTTCATGCACTAAAAATATTATATTTTTACTGTGGAAATCTGGGTGTTGTTTTCAGGACCAAGCAGCATTTCACATAGTAGAGATCTTCTTCATATCAATCTAGGCACCTTCAAGTCATTCCTCATCTTTAATTTTCAATGAAATTTCCTGAAATTTAAAAGAAAACTTTATAACACAGAATGGTTCAACATCTACTTAATGGAATGTTTCTTGTTCACAGCCTGGGAAATATTTATTTTCATTTTACAGTGTATATTAGTTTTGCAAAATAATGGGTTTATTGTGATTTTCATACATGATATAATGTACTTTGGTTATTATCACTCCAACATTCCTTCCTCCTTCCCCTTTACCTCCTTCTTCCTAATAGTTCAGCTTCTATTTAGAATGCCTTACGTTTCTCTAGTTTACACATATTAGAGAAAACATTTGTCTTTCTGAATCTGGATTATTTCATTCAATGTGATGATCTCTAGATCCACACATGATCCTTTCATCAATATGTTTCATTTTTGTCTTCAAATACTACATTTTCTTCATCTATTAGTTCTTTGCTGAGCTGATCCCACAGCTTAGCCATTGTGAACAGTGTCACATTATGCATGAGTTGTGCTAGTGTCTCTACTGTATGTTGACTTTGATTCCTTTAGGTATATACCTGAGAGTGTTAAAGCAGTATCTTCTGATATATCTATATATCTATATCTATATATAGATATAGATATATAGATATATATTCAAGAAGCTCCATTCAGAAAGCTTTGTAGTTATTTCAGTATGTATTTTCAGGAAATGCTATAGTGATTTTGATAGAAGCTGTATTAATTGTCATGCCTACTGGCAGCACATAAGAGTTCCAACAGAGCATTTGGAAATGAGCACACTTATATTGATTAAATAGAAATAATTAGCCCCATATCTAAACTTTAAATAAAAGGAGACATATCCATTATTTTGTTTAAATTTTCTAATCCTTTCATCTTTCTTGATTAAAGCCATAAAAATCTAGGAGTTGATGTCAACCTTAGAAAGTTATAAATCTTACTCTCTCTATTTTTTTCCCCCTTCCAAAGATGGGCTGATCAGAACCTCAGAACTTTTCTTTCCTCACTGAATGCTGCAAAGAAGTAGATTGGGGAGAAAGAAAATATTGAAATCATTTTCTCCAAAGATTGGTTGTACTTGATTAAATTACAGTTATTTCCTGGTAGCTTCAAAAACCAAAGAACAGAAAAAAAAGAGCATATTAAGAGCCTTGACAAAAGTTTGAAGATGAAGCATAAAGTCTTAAATACAGAACATGGGCTGAAGCACTGTCTTTGTAGGAAACACACAAAATAATGAATGAATTAATATATCTACTGTTTTGACAAACCCAAGAGCCATATAAGTGCTCAAAATGACCGAAGTCATTTATCATCAAATTGTCCTGCAGAACCTTTCTGCCTGATGATGTTAAAGTAGAAGCAACTCCTTTTGATGAATGGCTATGGAAACCACAGCTGTATCCCAATGATGTTAAGTATCAAGTGGTCTACATTATCCACAGTAATAAATTCATAGATGTATCTGATAAATAACAGAGTACTGAAGAGCAAGTTCTATTCAAAGGCAATTTATTTCAAAGTAAATGCTACTCTATATGGTACAATTCAATTCAATCCATTGGACTATGTAAATTGTTTTACTTAAATAAGAATATGTTTGTGTACATGTGGAAAATACATTTTTTCCTTTTCTGTTCACTTCTATACCTCATATGTTGGCATTTTAAATGATATAATAAAACAAATAAAGTCATAAATGTAAAATACCAGATTTTTAATTATCTATGTGACAATGATCTGTTTTTCCTACTTTTTATGACTCCAACTTAGTGCTCAGCTTCATTTGATGTCACCTATAACCTCATAGAATTTCTTGTAGGGAAGATCTCCAATGATTAATATCCTAAGCCTTGTTTAAGTCTTCAAATGTCTCAATTTCTCTTTTATTTGTGAAAAAATTAGTTCCAATGTATAGAATCACTGGCTGAGTGTTTTTTTTAATACATTTTTATTTTTGGTGGCAGTGATGGTTTTGTTTTTTGTTTTTTTGCTTTTCTTTTTAGCAGTTTAGATAATCATTCCACTATTCTGACTTCCATGATTTTTGATGATTAAATGATGGTTGGTAATAAAGAATCCTTTGTAGCTGGTGGGTCAGACCTGTAATCTTCATGTATTGCTCAGGATGATAAGATCTGAGGATCATGGTGTGAAGCCAGCCATGGCAGGAAAGTCCATGAGACTCTTATCTCCAATACACCATCAGAATACCAGAAGTGGTGCTGTGGCTCAAGTGAAAGAGCTCTAGCCTTGAGCAAAAGGAGACAGTGCCCAGAGACAGTGCCCAGAGCCAGAATTCAAGTCCCAGGATTGACAAAAAAAAAGAAAGAAGAAGAAAAAAGAATCCCTTGCATGTGGTTTCTCTCTCACTGCTTCCAAGATTTTACTTTGTTCCTGTCTTCAACAGTTTACAATATGACACAATCTAGATTTGTTTGGCTTTGTTTTCTTGGTACATATTGAGATTTATGGATGTGTATATTCATATGCTGTACCAAGTTTGGTCACTGTTTCTTTATTTCTTCTATTTTACCTCACCTTGCTTCCTCCCCTCTTCTAGAATTGCTACTGCATGTTTGACAGTGACACAAAGGTCTCAGGCTCTGTTCATTTCTCTTTCTCTCTTTTTCTCCCCAAACTGAGTAATGTCAATTCACTTACCCCACATTTGAAGATTCTTTCTCATGAGTGTTCAAACACGCTGTGGAACCACTCTAGTAAAATCATTTGAGATAAGCGACTTTATGTAGCCATTTCTCTGCCCTGGTGGAATTCTGGCTCATGTCCTTTGCATTTGTCCTCCAAGGAAATCCTGACAGGTATGAGCCAAACACTGTGCTTTGAGTTCAAGCCTACTCTTTACATGGGCAGCAGAAACCCATAGTGTGAATGTGTGCTACTATTATTTTTTTTTTTTTATATTGTAAACCTTTTTTTAATTGTGAAAATACCATACAGAGGAATTACAATTACATGGGAAAAATAGTGAGTACACTTCTTAACAAGCATTGTTGCCTCCTCCTTTGTTTCCTCTTCCCATCCCTTCCCCTCTCCACCACCCCTCTCGCTATCCCCGCCCCCCCCCCCCAAAGATGTAAAGTTCGTTTTTCGACATAACGACTTGTACATCTCATTGTTTTAATGGGTCCACCTGTAACCCTATTTAAACAGTTTGTTTTTCCCTTCCCCTCCACAAATTATATCAACATCAAATACAGGGAAAGCAGAGCTTATACCCTGGGGAGATACATGCAAAGCATCAAAGAAATCATCTCATAAATATGTTAGAAACAATCACAAGAGAGAAAAAGAAAACATTTGAATCCTTATCTTGGGGTTCATTTCGCCTAACATCAACTTGTCTGCCAGTTTCTGTTTGCTGCAGACATATACTAGTTATTGCAAATAAGGGAAACCATGGGACCTATATTTCTTTCGGCCTGGCTTACTTAACTTTATATAATTTTTTCCAAGTCTTTCCATTTCCTAACAAATGGGGCAATGTCATTCTTTCTGATGGAGGCATAGAATTCCATTGTGTATATATACCACAATTTTCTTGATCCATTCAACTACTGAGGCGCATCTGAGTTGGTTCCATATCTTAGCTATGGTAAATAATACTGCAAGAAACATAGATGTGCTGGTATATTTAGTTTGGTCCTGCTTGTGATCATTTGGTTAAATGCCCAAAAGCGGGATTGCTGGGTCATAAGGGAGCTCTACGTGGAGTCTTTTGAGGAACCTCCATACTACTTTCCAAAGTGGTTGAACAAGTTTACACTCCCACCAACAATGCAGTAAGGTTCCCTTCTGTCCACTTCCCCTCCAGCATCTGTTGTTATTAGAGTTCTTGATTATAGCCATTCTAACTCGGGAGAGGTGGTATCTCAATGTTATTTTGATTTACATTTCTTTTATGGCTAGAGAGGTTGAGCATTTCTTCATGTGTATATTGGCCATCCTTTCTTCTTCAGATAGGTTTCTCTGTAACTCTTTAGCCCACTTATTTATTGGGCAGTAGTTTCTTTGAGGATTTGTTGTAGGGGGATTTAATTTTTTGAGTTCCAGGTATATTTTAGATATGAGACGCTTGTGTGTTGTATGGCTAGTGAAGATCTTCCCCCAATCCGTTGGCTTTCTATTGATCTTGCTAGCTATCTCCTTTGCCATGCAGAAGCTCTGCAACTTGATGCAATCCCATTTGTCCAATCTTTCTTTGATTTGTTGTGTTTCTGGGTCTCTATTAAGAAAATTTCGGCCTGTGCCAAGGAGACCTAGGATTTCTCCTATTCCGTCCTGCAATGTTTTCAGAGTGTTTGCTTTGACTCCGAGGTCTTTGGTCCATTTGGCGTTGATGTAGCTTTAGTTTTCTACAGGTGATTAAACAATTTTGCCAGCACCATTTACTGAAGAGGCTTTCTTCCTTCCATCCTATTTTTTTTTTTTTTAGCTCTCTTATCTAAGATTAGATGGCTATAGGTCTGTAGATTCATTTCTGGGTTTTCAATTCTATTCCATTGGTCCTGAGGTCTGTTATTGTGCCAGTACCAAGCTGCTTTTATTACTATGGCTTTGTAGTAGAGTTTGAAATTTGGTATTGATATTCCTCCAGGAATCTTCTTTCTGTTACAGATCATTTTTGCTATTTTGGGTCTTTTATTGTTCCATATGAATTTTTGGATTGCCTCTTCTATTTCCTTGAAGAATGAGGTAGGAATATTGATAGGTATCATATTGAATGTGTAGATAGCCTTGGGAAGTATTGCCATTTTCACGATGTTGATGCTTCCAATCCAGGAGCATGGGAGGTTTTGCCACTTTCTAAGTTCTGTTTTTATTTCCTTCTTCAGGTTTTTAAAGGTTTCATCATAGGAGTCCTTCACTTTTTTAGTTACTTAATTCCTAGGTATTTTATTTTATTTTTTGTGAACATACTGTACAGAGTGATTACAATTACATGGGCAAGATAATGAGTACATTTCTTATCAAGCATTGCAGCCTCCTCCTTTGTTTACACTTCACATTCCTTCCCAGCCTTCTCCACACCCCCTCACCCAATCCCCCCCCCCCCCCCCCCCCCCCCCCGCACCAAAGTTGTAAAGTTCACTTTCGACATGACAACTTGTAGGTATTTTATTTTTTTGTGGGGCTGTTATGAATGGAGTTGCTTTCCTGATTTCAGCCAGGCTTTTCTCATTGTTGGCATACAGAAAAGCCATTGATTTTGGAGGGCTAATTTTATACCCTGCTACTTTGCCAAAGTTTTGAATCAGCTTGAGTAATTTGGGAGTGGAGTCCGTAGGATTCTTTAAATACAAGATCATGTCATCATCAAAGAGGGAGAGTTTTAGTTCATCTTTCCCTATTTGGATCTCTTTTATGTTTGCATCTTGTCTTATTGCTGTAGCTAGGCATTCTAATACTAGATTGAAGAGCAGTGGAGAGAGTGGAAATCCTTCTCTCATTCCTGAGTTAAGAGGAAAAGGCTTTAGTTTTTCACCATAAAGTATAATGCTGGCTGTTGGGTTGTTATATACAGTCTTTATTGTATTGAGGAATGTTCCATGGATTCCTAATTTTTCCAGAACCTTCATCCTAAAGGGGTGTTGGATCTTGTCAAGTGCTTTTTCTGCATCTATTGAGATAATCATGTGATTCTTATCCTTGCTCCTGTTGATGTGATGAATAATATTAATAGATTTGCGTATATTGAACCAGCTTTTCATCCCTGAAATAATCCTGTTTGATCGTGGTGTATGATTTTTTGGATGAATTGTTGAAGTCGATTGGCCAAAATTTTGTTGAGAAGTTTTTCATTGATGTTCATCAAAGAAATGGGTCTATAGTTCTCTTTCCTTGATAAGTCCCTGCCTGGTTTTGGGGTGAGGGTTATGATGGTTTCATAGAATGAGTTTGGTAGTAAACTTTCTCTTTCAATATCATTGTTGAGTTGGAGGAATATTGGTGTGAGCTGTACTTTGAAGGCCTTGTAGAAAGCTGCTGTAAAACCATCTGGTCCTGGGCTTTTCTTAGACGGGCGGTCTCTTATTGCTGTTTCTATTTCAATGCTTGATATGGGCCTGTTAAGATGGTTTAACTCATCTTGGTTTAGTTTTGGCATGTCAATACTTGCTAAGAAAAGGTCCATTTCTGCCAAGTTCTCAAACTTATTAGCATAAATGTTTGAGAAGTATTCCCTTACAATGTTCTGAATCTTGGTTGTTTCTGTGGTGATGTTTCCATTCTCATTTCAGAGTTTATTTATTTGGGTGTGTTCTCTTCTTTTTCTGATAATATTTGCTAAGGGTCTCTCTATTTTGTTAATTTATTCGAAGAACCAACTCTTTGTTTTGTTGATTTTTTTCTATGTTTTTTTTTTTTTTTTGGATTCTAAATCGTTTAATTCTGATTTACTTTTAATTATTTCTTTCCATCTACTGTCTGGGCATTTATCTTGCTGCTCTTTTTCAAAGAGGTTCAGATGTCTCATTAAATTGTTGGTTTCAGATCTCTCTAATTTGTTGACGTAGGAAGTTAGAGCTATAAACTTTCCTCTGAGTAATGCCTTTGCTGTGTCCCAGAGGAAATGGTAATTTGTGTGTTCATTTTTGTTGAATATTTGAATTTTGTTTCTAATCTCTTCCATGACCCACTGGTGATTCAACAGTATGTTGTTCAACTTCCATGTGTTACAGGACTTTCTTTGATAGCTTTTGGTGTTGAGTTCTAATTTTATTCCCTTGTGGTCAGAGAGAATGCAAGGTATAACTTCAATGTTTCTGAATTTGGACAAGTTTGCTTTGTGACCTAAAATGTGGTCTATTTTGGAAAATGTTCCTTGTGCTGCTGAGAAAAATGTGTATTCTGATGCTGCTGGGTAAAATATTTGGTAGATGTCTCTTAAGTCTAATTGTTCTATGTAGTTGTTCAGATCTGTGGTTTTTCTGTTGGGTTTTTGCTGAGTTGAACTATGTAGTTGGGATAGTGGTATGTTAAAGCCCCCAACAATTAATGATTTTTTTTATCTATGTGAGATTTGAGGGAAAGTAGTGTTTCTTGGATAAATTTGGGTGCTCCCTTGTTTGGCAAACAGATATTTAGAATTGTAATATACTCCTGAAGGAGAGATCCCCTAATTAGTATGTAGCAACCTTCTTTATCTCTTATCACGAATTTTAATATGAATTCTATTTTATCTGATATTAGGGTTGCAACTCCCACCTGTTTATGGGGGCCATTTGCTTCATAGATTTTGTTCCAGCCTTTGACTTTCAAAATATGTTTGTTTTTATGGGCAAGGTGTGACTCCTAAAGGCAGTAGATATAAGATAGTGCTTTTTAATCCAACTAGACAGTCTATGTCACTTAATTGGAGAGTTAAGTTTGTTTATGTTGAGAGTTATGACTGAGAGGTGTTTGGGAGTTCCTGCCATGTTATCCATTTTCCTGGGGCTGTGGCAACTGGGTTCTTCCTTTGGTTCTTGGATTCTCGGTTTGGGTGTGGTTTCTTGGCCTTTATTGTGCTCTTGTTGGTTTTCTATGTGTAGGACATCTTTAAGTATCTTTTGTAGGGCTGGTTTGGTGGAGATATATTGGTTATGAAGGATAGTTTAGCTGGGTACAGTATTCTTGGTTGATAATTGTTTGTCTTTAGGGCATGGCATACATCATTCCAGGCTCTTCTTGCTTTGATTGTCTCTGCTGAGAAATCTGAGGTGATTCTAATTGGTTTTCCTTTATAGGTGATTGATCTTTTCTCCTTGACAGCGTTAAGGATCTTTTCCTTAGTTTGAATTGTTCCTGTGCAGATTATAATGTGACAGTGGGATGTCCTATTCTGGTCTGGTCTATTTGGGGTTCTAAAAGCTTTTTGTATCTGAATAGGCCTATCTTTTTGTATGTTTGGGAAGTTCTCTGCTAGGATCCTGTTAAACAAATTTCCTAGACATTAACTTCTGTCTCTACCTGCTCCTCTACACCCATTATCTTCTGATTAGGCCTTCTGATGGTGTCTTCCAAATGTTGAATAGATCTGTCATATTTCTTGGATTTGTCTTGGATAGTTGTATGTTCTTTCTCTATAATATCTAGGCTGTCTTCAATCCCCGAGATTCGATCTTCTGCATAGTCTAACCTACTGTCAAGACTTTCTACTTTGTTTTTTATTTCTTTTCCTACTAATTGGTTGGCTTTGATGGCTTCTAATTCTTTGTTGGAACTTTGTTTTAGATCTTGTATGAACTTCTTTACTTCCTTAATTGGGTGTTCAGTGTTTATTCTCAATTCACTTATTTGATTGGTTATGGTTTCCTTGGACTCCCTTGCCTTCTGTCAGGCTCCATTCAGCATTCCCTTTGTGGTCTCCCTGACTTTTTTATTTATTTATTTATTTTTTTATTGTGAAAAAACTGTACAGAGGGGTTACAATTACATGGGCAAGATAATGAGTACATTTCTTATCAAGCATTGTAGCCTCCTCCTTTGTTTCCCCTTCCCATCCCTTCCAAGCCTCCCCCCACCCAATCCTCCCCCCACCCCCCCCACCAAAGCTGTAAAGTTTGTTTTTGACATGACAACTTGTACTTCTCATTGTTGCAACAGGTCCACCAGTATCTTTATGTAAACAACTTGTTTTTCACCATACCCTCCACAAATTATACCGACTTCAAATACAGTGAAAGCACTGGTTATAGTGTGGGGGAGGGACATACAAAGCAACAAAGAAATAATCATATAAATGCGTTAGAAACAAATGCATGAAAGAAAAAAAACATTTAAATACATATCTTAGGGTTCATTTTCCTAACATCACCTTATCTGACCTTTTCTGCTTGACTCATACATATACTAACTATTGAAAATGAGGGAAACCATGGGACCTATGTTTCTTTGGGCTTGGCTTACTTCACTTAATATAATTTTTTCCAAGTCTTTCCATTTCCTAACAAACGTCTCCCTGACTTCTTTCAGCTGTCCGTTTATGGATTCCATGAATGCCTTTAGTGATCTTTGTCTATTCTCATTTGCTCTCGCAATCCTGTATTACTCCTTGATTAGCTTCCTCACATTCACGCAATTCCTGTAGTTCTCTTTGACTGTTCTCAACCTGCTCACGCAATTCCCGTATCAATCTTTGAGCAGCTTTCTCACACTTATGAGATTCCTGTACTGATCTTTGGTTTGCCTCCTGTCTCTCCCTTTCATGCTCACACTGAGTCCTTTGCAGGTTTTCAATATTTTCATTCACTATGTTTACCAATAGTGTTTGTAGAGCTTTTTGGGAACCCCCCCCTCTGGATTATTTATTAACTGTTCTGTCACCTGATTATCATGAGTGGGAGTTGAGATACCAGGACTTGCCATTTTTCTTATGTTTTTCTGGCTTGTTTTGCCCATTTGGTATGAAAGGAAAACCTATTTTGTGCTAGAACACTATTTTAAGGCAAGCATCAACCAAAGTCCTGTAGTTGCAAAGTCAAAAGGCTGCACATACAATCTAGTTCAACAGATATAATCTACTCACCATCAAACAACTATGGATTAATGGGCTAAGAACAGCAAGAAAGAATTTGGCAAAGCAGAAATTATTAGGTTTAGGGAGAAATGTGGGGAAAATAGGATTAGTGGGATGTGTAGAGTAAAAAGAGTGTGAATTTAACCAAGTCCCAATCTCAGAGAGGGAAATGGATTGGATAGAATGGTAGGAGAGAGATTAAAAAAACAAGAAAAAATGGAAAAACAAAAATTTAAATTTAAAAAGTGAAACTTAAAAATTATCTATATTTAAAGATGATATTGAGAGAAAGAAAGGATAGGATTAGAGGAGGGGAGGGATAGAAGAGACATGAAAAACTAAAAAATAAAAATTCTTTAAAAATTATATAGGTATAAAGAGATAATGCTGCTATTAAAGAATTTAAGCCTAAGGGGTTGTGAATTGTGTAGTAAATTTCTTGATTAAATTTGTAGACAATGGGGGATAAGGTCTAATAATCGAGGACAGGTATATATCTGAGGATGAGCAGATCAGCAATAATTCACGCATAAAAGTAAGAAAAAAATGAAAAGAATGAAGAAAGAAGGAAAGAAAAAGGACCAAAAGGTCAATATAGATTAAAAAAAGCACGCACACACACACATATACACCTAAAATACAAATTATAAGAGGAAAAAAAAGATTAATAGAAAACATTTAAAAAAAATTAAAAATAAAATAAAGGTACAAAAAAGAGTTCTTTGATTTTTTTGGGGGGGAGGATGGGATGGGAAGATCCTGTATCCCCTTGTGTTCATAACCAGTCTCCTGGTGGAATCTCTGGTCTGCTTGTGGTGTTTGGTTTTCCTGTGGCTTGATTAGTTTCTTAAGTTACTTTCTTTGAGCAGGCAGAAAAATGCTCTGCTTTACCCAGATTCTCAACCCAAGCTAGTTCAATGGGCAGGAGATCTGCTTTGAGTATCACAAAAGAGGGAGATGACTGTTTCCTTTAGTTTGGAAATGCTGTGATGAGGCTAGGTTCTAGGTGGGGTTGAGGCCTTTCAGCAAACAGTAGCTATTTCCTGTGGGGCTCTCTCCAGAGACACTCACAGAGCCCAGCCTAGAGCCATTCTCAGGGTTTATGTTTACTGAATTTCAATTGATTGACTAGGCTGATGTAGGGAGGGGCAGCCTCTGGCTCTGTTTACCCAGTGAAGAAAGCCACTTCTCTGGGGGCAGGGTTTTCTCTGCCTGGGCCGGGTGACATTCTCCTGGGTGGAGTTGAGCCTGGCAGGTCCAGTCAGGTTCCTATGACCTGCTAAATGACTCCGCATGCAAGCACGCATGCGCGCGCGCACACACACACACACACACACACACATACACACACACACACACACAATCATACCCAGAACTGATGTCTTATGTCTGTAATCCTAGCTACTTAGGAGGCAGAGATATGATGATCATGATTTGAATGTAGCCTGAGCAGGAATGTCTGTGAGACCACTTATCTCCAGTTAACCACTAGAAAATTTGAAGTGAAGCTGCATCTCAAAATGGTAGAGCACTAGCCTTGAGCACAAAGCTCAAGCCCCACAACTGACCAAAAATAAGAACCATTATTTATTACTTTTCTAAGAAGTCATTAAGTGCAGGTTTAAGATTGCTGAAGCTGAGGACACACCTGGATTTGGCATATCTTGAGAAGAAGAGGAAGGAAGCCCTGTGTCCCATCCCAAAATATAGCCCTATGCATTTTTCACCTCGTAGTATGTATGCTACTAATAAATAAAATAGGAAAATAATCTCTTCAGTAACAATCACTCTATTTTTGTTTTCACCTGTCAGGGTCTCCTTAGACCTAAATGTTTGTGTGTTAGCTGCTACTTGCAAACAATTGGCAAATGCTGTGCAAGAAGGTCTGTGGCAAAGTATGGGCTGGAGCTCCAGTCTTGGTGGCAAGTTTGAAGACAGGCTGCAGGTGCCTGGGGAGCAATGTGTTCTTGCTGCACAGAAGTAGACAGCCGAGTCCCCAGGCTGGGCATCTTTGATGTGCAGGGAGAAGTGTTTGTCCTTCTTTTTAAAAAACACAAGGAATTTGTCATTTTCAATTTTGTCCCTATTTGAAAGAATGTTTATAATGAACTGAAGACCCTGTCCTGGCTCTTGCTTGTACCAAAGAAAGTAGTCTGAAGCACTGTCTGAATAAGTACAGTTGATGACACAGCTGTCTCCCTCCTGCATGCTCAGGATAGACGGACTCTGCTCCAGCTTCTCTCCTTCACTCACCCCTATGTGGAGAAAAAAAAAACAAACAGAAAGGAGACAGTTGTCAGCTCAGTACTCTTCAGGACTGCCTTTTTCTACAGTAAGTACAGACAGCCTAGATAAAGTGATCTCCTGGATGTCTAAACATCAAGTATTAATGTACTCTGGTTTCCCAAATCAACTTACAGTTCAGCTGCAACCACAAGAGCAAGCATATACCATGAATCAATCTCTTCATATTTCTTCCCAATTACAATCACTTGAAGACTTATAATCTATAGTAAGGACAACCACTTCTGTCATCAAATTGTTTCCTTTTCTCTCTTTCAATTATAGTGCTTTCTTGAATTGTCTACACAGCCAATAAGAAGACTTTATTTTTACCCTTAACCTACTCCTTTAGAATCCACTGAAATAACCCCCTGCCTATTGGGCATCAGCTGAAATTTACTGCCACCTCGTGGTCACATCGTTTACTAGTAACTATAGTTCACTTTTGAGGACTTATAGGGACACAAATATATATTTTTCTTTCTTGCTATTGTTTCTAACGTATTTTTTATTATTTCTTTTTTTATTGTGAGAATACCATACAGAGTAGTTACAATTACATGGGTAAGATAACGAGTACATTTCTTACCAAGCATTGTTGCCTCTTCTTTGTTTCCCCTTCCCATCCCTTTCCATATTCCACCCACCTTCCCCCACACGATCCCTCTCTCCCACCAAAGTTGTAAAGTTCGTTTTTTGACATAACGACTTGTATATGTCATTGTTGAAATAGGTCCACCTGTATCCCTATTTAAACAATTTGTTTTTTCCCTTCCCTTCCACAAATTATACCGACATCAAATACAATGAGAGCAGGGGTTATACCATGGGGGAGGGACATACAAAGCATCATAGAAATCATCTTATAAATATGTAAGAAACAATTGTATGAAAAAAACATTTAAATACTTATCTTGGGGTTCATTTCCCTAACATCAACCTATCTGACCTTTTCTGCTTGACTCAGACATATACTAGTTGTTGCAAAACTGTATTTATAATGTACCATGTGGTTTTTTTGAGAATTTAAAATTTATTGTATGCATTATTATAAAAACTGTTAAGGTAGAAGTGTAGAATTCATAGCTTTGATTTGATTTTTAGTAGCCTATAAGGAACTCTTGCAAGGTGCTATAGTTGCCAGAATTGGTTACTTTTTAAGATTATTATTTCCTTTTTTTAATTGTGAAAATACCATACAGAGAGGTTACAATTACATGGGCAAGGTAATGAGTACATTTCTTAACAAGCATTGTTGGCTCTTCCTTTATTTCCCCTTCCCATCCCTTACCTAACCTTTCCCCCACCCCACATCCAAAGTCGTAAAGCTCGTTTTTTTGACATAACATCTTGTAAAGCTCATTTTTGCAATGGGTCCACCTATATCCCTAGTTAAACAATTTGTTTTTCCCTTCCCCTCCCCAAATTATTCCAATATCAAATAGAGTGAAAACAGGGGTTATACTGTGTGGGGAGGGACATACAAAGCAACAAAGAAATCATCTTATAAATAGAAACAACTGCAAGAAAGAAAAAAAACATTTGAGTCTTTATCTTGGGGTTCATTTCGCCTAACATCAACTTATCTGACCATTTCTGCTTGCTCAGACATATACTAGTTACTGCAAATAAGGGAAACCATGGGACCTATGTTTCTTTGGGCCTGGCTTACTTCACTTAATGTAACTTTTTCCAAGTCTCTCAATTTCCTAACAAATGGGGCAATGTCATTCTTTCTGATGGAGGCATAGAATTACATTGTGTATTTATACCACATTTTCTTGATCCATTCATCTACTGAGGGACATTTGAGTTGGTTTCATATCTTAGCTATGGTAAGTAAATATAAAATAAACGTAGTTGTGCTGGTATATTTAGCATGGTCCTGTTTGTGATCATTTTGGTAAATACCCAAAACTGGGATTGCTGGGTCATAGGAGAGCTCTTTGTGGAGTCTTTTGAGAACCTCCATACTACGGTCCAAAGTGGGTGAACAGGTTTACACTCCCACCAACAATGCAGTAGGGTTCCCTTCTGTCCACATCCCCTCCAGCATCTGTTGTTATTAGAGTTCTTGCCCAGTCATTTTAATTGGGGTGAGGTAGTATCTCAAAGTTGTTTTGATTTGCCTTTTTTTTATGCCTAGGGAGTTTGAGCATTTCTTTCTTTCTATTTTTTGCAGGTAGAAAACTTGTTTATTAACAGAGAGCAGCCCTTGAGCAATTTCTGCATGTACATCCTTCTTTCCTCTTCAGAGAAGTTTCTCTGTAAGTCTTTAGCCCACTTATTTATTGAGTTGTTCTTTGAGGATTTGTTGTTGGGGGATTTAGTTTTTTGAGTTCCAGGTATATTTTAGATATGAGACCCTTGTCCATTGTTGGCCAGTGAATATCTTCTCCCAATTCGTGTTTTGTTTTTTTTTTTTTTTTTTGATCTTGCTAGCTATGTCTTTTGCTATGCAGAAGCTCTGCAATTTCATACAACCCAACCTTTCTTAGATTTGTTGTGCTTCTGGGTCTCTATTAAGAAAATTTCGGCCTGTGCCAAGGAGGCCTAGGGTTTCTCCTATTATGTCCTGTAATGTTTTTAGAGTATCTGCTTTGACTCTGAGGTCTTTGATTCATTTGGAGTTGATTCTGGTGCAGAGTGATATATAAGGATCTAGCTTTGGTTTTCTACAAGTTATTAACCAGTTTTGCCTGAATCATTTACTGAAGAGGCTGTCTTTCTTCCATTCTATTTTTTTGGCTCCCTTATCAATGATTAGATAGCTATAGGTTTGTGAGTTCATTTCTGGGTTTTCAATTCTATTCCATTGGTCCTCAGGTATGTTCTTGTGGCAGTACCAAGCTGTTTAGGTTACTATGACTTTTTAGTAGAGTTTGAAATTTGGTATTGATATTCCTCGACCACTGTTCTTTCTGTGAAGAAGCGTTTTTCTATTCAGGGTCTTTTATTGTTCCATATGAATTTTTGGATTGCCTCTTCTATTTCCTTGAAGAATGAGGTTGTAATATTGATAGGTATCACATTGAATTTATAGATGGCCTTGGGAAGTATTGCAATTTTCACTATGTTGATCCTTCCAATCCAGGAGCATGGGAGGTTTTTTCCACTTTCTAAGTTCTGTTTTGATTTCCTTTTTCATGTTTTTAAATTTTTATCATAGAAGTCCTTCACTTCTTTGTTAATTACTAGGTATTTTATTTTTTGTGAAGATATTACACACTGCTTTGCTTTCCTGATTTCAACCATGCTTTTCTCATTGTTGGCACACAGAAAAGCCATTGATTTTGGAGGGTTAATTTTATAGCCTGTTACTTTGCCAAAAGTTTGAATCAGCTTGAGTAATTTGGGAGTGGTGTCTGTGGGATTCTTTAAATACAAGATCATGTCATCTGCACAGAGGGAGAGTTTACTTCATCCTTCCCTATTTGGATCCCCTTTATGTTTACATTTTGTCTTATTGCTGTAGCTAGGCATTCTAATATTAGATTGAAGAGAAGTGGAGAGAATGGACATCTTTGTCTCATTCCTGAGTTCAGAGGAAATGGCTTTAGTTTTTCACCATTAAGTATAATGCTGGCTGTAGGCTTGTCATATACTGCCTTTATAGTATTGAGGAATGTTGCATGAATTCCTAATTTTTCCAGAACCTTCATCATTAAGGGGTGTTGGATCTTGTCATATGCTTTTTCTGCATCTATTGAGATAACGACGTGGTTCTTAATCTTGCTTTTGTTGATGTGATCAATTATATTAATTGATTTGTGTATATTGAACCAGCTTTGCATCCCTGAAATGAATGTTGTTTGTTCGTGGTGTATCATTTTGTGGATGAATTGTTGAAGTCGATTGGCCAAAATTGTGTTGGGAATTTTGCATCAATGTTCATCAAAGAAATGAGTCTATAGTGCTCTTTCTTTGATGAGCCTCTGCCTGGTTTTGGGATGAGTGTTATGATGGATTCATAGAATGAGTTTGGTAGTGAACTTTCTCTATCAATTTCATTGAAAATTTGAGTAGTATTGATGTGAGCTCTGCTTTGAAGGCCTTGTAGAATTCCACTGTAAATCCATCTGGTCCTGCCCTTTTCTTAGATGAGACGTCTCTTATTGCTGTTTCTATTTCAATGCTTGATATGGGCCTGTTAAGATGGTTTAACTCATCTTGGTTTAGTTGTTGACATTTGCTAGGAAAAGGTCCATTTCTGCCAGTTCTCATACTTATTAGCATAAAGGTTTGAGAATTATTCCCTGATAATATTCTGAATCTTGTTTGTTTCTGTGGTGATGTTTCCATTCTCATCTCTGAATTTATTTATTTAGGTCTGTTTTCTTTTTTGTCTGATAAGATTTGCTAAGGGTCTGTCAAATTGGTTAATTTTTTCGAAGAAACAAATCTTTGTTTTGTTGATTCTTTCTATGTTTTCTTTGAATTCTAATTCATTTAATTCTGATTCAATTTTAATTATTTCTTTGAATCTACTGGATTGAGATTTTCCTTGCTGCTCTTTTTCAAGGAAGTTCAGATGTCTCATTAACTGTTGGTTTCAGATCTCTCCAATTTGTTGATGTAGGAACTCAGAGCTATAAACTTGCCTCTGAGTACTGCCTTTGTTGTGTCCCAGAGGAACTGGTAATTTGTGTGTCCATTTTTGTTGAATGCCATGAACATTTGAATTTCCTTTCTAATCTCTTCCATGACCCATTCGTGATTCAACAGTACGTTTTCAGCCTCGATGTGTTACAAGGCATTCTTTGGTGGCTTTTGGTGTTGAGTTCTAATTTTATTCCCTTGTGGTCTGAGAGAATGCAATATAACCTCAATGTTTCTGAATTTGGACAAGTTTGCTTTGTGACCTAAAATGTGATCTATTTTGGAAAATGTTCCAGATGCTGCTGAGTAAAACGTGTATTCTGATGCTGCTGGGTGAAATAAATGGTTGGATGTCTGTTTAATCTAGTTGTTCTATGCAGTTGTTTAGATCTGCGTTTTTTGTTTTGAGTTTTTCCTGAGTTGATCTATGTAGTTGGGATAGTGGTGTGTTAAAGTCCCCAACAATTAATGTCTTTTGATCTATGTGAGATTTGAGGGAAAGTAGTTTTCTTGGATAAATTTGGGTGCTCCGTTGTTCAGCGAATAGAGATTTAGAATTGTAATACCTTCCTGAAGGAGAAATCCCTTAATTAGTATGTTGTAACCTTCTTTACCTCTTCTCAGTAATTTTAATTTAAAGTCTATTTTATCTGATATTAAGATTGCAACTCCCACCTGTTTAGGGAGGTCGTTTGCTTGGTAGATTTTGTTCCAGCCTTTCACTTTCAGAATATGTTTGTTTTTATGGGCAAGTTGTTACTTCTGAAGGCAGCAGATAAAAGGATCTTGCTTTTTAATCCAACTATGCAGTTTAAGTCACTTAATTGGAGAGTTATGTCTGTTAATGTTGGGAGTTATGACTGAGTGGTGTTTGGTACTTCCTTCCATGTTATCCACCTTCTTTGTGGCTGCAAAAACTGGGTTCTTCCTATGGTTCTTGGATTCTCAGTTTGGATGCAATTTCTTTGCCTTTATCGTGATCTTGTTGGTTTTCTATGCATAGGACATCTGTAAGTATCTTTTGTAAGGCTGGTTTGGTGGAGATATATTGTTTCTGTTTCTCTTTGCCATGGAAGATTTTTATTTGACCTTCGGTTTAGCTGGGTACAGTATCATTGCTTGATAGTTTTTTGTCTTTAGGTTGTGGCATACATGATTCCAGGCTCTTCTTGCTTTAATTGTCTCTGCTGAGAAATCTGAGGTGATTCTAATTGGTTTCCCTTTATAGGTGTTTGATTTTTTTTTTCCTTGACAGCTTTAAGGACCTTTTCTGTGGTCTGAATTGACCCTGTGCAGATTATAATGTGAAGGTGGGATGATCTGTTCTGGTTTGGTCTATTTGGGGATCTGAAAGCTTCTTGAATCTAAATAGGCCTATCTTTTTGTATATTTGGGAAGTTCTCTGCTAGGATACTGTTAAACAAATTTGCTAGACCATTAACTTCTATCTCTAGGTGCTCCTCTACAGCCATTATCCTGATTAAGCCTTCTGTTGTATGTTCTTTCTCTATAAGATCTAGGCTGTCTTCAATCCTCAAGATTTCATCTTCTACATGTTCTAACCTACTGTCAATACTTTCCACTTTGTTTTTTTTATTTCATTTCCGTCTAATTGGCCAGCTTTTGATGGCTTCAAATTCTTTGTTGGAGCTTTGTTTTAGATCTTGTATGAACTTCTTTACTTTCTTAATTTGGTGTCCAGTTTTTATTCTCAAATCACTTAGTTGATTGGTTATGGTTTCCTTGGACTCCCATTCCTTCTGTCGGCTCCATTCAGCATTCCCTTTGGGGTCTCCCTGAATTCTTTCAGCTGTCTCTTTATGGATTCCATAAATGCCTCTATTGATCTTTTTTCTATTCTCATCCTGCTCTCACAATTCCTGTATTACTCTTTGATTAACTTCCTCATGTTCACACAATTCCTGTAGTTCTCTTTGACTGTTCTCAGCCTGCTCACACAATTTCTGAGTTTCTCTTTGACTATTCTCAGCCTGCTCATGCAATTCCTGTCTTAATCTTTGAATAGCTTCCTCAGGTTCATGAGATTCTTGTATTAATCTTTGGTTTGCCTCTTCTCTCTCCCTATCACACTCACACTGAGTTCTTTGAAGGTTTTCAGTCTTTTCATTCACCATGTACACCAGTAGTATTTGTAGAGCTTTTTGTGAACTCTCCTCTGGATTATTCATTAACTGTTCTGTCATCTGATTATCATGAGTGGAAGTTGAGATACCCGGACTTGCCATTTTTCTTGTGTTTTTCTGGCTTGTTTTGCCCATTTGGTATGAAAGTAACACCCATTTTGTGCTAGAATACTATTTTAAGGCAAGCATCAACCAGAGTCCTGTAGTTTCACAGTCAAAATGGCTGCAGATACAATCTAGTTCAACAGATACAATCTACTCAACATCAAACAACTATGGATTAATGGGCTAATTATAGCAAAGAAGAATTTGGCAAAGCAGGAATTATTAGGTTTAGGGAGAAATGTGGGCATAAATAGGATTAGAGGGATGTGGAGAGGTAAAAGGAGTATGAATTTAACCAAGCCCTAATCTCAGAGAGGGAAATGGATTGGAGAGAATGATAGGAGAGTGATTAAAAAAAAAAGAAAAAATGGAAAAACAAAAATTTAAATTTATAAAGCAAAACACTTAAAATTATGTAAGTTTAAAGAAATGATATTGAGAGAATGAAAGGATAGGATGAGAGGAGGGGAAGGATAGAAAGGAGACATGAAAAACTAAAAAATAAAAATTCTTAAAATTAGTTACTTGAAAATTATATAGATATAAAGAGATAATAATGGTATTAAAGAAGTTAAGTCTAAGAGGTTGTGAATTGAGTAATAAATTTCTGGATTAAGTATGTACACAATGGGGATAAGGTCTAATAATCAACCACGGGTATATATTTGGGGATGAGCAGAACAGCAATTAAAGTAATGAAAAAAAGAAAGAAAGAGAAAAAAATGAAAAGAATTTTAAAAAATAAGGACTAAAAGGTTAAAAGTGATTTAAAAACTCACACACATATATAAACCTAAAATAAATATTATGAGAGAAAACATTTTTTAAAAATAAAAATTTTTAAAAAGGTACAAAAAAGAGTTCTTTAATTTTTCTTTTGTGTGTGTGTGTGTGGGGGGGGCTAATGGGAAGATCCTGTATCTCCCCTGTGTCCGTAACCAGTCTTTTGGTGGAGTCTCTGGTCTGTTTATGGTGTTTGGTTTTCCTGAGGCTTGATTGGTTTCTTAAGTTAGTTTGTTTGAGCAGGCAGAAAAATGCTCTGCTTTACCCAGGATTTTGTGCTCCTCCTCCCAGGCTAGTTCAGTGGGTGGGAGATCAGTTTTGAGTATCACAAAAGAGGGAGATGGCTGTTTCCTCTAGTTTAGAGATGCTACGATGGGGCTAGTTTCTGGGTAGAGTTGAGGCCTTTCAGCAAATAGTAGCTTTTTCCTGAGGGGGTAGCTTCTGAGACACTCACAGAGCCCAGTCTGGAGCCATTCTCAGGGTTTATGTTTATTGAATTTCAATTGATTGTCTAGGCTGCTGTAGGGAGGGGCAGCCTCTGGTTCTGTTTACCCAGTGAAGAAAGCCACTTCTCTGGGGGCAGAGTTTTCTCTGCCTGGGCTGGGTGACTTTCTCCTGGGTGTAGCTGAGCATGGAAAGTCAGGTCAGGTTCCTGTGACCTGCTAAATGACTCTTTAGTTTTCTTCCAAGGCCTGAGTTGGAGCTAGCTGCTCAGCCAGGAAATAAAGAAGATACAATTATGCAATCAGCTACTTTTTTTTTTTTTAAGTGAAAGTAACAACCCTGATTTTTAACAAGCGAAAGCATGAACTGTCAGAAAGAAAAGAGGATGAGAAATAATTCTGTTTGTGTTCCAGATCAAGAATGACAGACCTGCAAAACAGCAGTATATCTTGCTGAACTCCAGGAGCACCTGCAGCTGTCAATCTATCCTGGGTTGTCATCTCTTCTCCATTCCTTAGGAACAAGAAGCTAATGTGAAAATGGCTTCTCTTTTTCAATTCTGCTTATAATATAGATGCATGAATCAGCATAAGCTTTTCTCCATAAACCTTTACCAACACTTACATCATCACATCTTAGTTCAGGGTTAGTCTTAGAATGTCTACAGAGATTCCAAATGCTCAGTAGCATCATTCCAGTGGTTCAAAGTGAAGTAATGCCAATATTAATACAGTTTAGTTTGAATAACAAACAGTATAAAACTAGCCTTCTTATTATGTTGTGTCTACTGAGTGAAGTCCATTGTAATTTTTCAACTGGGAATTGTATTTAGGCTTCAGTCAGTTTGACAATTAAACCAAAAATCAGCAAATTCATCTAAACTCCCTTTCATAGGCCACAATGGGGAACACATAATACACTAGATATCTATATTCTGGAGCTTTCTCACAACTGAATAAATTTCTCATCGTGGGACAAATGAATTTGGTTAAAAAAGATTACTTCTATTTCACTGCTTAGAATTCTGCATAAATAGCTTTAATTAACTATTATTGAGACAAATTGAATATATTTAGTTCAGATTAATCAGAGTGGCTAGTGAAGTACCATACTCACGAGAAATATTTTTAGGACAAACCAGTATGCAGGACCAGGAGCAGATATTGTTGAAGCTTGTCCACCATGAGTCTTGCTCTGGTACTAACAGCAATGTTTATTCCTATTTCTATTAAATAGGGAAGCATGAAGCTTAGTGCCTCAGCTGTGACACAATACTATTACAGGCATATATCCACCAGTACAAACCAGGGCCTCTGTGAACATAATGGAAGAAAAAGGGGAATGGAAGCAAATGTATCAGTATGTATGCTATTTGCTGTGCCAAGAGTAAGTTCTTCATCTTTGACCCAGTTATCTTCGATTATTAATGACAATACCAGTGTAATAATAACAAAAATACACATTAGCTTGAAAACATGAAATCCAAGAGCTGATAATCCCCCTCACAACCATAATAAAGCCTTGAATTGCTTATGAAAAATCTAGGTTTCCCAAAATAAGTTTAAAGTGGACCTTTTTTTAAAGGATATAATACCTCTGATAAAATAAACCTGTAATAAACCTCTGATAAAATGAATAAGCATTTTTAAAAATCGATGTTAATGAAATGAAGACTCATCTGCCATATTAGTGCAGTACACTAAGATGACTTGTGAGAAGCCTAAGAGCCACTGCACACATAGTAGGAGTAGGAGAGTTTGTAACAATCCACTCACTGCAGTCATGACCTTTAACCCTTTATAATCTAATCACTTATAAAATCTCTACCAGGGATAATTACTTGAATTTGTTTCTGGAATAGAATAAAACTTGAACAAATACTTACAACTACTTAATATGAAAATACTTATATTTTCCCATATCTTGTATTTGTGCCTATTTTTAAAAGTACTATTTACGTATGTTCATTAAATAATTTTCTATAATTATGGATAATTAGAGATAGTATAAATGTGATTGATTTAAAAATGCATATCTACACAAATATAAAGGTGATAATTTGAGGTTATGCCCTTAATGCTTTTTTTCTCTGGCTTGGAGATAACTAAATATAATGTGGAAAAAGCAAATTAATATATATCGGACACATATAAAATTCTGCCAAGGTATATAGTTTGTAAAATTTGGCTTTCTTTATGGAGAGCCTGAGTCTCAAAGGAGTTTTTCCTTGGAGAAAGGAGGGACAGTGGACACAACTTGTCAGCAACAGGCCCAAGACCAGAGCTATTTACCCTAAGAAATGGAATACTAATGAAAGGAAATTTAAGTCAGCTTACATTCAGATTCTTCACCTAAGAAATATGGTATGATATACCATAAATTTTGAGGTAATATTGTAAAGGAAACTCCATTAATAAATACAAAAGACTTTTCCTTCCCACCCACAAGGCCAGGCTGAAAACTGCAGAGCTGGGATTCAGGTTTCAGGTGTTTGGGGAACACTGAGACACAAAGCACAGAAGGAGGTGAATGAATGTACAAGAGGGAGGCTGTGGAACTTCTTTTCAATAAATAATTTAATTTAACTTTACTACTCTTGGCTGGTTAGGTAGAATTAAGGCCAAAGACAGAGATCTTTCTCAAGGTATTACAGGAATCAGTATAAGTTGGAGATGTTTCTGTTTTGAGATGTGCAGTTGAGAATGGCAGGTGCTCTCTATGGGTCTTCATGAGTGATGGGCTCTGCTGCACACAAACAGCTGCTCATCCTGTTTAAATGGAAACCACACTGAGAAGAGGACTTGTTGCTTCCACTTTTATTGCATATAGAAATTTGCATTTTTTGATGAATTAGTAATTATACAGAAGAAAAAATATAAAGAAGAAATCTGAACTATCTAATTTAGCTTAAATCTAATTTAATTTCCTAACTGAAAAAAAGATGTATTTGATGGATACATACCTTTAAATTTGCTCTGTGTGTGTGTGTGTGTGTGTGTGTGTGTGTGTGTGTGTGTGTGTGTGTGTGAGAGAGAGAGAGAGAGAGAGAGAGAGACACTCAGGACCTTGTGCTCTAAGACAACTTTCTTACAACTGTCTCTGTACTACTTGAGTAATGCCTCCAGTTTGGCGTTTTGCTGATAAAAGTGACATGGAATTTCTTAGATTTTTCTTTTGGCCTGGCTTGCTTCTAACTGTGATCCTCCTAGTGTCAGCCATATGAGTAGCTAGGATTATAGACATAAGCCACTGGCGCTCAGCCTTGAAGTATTTGAAAGAATTGAAAGAATTTTGAAGCATTGACATTCAACTTAGCTCCAGACTAGTTACAATGAACTGTGCAGGGCCTGGTATCAAACAATCATGAAATATCCATTTACTAACTGCAGAAATGAATCTGTATATACAATCAAAATGATATTAAATTAACTAAATAATATATTGGAATATGTAATCACTTTAAATATGTAAGATTTAAATAATCATATTTCCCTGCCAGGAACCAGTGGCTCATGCTTGTAATCATAGGAACTCAGGAGGTACAGTGCTGAGGGTCACAATTCAAAATCAACCTTGGTAGGAAAGTTGATGAGACCCTTATCTCCAATTAACCACAAAAAGTTAAGCTGTGGTTCAAGTGGTAGAGTACTAGCCTTTAGCAAAATGAGCTCAGAGACACTTCTCAGATACTAAGTTCAAGCCCCAGGATTGGCACACACAAAAAGTCATGGTCCTACCACCCAAAGACAATCATTTTTAATACATCAGTTTATGTTTTTTGTGGTTTCTTTAGTTAGTATTTGCCTTTCACATAAGTATTTACTTATGTGAAATACCATATTTAAATGTTTCTAATTGTTCCTAGCCTGTGCAAACAGTGCTCTCAATTGCATGTAGGCTGCTTATCTCTTAAGTGTTTTTTTTTAGATACCAGCAGCTGAAAAGCCCAGGATAGCCTTGGCTGCACTTACCAGTCACACTGCCAAGTTGTTGGAGCAAAAAGACCTTCTCTGGAACAGTTACAGAATATGACAGAAGAGTGTTCAAGATGTTGATCCTGACTAAATTAGTGGAGCAGATCTCTCCCTCTACAGTGAGCTTGCTGTGAAGCTGAACAACTAGGAGAAAAAGCCTGAGTAGCTAATCAGGACAAAGAGACAGGTCAAGACATTACATTCAGCCTTCTGTCTGTAGTTGGACTTTACACTGAGCTTTCAAACTGTGATGAAGTATGATGATCTTACTCACAGAAACAGAAACCCTGGTTAACTTTATGTGTTGACTGAGGATATTTTAGACTATAGAATTCCAGGTTCACCCTCAAACTCTGTTGTGTCTGGAAAAAAACAGCAGCTCCTTTATAAAAACAATAAACAACATACATACAACACCCCTGCTCCACCTGTAGGCATCCTTGTCAGCCTCCAGGGACAGGTTCATGTACTGGCTGTAGAAGAACATCATACATCCACGATGGAGGAAGCTGTGATGTGCAGGGAGCTGTGCTTGGTGGCCACATCCATAGTTGCTGTGTCCCTTCCATTCCACTTTTTGCTTTCCATGAAATTCATCCTTGTTAGGGAAACAGGGCCTCTCCCTGTGTCATTTTTGCCACCTTATGGTTGTGAAAGGGGCTCATGGTGTAATTGTACTGAGAGTGCAATTCTCTACCTCCAGGATGGTCAGGGACTCAGGCCACTACTCCAGTTTGACCACTCACTCCTATTCAGAAAATTCTGTAATGTGAGAGTTAAGACTTCAGTTGTCCAGCTGGGAAGGTGGCTCAGTGGTAGAGTGCTTGCCTTGCATGCAAGAGGCACTGGGTTTGATACCTCAGCACCACATAAGCAAAAAAGAAAAAAACTGGAAGTGGCGCTGTGGCTCAAGTGGTAGAGCGCTAGCCTTGAGCTGAAGAGCTGAGGGACAGTGTCCAGGTCCAGAGTTCAGTCCCCACGACCAGACCAAAAAAAAAAAAAAAAGGCTTCAGTTGTTCAATTATCTTAATGTTTTCTAATTAGCATCCCTTCTTTACAGTCCATAATGAATCTCTAGTTAGGTAGATAATGTGCCTATTTTTTTTGCCTCCTCCCACCACAAGATATTCACCTTTATCCCAGAATCTAAGAAATACTTCTGTGGGCATTTTCATCCAACCTGGTGACCTCTTTTCATTAAGTTATCACAAAAACAAAGCCAAGAAGCCACTAATGAGGAACTCAAGTATTTCTCCATTCTGATTCTGCAGAGAGGTCTGCCTTGAAAGCTGATTTGACAATTCAACATCTTCTCTTTTCTGTTAGGTCAAACAGAAGGATTTGAAAAGAGTATGGTCAGTCAGAGACCAGACTCAGTACATACTAGCCCAGAAACAGTGGAGACAGAGACATCTTGGGGCCAGAGCTAGGGTTTCTCATTAAGCTTTTGGATGATTTTCCTCTCCTCTCCTCACAGTGGCATATAGAATATAAGCCCATAGGGTCTATATAAAGACAGCAGATTGGTAATTAAGACATATATTTGAGGACCACAGTTTGAAATCTGGCTCTATCTGACATCAGATATATAAATTAAGCTTTAGCTTTCTGATAGGAAAGTAGGTTTTTAACATCTTGCAATTTTTGAAAAATTGAAACAAGTCACTTAAAAGGTCTGTGGAAGAGGTTAGAATGAATTTAAATCTTCAAGTAAAGTAGCTCATGTGTATAAAATTATATTTTCTATTGGCTACTGAATCTTTACAAGGTGGATTGTGCAAAAAACTTACATAGTAAATTTTATGAGTGAATAGCTGGTGATTTTGCTCAGGTAGTGACAATAGTACTTTAATAACTCATTAGTCCTACAGTTATTTTTCAAGTGTGTGTTGGTCAGATGTGGTGACATGTGCTCAGGGTCAACAAAGCCCTGATTTGGAGAACTTATTGAATGAGAGGAAATGAGAAGTACTGGAGCTTGGATGCCGGGAAGGAGTAAAATACTCATGCTTATGAAATATTTTTTATTACCACTATTTTCTCAGTGACATGGACAATCAGTAAATCTGAAAAGTATAGACATATGGGGACTTAGTGTAAGACAAGATGAAATATACAGTGAGGTTGAAAGGGAATGTAAAGATATAGAGTATTCAAAATCAAAAGAGAGCTGTATAATTTAGTTTTAAAGGACAAAGTAGGCATTCAGAAAAAAATTACTAAAGCTGAAGATGATGAGATTTTATGTGCCCACTGGGATATGCTACTGTATCCAGGTATTTGTAAATTTATTCCCCATGTCACTTTGAGGTTTCTTTCTTTCTTTTTTTGGGGGGAGGGTCTGGTTGTGGGGCCTGAACTCTGGCCTGGGTGCTGTCCCTCAGCGCTTTAGCTCAAGGCTAGCACTCTACCACTTGAGCCACTGCGCCACTTCTGGCTTTTTTTCTTTTTGCTTATGTGGTGCTGAGGAATCGAACCCAGGGCCTAATGCATGCAAGGCAAGTGCTCTACCACTGAGCCACCTTCCCAGCCCTGAGGTTTCTTTTTAGAAGATTAATACTTAAGCCAGTATGTTTCAAGCAAAATACTTTGTCCCCTATATTATGCATGGAACTCATCCAATCTGTGTGGGTTTTAAGAGACAAAGGAGGAAGTTTTGCCCCCATATGGATGCAAACTTGAAACTTGAACTGAAAAGCCACTCTTCCATGAGTGTGGAGCATAGTAGCCCACTGAAAAAGTTAGACTTACAAGTTGCACAATCGCATTAAAGAATCATCACAATAAATGTAGATGTTGGGTGAAGCAATGAAAAAATTCATAGCAATATGAATACAGAGTGGGTCCCCAGGTACAGATACAGAAGACACAATTCTGCAGTCATCACCTTTGCCTTACACTTCAGAGGCTCATGGCCTTTCCAGTTCTTACTCTCTAAATTTTTAACTTTAAAAATTTTCTCATGCCGAAGTTTGAATTTAGGGGCTTTTATGTGATAGGTTCTACTCTCCCAGCCATTTTATACTTGATTTTTCTTTAGATGTCATTCTCTTTTCCCTGGAGTTAAGCTCAGACTACAATATTGAGTAGTACCTACCCATCATGCAGAGCTGAGGTGACAGGTCTGTATCACCACACATTGCTTGAGATAGACTGTCATTAAAATTTATTCTGGCTGATCTTGAAACTCACTCTGGAATGATAGGTATTTGCCACCATTTCTGACCCTTTACTATCATTCACATAAGGTTTGTGGTATTAAGGATGAAACGTGTGCTTAACCTTCCACTGGTTAAGTTAACTACCTTGTTTATGCTTTGTAAGAAGGCCAGCTGATATGGGGAACTGGCCAGGGACACTCATCACTTTGACTTTAATTATTTCTGCAATTATACTTTTACTTTTTGTCTTTCTTTTGAGCATTGGCATTTTGTCTTTCTGATTTACTAACCAAGCAACCTTTCTTCTAAATGATGAAAGTCCTTTTTTCTCCATGAGAAGGTTTTCTTTCTCCTTATTCCTTCTCTTCCTGTCCCTTCTTTTTCTAAGAAGAATTCCTAGTAGGGAAAGAGCTGTGGCCTTTCTGTGACCTCTCCTTCCATGCACTGTTATTGGGTTATCATGCAGATTCCACTTTCTTTGTTACATGTGGCCCCTTAAAAAGCAATAGGATGGAGCAATGTGGACCAAGGTGACCTGGAACAAGATATGGAGCTGGTCTTTGCAGGAATAACTACAGAGACCATTTCAATTTTACCTGGCTCACATTGGTATTACTAGACCACCATAAGAACCTGTTTCAGATTCAGTAATGAACAGCTGAGCATGGTGATGTTCACTTCTTGTTCACCTGCTCTAACATTTGAATGATTTTACATCAGCAGAGAAGTTGAGGGGTGTATGCATCGGACTGTGCTGAAACCACACAGATGCCAGAGAAGAAGTTCAGCAGCCAGACCCTTGCTGTCACTCAGTTTGTGCTCAGCTTCCCCTGTGGTTTCTGCCACTGTGTCACTCAGAGCACAGTAGTACACAGCTGAGTCTGACTCTTGGACTGCAGCTTTCTTCAAGTGGAAGGAGGTGTTTTCTGTATTGTACATGGCTTCAAATCCGTTGTAGCGTCCCTTGTCATTGGCCTTGGAGACCCTAAAGAGGAGCTGGGGACCTTCTCCAGGATACTGGACATACCAGAAGAGAGAAGGGTACCCTGTGGCTGAATAAGTGCAGTCTATGGTCATGGAAGCCCCTTCTGACACAGTCACGTGGCCTTCTTTCTGGGTCACAGAGTCTCCACAAGTCCTTCCTGGAGGAAAAAGAGAATGGTGGCACTTTGGGAATAAAGCTTTCAAGTATATTTATGGTTAAATATCTTGCTGAATTTATAGAAGAAAGTATCCAAGTTTTAAAATTGATTTTACTTACCAAACATTAAGATTATCACAGTCACTAAGCCTGGAGAAGTTCTCATCTTTAAACTCTTCACAGGAAGAAATGTTGAAGTGATGTAGAATGGATGAGTCTAAACCTTTAGCTCAGACAGGAAATGAGTTTGTATTAGGGAGCTGCTCCCTCTGGTGGACAGGGACTGAACTGGGATGAAAGTTTTCCTGGTTTTCTCCCAAAGTCAGAAGTATGTCCTCCTCCTGACCTCATTTATGAGTAAGTCTTAAGTCAGTCTTCAAGTGTTCTCTATCAATCTATGGGAGAGCAATGATATTTTTAGGTCTTTAGTTGATAGTAATGTACATTAGAAGACCAACCCAGTTGTGTGTGTGTGTGCGTGTGTGTGCGTGTGTGTGTGTGTGTGTGTGTGTGTGTGTGTGTGTGGCTGAGAAGACATCCATTGCCTCAAACATTTTAACACAAGACTAAATATTTTCATGTGTTAATTGTGAGCCACTGAACTAACCATTGTAATATCATAGAAGTGTTTTTCACTGAAATCATATTAAGTGACAAGAGGACAAATTAATATTGAGTGATTCTCAGTTTTCAGTACTGTTTTCCTACACAGAGAAGAGCAACTGACTTCCCAGGTACCCAATGCATATTTGTTAAGTGAAACAAAAAGTTGAATGGGTGGTCTTTGGCTGAGGCATCACTATTGAAAGATGATATTTCCTCTGTTTTAAAATTGTTTCAAATCATAAGGATTAAAAAAATCTATTCTATCACTTTTCTGAAGAAAATGTATACTATCAAAACAATAACTCAGGTATTCCTGAATATCTAAGCATTGAAAAGTGAAAATGTGTGACAAAGTGTGGAAAAAAGGCTGTAATTTAAGCTGCTGAATCTCTATAGAATGGTCTGACATCAGTGTCTTCTTTCACAGTTTCATTGACTCCAAATTGTGAGTACTGCAATGGAAGTTGAGCCTGAAGTATTCTTGTAATGTGGATGGAAGCTAACTGTAGACTGTTTCCTGGGGTTCACTTCCCATAGATTCAGATAAAGAAATTTATGACTTTACAGGTAGACTGTGAATAAATTCTTAGACAAAGACTTAAGTAAAAATCTCAGGCCTAGATAGCATAGGATTCACATATCCCTTTCCCTCTCCTCTACCTTCTAAATCACAGTGCCCCGACATGACACAGAACTATACTACAGAGAAAATGGGGGAAGTCAGTCCCAGATTTTTCTGGGAGAATGTAGAGTAGGTTGGGATGGTGCTTACTTATAAAAAGAAGCACAGTTTCGATTTTACAGAGTTAATAATGGTATTCTGAAGAGGTTTGTAAAATTGGTCACGTACTCAATACTACCGAACAGTGCACTTTAACATGATTAGGGGATAAAGTTAATGCCATGATCTTTCCCCACAATTTAAAATGAGCTAAATGAAATGCAGTAGAAGTTTTCTTTTGATATTTTTACTCTCAGCTGTCCTATTGCAAATACTGAGGAACTTAAAATGAAAGTCAGGCATCAACCAACCACTGCAATTCCTTTTTCAGGAATTGGAGGGAGAACTGTAGAGAATGAAGACTGAATTAAAGAGTGCTCATAGAGTAAAACAGGCTGCTGGTAAAATGGTCCACATGCTGACATATTTCTTGTAAAAGAAATGAAAGACTAATAGTATACAATCTGTTCCATCACCATGTCTCCTTCAGACTAAATATTTATTGGTTATTTTATGGGTAGGATGGTATGTTTCAGACAAACTTGTCATATAGGAATTATGCTCTTTTATACTGTGGGTTGCAGCAATGTCATTAAATCTCATGAGTTTTCCATTCACTGTAGGCACTCTACATTTTTTGAATAGATGAATATACATACAAATACATTTTTTTTAAAAACCAAGCTTCCTAGGTATTTTGTTTTTGTGGGGCTTTTACGAATGGGGTTGCTTTCCTGATTTCAGCCACGCTTTTTTCATTGTTGGCATATAGAAAAGCCACTGATTTTTGAGGGCTAATTTTTTTGGGGGTCCAATTGTGGGGCTTGAACCCTGGGCCTGGGCGCTGTCACTCAGTTCTTCAGCTCAAGGCTAGCGCTCTACCACTTGAGCCACAGCGCCACTTCCAGCTTATTTCTTTTTGCTTATGTGATGCTGAGGAATCGAACCCAGGGCCTCATGCATGCAAGGCAAGTGCTCTACCACTGAGCCACCTTCCCAGCCCCTCAAGGGCTAATTTTATACCCTGCTACTTTGCTAAAATTTTGAATCAGCTTGAGGACCTTGGGAGTGGAGTCCGTGGGATTTTTGAAGTACAAGATCATGTCATCTGCAAAGAGGGAGAGTTTTACTTCTTCTTTCCCTATTTGGATCCCTATTATGTTTGCATCTTGTCTTATTGCTGTAGCTAGGCATTCTAATACTAGATTGAAGAGAAGTGGAGAAAGTGGACATCCTTGTCTAGTTCCTGAGTTAATGCAATGGCTTTAGTTTTTCACCATTAAGTATAAGGCTGGCTGTAGGTTTGTCATATACAACCTTTATTGTATTGTGGAATGTTCCATGGATTCCTAATTTTTCCAGAACCTTCATCCTAAAGGGGTGTTGGATCTTGTCAAATGCTTTTTCTGCATCTATTAACCATGTGGTTCTTATCCTTTCTCTTGTTGATGTGATGAATTATATTAATTGATATGCATATATTGAACCAGCTTTGCATCCCTGAACTGAACCCTGTTTAATCATGGTGTATGATTTTTTGGATGAATTGTTGAAGTCGATTGGCCAACATTTTGTTGAGAAGTTTTGCAGCAATGTTCATAAAATACCTAGGAATTAACTTAACCAAAGAAGTGAAGGACCTCTATGATGAAAACTTTAAAAACCTGAAAAAGGAAATCAAAACAAAACTTAGAAAGTGACAAAACCTCCCATGCTCCTGGATTGGAAGGATCAACACTTACCAAGGCTATCTACAAATTCAATGTGATACCTAGCAATATTCCAAGGAAATAGAAGAGGCAATCCAAAAATTCTTATGGAACAATAAAAGACCCGAATAGCAAAAATGATCCTTAACAGAAAGAACATTCCTGGAGGAATATCAATACCAAATTTCAAACTCTACCACAAAGCCATAGTAATCTAAACAGCCTGGTACTGACACAAGAACAGACCTCAGAACCAATGGAACAGAATTGAAAACCCAGAAATGAACCTAAAGACCTATAGCCATCTAATCTTTGATAAGGGAGCTAAAAAAATAGAATGGAAGCAAGACTGCCTGTTCAGTAAATGGTGCTGGCAAAATTGGTTAATCACTTGTAGAAAACTAAAGCTAGATCCTTATATATCATCCTGTACCAGAATCAACTCCAAATGGGCCAAAGACCTTGGAGTCAAAGCAGACACTCTGAAAGCATTACAAGATAGGTCTCCTTGGCACAGGCCAAAATTTTCTTAATACAGACCCAGAAAAACAACAAATCAAAGAAAGGTTGGAGAAATAGGATTTCATGAAGCTGCAGAGCTTCTGCATGGCAAAGGATATAGTTAGCAAGATCAATAGAAATCCCACAGATTGAGAGAAGGTCTTCACTAGCCATACAACGGACAAGGGTCTTATATCTAAAATATACCTGGAACTCAAAAAAATTAAATTCCCAAAAACAAATCCTCGAAAAAACAACTGCCCAATAAATAAGTGGGATAAAGACTTAAAGAGAAACTTCTCTGAAGAGGAAAGAGATGGCCAATAGACACATGCAGAAATGCTCACTCTCCCTAGCCATAAAAAACATGCCAATCAAAACAACATTGAGATACCACCTCACCCCAGTTAGAATGGCTATAACCAAGAACTCTAATAACAACAGATGCTGGAGGGGATGTGGACAGAAGGGAACACTGCTGCATTGTTGATGGGAATGTAAACTTGTGCAACCACTTTGAAAAGTAGTATGGAGGTTCCTCAAAAGACTCCACATAGAGCTCCCCTATGACCCAGCAATTCCACCTTTGAGCATTTATGTGAATGATCACAAACAGGAGCATACTAAAGATACCAGCACATCTATGTTTATTGCAGTATTATTTACCATAGCTAAGATATGGAACCAACCCAGATGCCCCTCAGTAGATGAATGATTAAGAAAATGTGGTATATATACATGATGGAATTCTGTGCCTCCATCAGAATGACATTGCCCATTTGTTAGGAAATGGAAAGACTTTGAAAAAATTATATTAAGTGAAGTAAGCCAGGCCCAAAGAAACATAACTAGTGTATGTCTGAGACAAGCAGAAAAGGTCAGATAAGTTGATAGTAGGTGAAATGAACCCAAGATAAATATTCAAATGTTTTTTCTTTCATGTGATTTTTTCTAACATATTTATAAGATTATTTCTTTTTTGCTTTGTATATCCCTCCCCCACCGAATAACACCTGTTTTTACTGTATTTGATGTTGGTATAATTTGTGGAGGGGAAGGGAAAAAATTGTTTAACTAGGGGTACAGGTGGACCCATTGCGACAATGAGATGTACAAGTCATTATGTCCAAAAACAAACTTTACAACTTTGGCTGGGATGGTGGGGGGTGGGTGGGAGCAGGGGAAATGGGAAAGGATGGGAAGGGGAACCAAAGGAGAAGGCAACAATGCTTGATAAGAAATGTACTCGTTATTTTGCCCATGTAATTGTAACCCATTTGGGCGGTATTTTCACAATAAATAATAATAAAAAAATAAAAAATCAGGCTTCAGGGGCTCACTCGCCTAACGTCCTGAGGTCAGGCTGGCGGCTCGGGGCGTAGGGCCGGTGCCTGCGGCCATGGGAAATCAAGTTATCAGAATTGACTCCAGAAGAGAAAACCTGGCCGACCAGTAACAATGGAAGAAATTGGGAAAGTCTCCAAAAAGCGGTCATCCTCCATAACACCAGGCTCAGCTGGCATCTCAGGTTAAAAAAAAAAAAAAAAACTCCTTCATGAAGAAGAACAATCTTAAGCAACATCATGGATTCAGAAGCTCATGAAAAGAGGTCACCAATTTTAACATCTTCAAAACAAGAACTATCACCTCACATTACAAATGTTGGTGAAATGAAGCATTACTTCTGTAGCTGTTGTGCAGCTTTCAACAACGGTCACATTTCCCATTCAGAAGCTCCTGTTTAGGCAGCAGCTGTATGGACTCAAAACCCTGGATGCGGTACTTCTGTTGAGAAAGGATGGATTTCGAAACTTGTATTGTGGAATCCTTCCCCCATTAATGCAGAAAACAACGACACTGGCCCTTATGTTTGGTCTGTATGAGGATTTATCTTGCATTCTAGTGCTCCCGAGTTTGCAACTCGTAGTGTGGCTGCAAGTGCTTGCAGGGACCACTCCATTGGAAAGAGTTCAGACATTACTTTAAGACCACAAACATCATGACAAATTCACAAACACATATCAGGCTTTCTGGGCACTGAAATGCCATGGGATTGGAGAGTATTATCAAGGTTTGGTACCTGTTCTGTTCCATAACAGTTGCAGCAATGTCCTTTTTTTGGCCTTTCGGGTCCCATTAAGGATCATCTCCCTACTGCAACAACTCGCAGTGCTCATTTAGTCAGTGGCTTCCTCTGTGAGGGATACTTTATTTACACATAAATAAGGAGTCCATTTCCATCTGGAGAAATCCACAGGGGAACTGAGCTCTTTGGCGCTAGAGGTAGTAAGGAGTCTGAATTTGTACTCAAGCATGAGGCAGGTCATATAGTATACCTGTTTGTGTCTTTGTTTGTTGTTCATGCTGGGCAAAACATTTATGTCTCAATCTAGGTGCCCAGCCCTTTTGCTTTGGTATGTTTCTGAGACAGACTCTCACTAATTTTTTTTTGAACTGATGATCACTCTGGCTTTATTTCCTGAGCACCTGAGATTTACATAATTCTGTTAAAATAAAAAATACAATGACATATTGAAAACCCATTCTTATTTAAAACACTAGATATAATATATCATTTATTCAGTATTAGCAGTGGATCAATTGAAAATTCAAGACTTCTTGCAAAGTTTTGCTCACTTTTTGGTCACAGTTCTGAATTTCTTTCAAGATTAATCTGAAGGCCAAGTAGCACATTGTTTATTATGGGTATTCTTCCCTTTCAATCCTCTGTTGAAAAGTCTGTGTTTAGCTTCAAAGATTCATGGATTTAAAAAAAATTAGTCATAATTCTAGATGTGACCTATGAACCTAGAGATGTATTTTCTCAGAGGAAACATTTTCCCTCAAATACAACATTTGTGCCACAGACCTAGCCACTTTCTACCTGAAAAAGTGATTCTTTGCTTTGGTCCCTATAGCAGGTGGATGTCAGGCAATCCCCGAGTTCTGTAGTGTGCCTCTCTCCAGAACTCTTGTGTTTTGCTAACACGCTAGCCCCTCATCTGTGAAGCTGAGATAAGAAGAATGAAAGACTTCTTTGTCTTCTATAATTCCAGTAAGCAGTAACTTGCTCTTTCATTTTTCTGGTTCTGTGAGTTCTGGAGAACAAGGAATGCCATATCCCCACTGCAGGGCTCCTTGTACCAGAAGAGACCATGTCTCTAACACTGGTGTCATAGGTGCAGTGCAGGAGTACATCCTCTTTCCCCTGAACCCACACTGCTAGTTGCATCTGAGCTACCTTCTGGATAAACTGGATCATGATGGACAAGATAGAATCAGAAAGTGTAAGGGAGCATGTCACCAGTAGCTCACTCCTGTAATCCTAGTCACTCAAGAGGCTGAGATCTGAGGATTGTGCTTCTAAACCAGCCCAGGCAGATAAATCCATGAGAACTTAAATAAGCTAGAACTAGAGGTGTGGCTCAAGTGATAGTGTGCCAGCCTTGGGAAAAATAGCCAAGGGAGAGAGTAAGGCTCTGAGTTAAAGCCCAGTAGCCCGTGCATGCACGTGTACACGCACACACACACACACACAAACAAATACCACACACACACACATACACATACTCATCAATGAATAGAAAAGCAAAGGAAAGGGAAAACAGAAAAGAGAAAAGAAAATTTAGTGTTAAGTGGTGTAGATCAAAGAAACCCCACTTTTACCTCCTGTTGCCCCCTTTCCCAGGTCCCCATAAGATATTCCTATTCCGAGTGCTCAGGTCACACAGGATACGCATTTGCAATGGCCCACCCCTACCAGCCACATTGAAACCATGGAGCGTCTGGAGACCTGCATGTGTGTTCTTCCTTTGATGTGAAATGTATGCTACCTCTACTTCTGAGCTCTGAGCTCTGAGGGGCCCTCCCAGGGTGAAGGAGTTTGTGAGTTGTGTGTTGCTGCTGCAGGAGAATGTGAAACATAGAATAACTGGTGTACGACTTGTATATCATGTCTAACCTTTCTGTGCTGGCTGAGACTTTCACCCAATCCTACTTTTTAGAATTTTTTTCATTATCTTTAAATAGTTGTACTAATTCAACCTGCCAGTTTATGGATATAATGCATCTTGATCAATGCCACCCTTCCATAATGCCGCCCATCTCTTCCAACTCTACCCATCCCTCAAGTTACATAGTTCCGTTTTCACATATGAGCATTATGTCAACATTTGCCTACCTTTCTTCCACCATTGTCTGCTCCACCTTCCTTTGACATCATCCCCTCACTTTGGACAACACAAGGTCTAGCTTTCTCATGTTCATTTTAATACATACTAACTTAATTGTTTGAAGGGAATATCATTGCAATCTTTCCTTGCATACACCACTTTAGTTATTTATGTGTATATACATATGGCCCTGTATATGTTTAAGTATATATTATTAATTTAAATATTAATTTTACATGTGAGATGAAACAAGAATCTTTTGTTTCTGTGAACCTGAGTTATTTCACTTAACGTATTTTTTCCAGGTTTATCCATTCTCATGCAAATGATGTAAGCATTAACACACTCAATCTTGTAACCATTAATCTAAGGTGAAAATAATCTAAAGCATATCAAAAGGAAATTAATTTGATATCATAATCTCAGTCCTTACATCTGTGATATGACTGGAAGGGGGTAATAGTAACAATACCTGTTGGTATTTGTTACTAAGGACCAACCTAAGATACAATAAATGGATGTTCTAACACCTATACTGCTTCTTAAAGTAGAAATCAATCACTTTATCAACACAGGACAGAGTTGGATTTCAGCCTACCTATGGACACAATAATATTCCTCATTTCTATTTTTAAACTTTACTTAAATATAGACCTTGGAGTAGACTTTGCTTACGTCAGTGGTATTTTACTCTACAAAGTCACTACTATGCAACAAAGTGAAAATTTTGTTCCATTTTTTTATTCAATGCTATTGTTTGAAAATTCCCAATAAGTAGACAGTCTCAACTAGAATAGATAATGCAAATTTTGATCAATAAAATCAGCCTGGTAAATGTTATAAAAATCTATTGATGAAAATTTAAGCTAGAGCTGGGGCAACTAAAATTATACAGAACATAATTCAAACTGAATGTATAAAATAGTATCAACCAGTTGCCATGATTTTGTAGAACAAAGAAGAGTGTTTGAATATATGCTGTGTATTAGAATTCAATAGTCACAAACAGAAATACACAAAACATTTGTTTTTTTAAAAATACTTTAAAAATTGGGATCGTTGAGAATATAAGATAATTATACTTTCTGTTTTTCTTTGATGGAACTCTGCCTAATTTATTATGTTCTCAATTTAGAAATAAAAACCAAAGACATGTCAAAATGTGAGGCAAAAGGAGAACTCTCTCTGTATCAGATTCTTTTCTACCAAATCCCTGACAGTTACAGACAAACATAATTCAGCTAAGGGTCCTGAGATCTGAAGAGTGTCATTGATTATCAGAGCTTAGTGCAATCACACATATGGTTAGAGAGAGATTGACAAGAAAAGAAGAGATTCCAGTGCAACCAAGGAGGCAGAGTCAGGAATGATGGAGTCACAGGCTGAGAAATGGTAGCAACCATCAAATTCTGTTCTGCTGCCAGATGCAGTCTGATGACATCTTGATTCAGACCCAGGAACACAAATTTCAACCTCACACTTTCAGAACTGTGGGGGGAAATACATGTTGTTATTCTTATATATTCCTATCCTTTTAAGCTATCAAATTTGTTACAAAAGTAAAATGAGGAAACATACCACTATGGCCAGATCTAACGCTTAAATGTGTATGGATCTGAGATGCAGACTCTGTATTCTGGGTATTGACTTTGCCTGAATACTCTGGGTACATAATTATGGTTTGTTTTCTTATATTTGATCCATTGTCATCTTAATAAGATACATCAAGTAAGCCAAATGAATACCACATCATTTCTCTTTTATAACCAAGAAATAAAGCAATAAAGTATAAGCCCCTGTTGTCTCCCCACCCTATACTGATTTCTAGGGAGAATTAGACGAACCAAGAGCCGACTTGCTTCTGTGGACCAGGAGCTAATTGTGTAGTGAGGGAAAATGAGAAAAGCCAGATGATGGCTGGGCTACAATATAGAACTTTGTTGTGGAAAACTAATATATTTGATTAACATTGCCTATTAGAGCAAATCAATTGGCTGATAAGTAGCATCCACAACTCAGCTACAAGAGATCATTCTCACCTACCTAGTCTCCAATTACTTTCATCCTTACATAAATATGGGAGCTCTTGATCTTTTGCTACCCTTGTCTAGAGTTTGGATAATTAGAGAATCAAACATTTACATAGTGTATTTATTTCTGCTGATTTGCTGACAAAAGTATAAATATGTTTTTTAAAGACATTTAAGATAAAATATGTAATTCAGTCAAAAGTTAAGATTAAGCAAAAATTAGTGGTGAACTGTTAACTATTAGTCCACCTTCCTTTTGTAACCCACTACTATGAGATGATTAATGTAGATGATAAATGCTCACATAAAACTCTTCAAATACTAGAGAAATTTAAGGTGGCAATAAAAATTGTATCCAAGGAGTAAATTTAATTTTCTTGAAACAATGGACCTTTATTGAGAAATACGAATGAAAGATGAATTTAACTAAATTTTATTGTGAATTATTTGCTGTCTACAACATGACATTATTAGGTGAACATAAGTTGCATACTACAAATGTCTATCATTTTACTTAGTTACATTTTTGAGCACTTGAGAAGGTTAAATGCAAGAAAATACTAATTTGAGAAAAATGTAATAGTGTATAATTTTATTAACTACAGTACTTATATTGTACATTAGACTTGTACACTTATTAATCATCATATCAGTTTCTTTGTATCCTTTGACTAAGTGTTCCCAACAAATAGTCTGAGTAAAGAATTACCAATTTTATCTTTTGATATTTTATTTAGTTAACAGTATATAATAGTTAATCATGAAACTTTCAAAAGACTTAAACACCATGCACAATAGAGAGGCAATATTTATATTGAAGTCATTCATATGGAGAAATTTGATATCATAAATTCATAAAGCACTGAGTTAAGAAACCATCATGCTGAATGCCATTGGCTCATGCCTGCAATCCTAACTACTCAAAGGTTACAATCTGAGGACTATGGTTGGAAGCCAGCCCAGGCAGGAGAGTCTATAAGACTCTTATTTCCAATTGCCCACAAGAGCCCATGAGATTCTTTTCAGTTACTCATCAAAAGCTGGAATTGAGCTTTGGCTTAAGTGCTAGAGCACTAGCTTTGAACACAAAAGCTCAAGGGCAGGGTCCAAGCCCTGAGTTCAAGTCTACATACTGGCACAAGACAAAAAGAAAAGAACCCACCATTAGTTGCTTCTAACAAGTTGTTAAGTGCAGCTTAACAAATGCTGAATCTGAGGATGAGCCTGGATTTGGCATGCCCAGAGAGGTTGGGAAATGAGACCTTGTGTTCCATCCCTAAACCTAGCTCTACCGATTTTTCTTTCACCTCAAAGCATGTATCCTTCCTATAAATAATACTAAATAAACTAGAAAAAATTGTCTCTTACAAATAATCCACCTATAAGAGGTTCTCAACAGCCATGTCCCCTAAACATAATATTTATTCTTAATATTTATTCTTAGTATCTCTGTGTTAGCTGCCACTTGCAAACAATAGGCAAATGCTGGGCTGGAAGGGCTATGGCAAGGAAAGATGTGGGCTGCAATCCTAGAGGCAGGTTTGAGGACGGGCTGCAGGTGCCTGGGGAGCAATGTGTACTTGCTGCACAGTAGTAGACAGCTGAGTCCCCAGGCTGAGTGTCTTTGATGAGCAGGGAAAGGTGTTTGTCATTCTTCTTCAATAAGACCAGGAGTTTTCCATTTTCATTTCTGTCCCGATTTGAACGGATGTCTATAATAAGCTGGGGACCCTGTCCTGGTTCTTTCTTGTACCAAGGGAAGTATGAGAAGGCACTGTCTGTGTAAGTACAGTTGATGACACATCCATCTCCCTCCTGCACACTCAGGACAGAAGGACTCTGCTCCACCTTCTCTCCTTGGCTCAGCACTATATAGAGAGAAAGACAGAAAGGAGACAGTTAGGTCAGTACTCTTCAGAATGGTCTTTTCCTACAGTAACTATAGACAGTTTGGATAAACTGATCTTCTCCTGGATATCTAAAGAAATCCACTAATATATGGTTTCCCTTAATCCTCAACTCACAGTGCAGCTGCAGCCACAGGAGCAGGAATAAATCATTAATCAATCTCTTCATTTTTCTTCCCAAGTAGGATCAGTTGAAGACTTAAGATCTCCTATCTGGATGTCACTTCTGTCCCTTTCTCTCTTTCAGTTGTAGTATTTCCTGAGATGTCTACATAGCCAATAAGAAAAAGATTTGCTTTTGCCTTTGGCCTATTCATTTAGAATCCACTAAAATGAACATATTGGATATCTGCTGAGTTTCACTGCCACCTTGTGGTCACACCCCTAACTACTGAACTCTGGTTAAAAGTTCACTTAACTGTGTGAACTACAAAGCACAAAACCGCAATAAGTTAAATAAAATGTGTCTTGATTAAACAGTAAATATACAGTAAGTATGTAGAGATCAAGGTTGACATTTTGTCACAATTAAGTCACTTTTTGGTAATATAAAGTTTGAACTCAAGGCCTCACACTTCCTCCACTGTAATGTGTGTGTGTGTGTGTGTGTGTGTGTGTGTGTGTGTGTGTGTGTGTGTGTGTGTGTTTAACACCAAACTTTGAAAAATTCCTTTACTCTTTTTTCTTGAAATTTTATTGTAAATGTATTTTACCTAGAGGTTATAGTTACGTAAGTCAGGTAATGATACATTTCCTTTTGAACAGTATTACCTCATCCTTCATTCTTTTCCAGTTTTTCCCCTCCTAAATTCTTTCCCCACAAAGCTGTATTGTTCATTTCCAACATAAAAAGTCCTTTAATCTTCCAAATTTCTAGGATTTCTTTTTTTGTCAAAAAGCCTTTCCCAAAGGCATTTGCTGTTGGTTCATGCCTTTAATCCTAGCTACTCAAGAAGCTGAGATCTGAGGATTGAGGTTCAAAGCTAGCCTAGGCAGGAAAGACAGAGACTCTTATCTCCAATCATCAGAAAACCAGAAGTTGTGGAGTGGCTAAAAGTGGTAAAGTACTAGCTTTGCACAAAAGAGTTCAGGGATGGCACCCAGGCCCTGAGTTCAAGCCTCACAACTGACAAGAAAAAAGAGGCTTTTCCATCTACTTTAATGTCTTGATATTTTCTGCCTACTTTTGCAAGAATATTTCAAGTGAAACCTTAATACTGTGTATGTCTGCAAAAAGAAATTGATCTTAGAGAACTGACCACAATCAATAATTTCAGAAAAACCAAGATGATCTTATTTCAGGAAGTGATTTTATGCTTAGAGTTCCAGGAGTTGTGGGGAATTAATCTAATTCCTTATTCATGATTCACAGACTTAAAGATTTTAGAAAGTTGTGATAATGACCCTCAAGCCCAACTCAATTTAGAATTCATGTATACACACATACATACATGAAATATATTGAAAAGTACATGCATGAGATGTATATTGTGAGTGTATAACATTTCCCTTTCAAAGGCTTTTGTTCTCCTTCTCATGTCCTATAATGGAATTCTCAAATCAATCACTGGGCAATGTTTTCTCTGCTTTGAAACAGATACTTTAGGACAGTGCCATCCTGTTGAGTCATGGCATCCAGGTAAGGATGTTTTTAACACTTTGATGGACTGTGAGTTTCAGGAAGCCAAAACATACTTTCATCTCAGTTTCATTCACCATTTGACTGACAATGTTTGATTGAGGTTTATTATGCTGCTTTCCTGCCTTTAAAGTACATTCGTTGGAATTGGGTGCTGAGGACTCATGCCTGTAATTCTAGCTACTCTGAGATCTGAGGGACATGTTTCAAAGCCAGCCCAGGCAGGAAAGTCTATGAGACTCTCATTTCCAATTAACTACCACAAAACCGAAAGTGGTGCTGTGGCTCAAGTGGTAGAGCACTCACCTTGAACTGAAGAGCTGAGGGACAGTGCCCAGGCTGTTCAAACCTCAGTATCAACAAAAACAACAACAATAGATATCTATTTGGGATAATGAATATGCATTGTTACTTTAGAAAAGACTTTAGAAATCATGGGGTGGAGAGGACAGCACTGTCCCTTTGGCTCACTCTCCAGCAGCCAGTAGAACATCCTCAGCTCATCCAAGTTTCTTTTCTTTTTTTTTTTTTTAATTTTATTTTATTTTGTGAACATTCTGTACAGAGGGGTTACAATTACATGGGCAGGATAATGCGTACATTTCTTACCAAGCATTGCAGCCTCCTCCTTTGTTTACCCTTCACATCCCTTCCCAGACTCCCCCCTACCCGCCATCCCAATACTTCTCCTTCCCCCCCACCTCCCCCGCACCAATGTTGTAAGGCTCGTTTTGGACATGACAACTTGTACTTCTCACTGTTGCAACAGGTCCACCTGTATCCTTAAACGACTTGTTTTTCCCCATCTCCTCCACAAGTTATACTGACATCAAATATAGTGAAAGCAGGGCTTATACTGTGGGGGAGGGACATACAAAGCAACAAAGAAATAATCTTATACATGCGTTAGAAACACATGCATGAAAGAAAAAAACATTAAAATACATATCTAAGGGTTCATTTTCCTGACATCACATTATCTGACCTTTTCCGCTTGACTCATACATATACTAGATATTGCAAATAAGGGAAACCATGGGACCTATGTTTCTTTGGGCCTGGCTTACTTCACTTAATATAATTTTTTCCAAGTTTTTCCATTTCCTAACAAATGGGGCAATGTCATTCTTTCTGATGGAGGCATAGAATTCCATTGTGTATATATACCACATTTTCTTGATCCATTCATCTACTGAGGGGCATCTGGGTTGGTTCCATATCTTAGCTGTGGTAAATAATGCTGCAATAAACATTGTTGTGCTGGTAGCCTTAGTGTGGTCTTGTTTGTAAACATTTGGGTAAATGCCCAAAAGTGGGATTGCTGGGTCATAGGGGAGCTCTATGTGAAGTCTTTTGAGGAACCTCCATACTGCTTTCCAAAGTGGTTGAACAAGTTTACATTCCCACCAACAATGAAGTAAGGTTCCTTTCTGTCCACATCCCCTCCATCATCTGTTGTTGTTAGAGTTATTGATTTTTGCCGTTCTAACTGGGGTGAAGTGATATCTCAATGTTGTTTTGATTTGCATTTCTTTTATGGCTAGGGATGTTGAACATTTCTTCATGTGTCTATTGGCCATCCTTCTTTCTTCTTCAGAGAAGTTTCTCTTTAAGTCTTTCGCCCACTTATTTATTGGGCAGTTGTTTCTTTGAGGATTTGTTGTTGGGGCGTTTAATTTTTTGAGTTCCAAGTATATTTTAGATATGAGACCCTTGTCCGTTGTATGGCTAGTAAAGATCTTCTCCCAATCCGTGGGCTTTCTATTGATCTTGCTAGCTATGTCATTTGCCCTGCAGAAGCTCTGCAACTTTATGCAATCCCATTTGTCCAACCTTTCTTTGATTTGTTGTGTTTCTGGGTCTCTATTCAGAAAATTTCGGCCTGAGCCAAGGAGACCTAGGGTTTCTCCTATTCCATCCTGTAATGTTTTCAGAGTGTCTGCTTTGACTTCAAGGTCTTTGATCCATTTGAAGTTGATACTGTTGCAGGGTGATATATAAGGATCTAGCTTTAGTTTTCTACATGTAGTTAACCAATTTTGTCAGCACCATTTACTGAAGAGGCTGTCTTTCTGCCATTCTATTGTTTTAGCTCCCTTATCAAAGATTAGATGGCTGTAGGTCTGTACATTCATTTCTGGGTTTTCAATTCTATTCCATTGGTCCTGAGGTCTGTTCTTATGCCAAGACCAAGCTGTTTTGATTACTATGGCTTTATAGTAGAGTTTGAAATTTGGTATTGATATTCCTCCAGCAGTGTTCTTTCCGTTGAGGAGCATTTTTGCTATTCGGGGTCTTTTATTGTTCCATATGAATTTTTGGATTGCCTCTTCTACTTTCTTGAAGAATGAGCTTGGAATTTTGATAGGTATTGCGTTGAATTTGTAGATAGCCTTGGGAAGTATTGCCATTTTCACGATGTTAATCTTTCCAATCCAGGAGCATGGGAGGTTTTGCCATTTTTTAAGTTCTGTGTTGATTTCCTTTTTCAAGATTTTAAAGTTTTCATCATAGAGGTCCTTCACTTCTTTGGTTAAGTTAATTCCTAGGTATTGTATTTTTTGTTGGGCTATTACAAATGGAGTTGGTTTCCTAATTTCAGCCACACTTTTCTCATTGTTGGCAAACAGAAAAGCCATTGATTTTAGGGGGTTAATTTTATACCCTGCTACTTTGCCAAAGTTTTGTATCAGCTTGAGTAATTTGGGAATGGAGTCCATGGGATTCTTTAAGTACAAGATCATGTCATCTGCAAAGAGGGAGAGTTTTATTTCTTCTTTCCCTATTTGGATCCCCTTTATGTCTGCATCTTGTCTTATTGCTGTAGCTAGGCATTCTAATACTAGATTGATGAGAAGTGGAGAGAGTGGACATTCTTGTCTTGTTCCTGAGTTAAGAGGAAATGGCTTTAGTTTTTCACCATTAAGTATAATGTTGGCTGTAGGTTTGTCATATACAGCCTTTATTGTATTGAGGAATGTTCCATGGATTCCTAATTTTTCCAAAACCTTCATCATAAAGGGGTGTTGGATCTTGTCGAATGCTTTTTCTGCATCTATTGAGATAACTATGTGGTTCTTATTCTTGCTCCTGTTGATGTGATGAATAATATTAATTGACTTGCATATATTGAACCATGTTGTGTGATTTTTTGGATAAATTGTTGAAGTCTGTTGACCAAAATTTTGTTGAGAAGTTTTGCATCAATGTTCATCAAAGAAATGGGTCTATAGTTCTCTTTCTTTGATGAGTCCCTGCCTGGTTTTGGGATGAGGGTTATGATGGCTTCATAGAATGTGTTCGGTAGTGAACTTTCTCTTTCAATTTCATTGAAGAGTTGGAGGAGTATTGGTGTGAGCTCTGCTTTGAAGGCCTTGTAGAATTCTGCTGTAAAACCATCTGGTCCTGGACTTTTCTTAGCTGGAAGGTCTCTTATTGCTGTTTCTATTTCAATGCTTGATATGGGCCTGTTAAGCTGGTTTAACTTATCTTGGTTTAGTTTTGGCATGTCAATATTTGCTAGGAAAAGGTCCATTTCTGTCAAGTTCTCAAACTTATTAGCATAAAGTTTTGAGAAGTATTCCCTTATAATGTTTTGAATCTTGGTTGTTTCCGTGGTGATGTTTCCAATCTCATCTCTGAGTTTATTTATTTGGGTGTGTTCTCTTCTTTTTCTGATAAGATTTGCTAAGGGTCTGTCAATTTTGTTAATTTTTTCAAAGAACCAACTCTTTGTTTTGTTGATTCTTTCTATAGTTTTTTTGGATTCTAATTCATTTAATTCTGATTTAATTTTAATTATTTCTTTCCATCTATTGGATTGGGGTTTATCTTGCTGTTCTTTTTCAAGGAGGTTTAGATGTGTCATTAAATTGTTGTTTTCAGATCTTTCCAATTTGTTGATGTAGGAGCTCAGAGCTATAAACTTGCCTCTGAGTACTGCTTTTTCTGTGTCCTAGAGGAGCTGGTAATTTGTGTGTTCATTTTTGTTGAATAGCATAAACATTTGAATTTCCTTTCTAATCTCTTCCATGACCCACCCGTGACTCAGCAGTGTGTTGTTCAGCCTCCATGTGTTACTGGACTTTCTTTGATGGCTTTTGGTGTTGAGTTCTAATTTTATTCCCTTGTGGTCAGAGAGAATGCAAGGCATAACTTCAATGTTTCTGAATTTAGACAAGTTTGCTTTGTGGCCTAAAATGTGGTCTATTTTAGAAAGTGTTCCATGTACTGCTGAGAAAAACGTGTATTCTGATGCTGCTGGGTGAAATGTTCGGTAGATATCTGTTAAATGTAGTCCAAGTTTCCTTTCTTGACTACTGTGTCACACATTTACACAAACTGGAACTGCATAGTGGAAGCTCAGTGGTCCAAGACTGTTCCACAGTCAAACAGCAGAGCTCAGTTTTGGGGGGGTTTCATTATAACAGTTTCTCCTCACTCAGCAACTGGACCAGCAAGAATGGGCAGGTAGAGAATTCTCACGAGGAAGTGAGGAAATGGAATTTCTTTCTATATACCCCCATTTACTAGCTGTTTCATAGTGGCATTTTGAATATCCTTTCTATCATTGTAAACTGAACATCATCTGTCTTTTACAATGTTTATTCGAGAAAATTGCTTTGGAGGGCTATGTGAACTGTGGAGTAGTATAATAGTGGCGTGAAATTGCATAGCATCTTGGACATCCAATACCATTTCATGTCTATCTGTGTGAACCAGTGTTTGTGAGGTCACTCTAACCAGCTTCTAGGCTTCTTCAGAAGCAGAAACAAATATTCAGGATGTTATCTTTCCTGGTCCATCCTTCTCTAACATAAATGATGGATAGTAGATCACTAAATCAATAGAAAATGAAATAAAATAAACTCCAGTCTGAGCATGAGTTAGCAGAATTGTCTATTAGGAAGATCTATTTATTTTATTGGATAAATGGATCATTTGTAATAAAATAAATAATTTGTATCCAAATTACAGCAGACCCTTGACATCTGCAAATCTTTGGTTTCAAGCAGATTGTCATTGTGGAACAACATAAATTCTCAGGCTGCATAGAGTTCAGCATTGTGGATGCTTGGTTCATCTTCATTACTATGCTACCATGACATTGGAGATGTTTGGGGACACTATTTAAATACATGAAACAGATTTTTACAAAATTAAGGGCAGGGAAACACTCAACAGATCACACAATAATTAAACAGTGCATGTGGGGTTATGTTCTTCAGTGCTGAGAACTTTTTGGCATCTACTGAGCTGCATAAGATATATGTAGTAATTTTAAATTTCCAGTTCCATATTTTCTTTTGTGGTTTTTAGTTAATCATTTTTATTCTGCTTAATCAAAACACTTCATAGTAAGTTTACCTTGCTGTCTATCTTCATACAGGAAACACGCATCCACAAACATACACACAGAAACACACACACATTATCCCACATATTCACTCAACTTACCATTTTGGAGATGCCAGAGTGATTTGTTAATATATTAAACCAAAGCATGTTATTGAATACCTTGAAGGATTCTGAATTAAGTCATTCTCATTCCAAGTGTACTTTCTAAATTCCAGTTTCCAATAGAATTGGCTACAAAATTCATGGACTCAATGCAAAATGAATTTTGGGGTCCTTATTCAGGAGCAGAGAATGTATCACTAAGTAAAAGAATAACACTCCTTATAAAACACAATATTTATACTGACCCATAAGTAACAAAACAGATGCAGAATGCAAAAGATTAGCATTAGAAATATATATAAAATCGCATTGTCTTTTGAAAATGATATGATGATTTCATTATAAGACTTCTCTGGCTCGCATTTCTGTAATTTGATGTTGAAGGTTTTCACAAATAACCTTGTTCGCAGTTCATTTTCAAAAAGATATCAGGTTCCCATCATCAATTCAATATTGGAATCTGAAGGTTTGATCATTCTTAATTAGAAAAATGATGCACAAGGTATTGGAGCTCTTTTATATGAAGTATACATTTTATATGCTATGATAATATAAAATATTAATGATAAATGATAAAAATATTTGAAACAAAGTATTTAACAATAAACCTGCCTCATGCCTGCAATCCTTGCTGCTCAGGAGTCTGAGGTCTGAGTGTCATAGTTCAAAGCCAGCTAGGGCAGGAAAGTCTAGGGGATTATCATTTCCAATTAGCCACCAAAGAGCCAAAGTGAAGCTATTGTTCAAGTGGTAGAGCTTTCATCTAGAGAAAAAGGTTAAGAGACTGCATCCAAGCCAAGATTCTAGGTACCACTACAGCCATAACTAAATAAGTAAATAAAAATTAAACAAGGTAAATTCACACAGGTTTATTTTAATGTTTCTTATAATACATTCTTGAAACTTCACAAGAAAAGAATGTTCTCTATCAAACTGCTATTTTTATTACCAATAATTTATGTCTGTTATCAGGCACTCTGTTGTGCTATATGATATCTATTTTCAAGATTGAAAGTTGAAGCTTTTGTAAAGAGTCACACAGAATCACACAGAATGCTTTATTGCAATGCCTACCTATGTGCTTTCATGTTGCAGTAATGTAATAATGATACTTACTGATCTCCAGTTTGAGTTTACACCAAACACAGAGACTGGTCCACACAACTGCTCAGCTCTTTGATTACACCCTATATCCTTGAACTAGAGCTTGCCATTGCTTCTGTCCTCAAGCCTGTAAATCTTCTCTGCTCATGAACCTGTTCAATCTTCTTGTCCAACTTCACTTATAAAAATGAAGACAAATCATTCAAGGATAAAGTAGTATTTCAAGACAGCATTAGAGGAACAGTATTAATTAAAGGCCCTTCCTGAAAGCTGGACCCTGGGACAGCACAAATCACAAGCCAGGAAGCTAACCCTGCCTGCTCCCACCTTCACTGGGATTGTCCATTTCTCTTCCTTGTAATTTTTAGGGCTGTATCCTTCCTTCTCTTGCACATTACATTAACGTTAATGAAGAGAAAGGTTTAAGGAGTTCTTCCTTATAAGGGGCTGTTAAGAAAAGACAGAATGGATATTTTTCAGTGTTACATCACTGAAATCACACTATATAAATTTACCAAAAGGTATTATTTACATTCTGAAATGCTCTAAAAGGCTCACTCAGAGTACAAGCTCTGGTTTTGGATCCAGCACTCATAACTAGAAACCGCGCTGGGAAGTCACCTTCACTCTGCAATCCTTAGTATCTTCCTGTGCAAAGTGGTGAAATATTGTCAGTACATAAATAATGCATATAATCACCTAGAATCCTAACATTTGATGACAGGAAATTTTCTTTCAGTGTATCTGTTATGGGCCTATATTTGAAGAAAAATCTGAATATAAAATGTGTATGTGTGTTTATGTAAACTTTCCATTGTTTTGTTTCTTGGAAAATTAAAAAGAACTGTAATGAATTGAAAACTAGAGTATATTTTTCTATTTTTTGGCATATATTAAAAATGAACTGTAATGAGTTGGATCACTAGAGTATACACACACAAACAAAAAACATACAGATACACACACACACACACACACACACACACACACACACACACACACACACATATTCAGTGCTAGTACTGGGGCTTGAAGCCAGGGCCTGAGTGTGGCCCCTTGAGTTTAGGTTAGCCTTCTACCACTTGAACTAGAGTTTCACTTCTGGCTCTTTGGTGGCTAACTGGAGGTGAGTTTTGTTGCAGACCCTGCTGGCAATGTGTGATCAAATGTTTCCTGCCATTGACCTCAACCCTCTGGGCTGCAAGTACTTCCCCTTTTATTTTATTTTGTTCTTCTTGGCTTTGTGCCTGGCGCTTATCTGGGAGAGTATGGTAGACAAAGATTGTTTGAATGAGGAAGGATACCTACTGTCTGCACATGTTGGCATGGTGGGTCCTGAAACAATGTGATGCAAGCATTTGAGAAACATAGAAAGTCTATATAGCTGAGGCTTTTGTTGAAATAAACAGAGTTGTGCTTTCAACCTTCTCCTCTCCTTCATCAATCCCCTAGCCCCGGGGGAGGCCCTGCTCGCGTTGCAGCTGGGCTGTGGCAACTGGCACCTAAACAGGGACCCGAGGAAATCACAGTGAGGGCTTCTGGAGCACAGAAGTATCAAGGTAAGGGAAACACGAAGTGCAGTAGCGGAAAAGGAAAGGAGACATAATATGGGGCGGAGGTGGGATGGGGGGCAGAGCAAAGAAAGGCGATTGTTTCTGATGGCCTTCTTAGCCCTTGTAAGGCAAAAGGGCTGCAAGATTAGTCCAAAGGACTAGAGGAATTTTTTGAGGTTGTGGAGAATCTCTGTCCCTGGTTCCCGGATGAGAGAGCAGTGGATTTGGCTATCTGGCAAAAGGTGGGTCAAGATTTTAAAAATCAGATTAAATTTACAGGAAAACATGCTATCCCCCCTCAGACATTTCATATTTAGAATATGAGTCAAGAGAGTCTTGACTCCAATCACCAGATCAAAATTGTTTCTATAAGATCCTTGTCTTAGGAAAAAAATAAAGAGACCTTCCTTTGTACATCAGATGTGGAAGGAGAGGACTGTCAGTCCGAGTGTTGGAATTTCAGAAGCATTGAAAGTCTGTGTCAGGTTTTCAACACTCTCAGTAAAGAAGACAAAGACCCTCCAGGGTAGCGGCCCTACCCCAGCCCCAGCCCTGTGAGAGCTGTCTTCTTCTCTGTGATAAAAGAGGAATGCAATTACCACAGCTGTTAATTCAGACTCTACCACCTATGTCTGCAGCCCAAAAGGCTATACTGACTGCTAAGGAGTGGCATGAGGATACTGGGGACTTCCAACTTTTTCCTGTTTTACAAGACTGAGGCCAACAGCAGAGAGGATGTATTTGGAAGGAGATCTTCATCCAGTTGCCGTTCCTACATGGTTCTGGGGTACTTTGCCACCTAGGACCGTAGGGCTGGTGTTGAGCAGTCAAGCTGAACTATGAAAGGACTGGTTGATTACCCAGGTGTCATTGATAATGATTATACAGGAGAGATTAAAATTATGGCTGGGTTGAAAAAACGAACCTTGCTTGTGCCTGCCCATACTCCCATTGCTCAATTGATTTTGCTTTTTTTAGTTCCTCTTCCTAATAAATCTCTTCAGTCTAACCAGGGAAATAGAGGCTTTGGCTTCAAAGATAAAGCCTTTTGGCTTCAGAGAATTGGGCAAGAGCGACCTGAGTTAGAACTCAGATAAGAGGGACACTTTTTTATAGACACCAAAGCTGATGTTTCTGTTGTATGTGGCCTATACTGGCCTCCCTCCTGGGCAAAAGAAGATATCCTCACCCTGCACAGGCATGTCCAAAGTTACTCAAAAAAGTTCTGCTGTGCTCAAGTGGCTGACCAAGGAAGGTTATTTGGGCATCTTTTTCAACCTTTTGTTCTATCTGACCTTCCAGTAAATTTGTGGGGCTCAGATGGGTGCTTATATCCACAGTCCCAGCCCAGTTGTTACTCAACAAATGCTTAATCAAGGATATGATGGATGTCAGGTCTGGGACCACAAGGAAAAGGAAGGTTGGAAACTTACCAGCCTGTTGCAAACCCAAATGGACAGGGCTTGGGTTTTCCACAGGGCCACTGATAATGGCAGCTTTACATGCAGAATCAATATGTTGGAAGACCTCAACTCTTGTATGGGTAGATCAGTGGCCCTTGCCTAAGGAAAAACTTGAAGCTGCCAAGGTTCTGGTTCATGAGCAATTGAAACAAGACAATATTAAGCCTTCCACTAGTTCCTGGAATACCCCTATCTTTGTTATTAAAAAGAAATCAGGGAAATGGAGACTTCTCCAGGACTTGCAAGAAGCTAATAGTGCTATGTCCCCTGTGGGTGCCTTGCAACCTGGCTTTCCCTCACTAAGAACTATTCCCTTATTCCAGTGGTCAAGAGATAGTTGAAGGGGCCAGAAGGGCTCTCACACCGGAAACCCTATTTGTGGCTATGCTAGCATTACTACCCTGTGCCCAAATTTCAGCTGAGGTATGCTGACCCTATTTGCCTGACTCCCCCCATTGCCTGCCCAGTGTCATGGGAGGAACTATCCATGAGAGTGTATACTAATGCCACAGGCTCTTTGGGGGAGAGTCAGCTGAATTTCTGGAGCCATATTCTAGGACAATAGAATGGACTGGGCTGTTAGCTCACCTATTTGCATACATGGATGTGTTAGTGTGGTAGAACATACATGTGTAGTAAGGTTTTCAGGGGTAGATTATGGCTCTGAGTTCTTCTGGAAGAAAAAGGTGTATGGATGGAAAAAGATGGAGCTTATGTATAACACTAATAGAGTTGCTTTGGCAGGAGATGGTGTGCGCCCCGATGGATTCCACTATGCCAGGAATTTCCTGCAGGTGCTGCTGATCAACCACCATGGAGAGCCTATGAATTCAACATCTTGTTTACTGTTCCAGTGGTGGGAGTTCCCCACTATGCATTGCAGGACTAGTCTCAGAGGAGTGATGTGATCAACAGTGTTTTGTCAGCTATGCTCTTGGTCAACCCACATGGACAAGCTCACCCTGACATCTGGAGACTGGCTACTGCCTTAAGGCCCACTTGGACTAATACCTCTCACCTTCCCGTACCACTGTTCTAGAGATCTATTCCGCTCCATGGATTTGTATCATTTACTGTGCAAGCTTGTGTTATGCATCCATACATGCTGGTGGTTGGGCAGGGTGTCGTGGTTAAGGATGGGGAGGCATTTCATGCCTCTTGCCAAAATAATTGTGTTCTTACTAACTATATAAGTAATTCTGGACATTTTGGAGCACATACAGTGTTTGTTACAATACAACTCCTTATGTTGCCTGTTAAGGTGATGGAACCATGGTATAATGATTCTGGGCTTCAGTTTGCTATTGAGGTTCAAAAGGCTCTTAGCTGCTCCCACAAATTTTTGGAAATATTGGTTGCCAGCATTATTGCTACCATAACTCTGATTGCCAGTGCTGTGGCCCTAACCCAAACCATATATACAGCACAACATGTTAATCATGTTAATACTTTGGCTCAAAATGTTTCTAGTGTCCTTGGGACCCAAGTATGAGTGGGGAAAAAGATGGCAGAACATCTAAATGCTTTGGAAACAGCCATGATATATATTAATAATCAGGTATAACTGCTGAAGACTCAGTTAAAAATGACATTCCATGCTATTTATCAGTACATTTGCTACCCCTTTTAAACATGATGGAAATGTGACTTGGCCAATATCCAGCATCATATTCAAGGAATTTGGGACCATGATAATTTGAGCTTTGATATTATGCAGCTTCAGGGGCAGATATTTGATATTGGCCACTCCACCCTAAAGGTAGCAGAGCCTGAAGACTTGGCTGCATCAGTTCTTCATTCCCTGCAGGGATTCACTCTGGAAATGTGTTACAACACTCCTTTTGGTATTTCTTGGACATTTTGCTCTTTGTTGTTTTGATGTTACTTTCTCTGCAATTCTTCCTAAGATGTATGATCCACTCCTTTACCCAGGTCCAGGATATATATAGTTGCTCAATTTAAAAAATAAAATAGGGGGAAATGTTGCAGAAGCTGAGGTGCCAGGAGCTGGCAACGTGTGAGCAAAACCTCCCGGACATTGACTCCAACCCTCTGGGCTGCAAGTACTTTGCCCTTATATTTAAGGAAGTGTTTTTCTTGGTTTTGGGCCTGGGGGCTTGTATGGGAGAGTATGGTAGACAAAGATAGTTTGAAATAGAATGAGGAAGGATGTGTACTGTCCACCCTTGTTGGTGCGTGGGTCCTGAAACAATGTGATGCAAGCATTTTACAAATATAGAAAGTGTATATAGCTGAGGCTTTTGCTGAAATAAACAAAGTTTGCTTTCAGCCTTCTCTCCACCTCCATCAGTCCCTTTGACCCCGCGGAGCCCTTGTTCGTGCTATGGCTGGACCCTGGCAGTCTCACGAACTTGTTCGGCAGGCTAAATCGATGGTGCTCAGATCTCATCGTCTTAAGTAACAAGGATTATAGGTGTGTGCCACTGGGTCCTGGATAATCATCTATTTTTAAAAAGTGTTCCATAACAGTAATTCCTGTGTAATTGATGAAGTCTGTTAGGAGACCTGTTTTCCCATTACTTTCAGTCACTGGTTCCATGAGGGATTTTTCTTATCAAAGAATTCCCGGATGGTAAATGGCACAAATCAAATGAATGACAGTCCTGAGATCAGAAGAGCTGACAGCGACTCCAGGTGGATCAGGAACCCACAGCTGGGGAATGCTGCTGTGCACCCTCCCTGAGGCAGAGGCTGGGGCTGCAGCCCAGCTGCACTTTGGGGCCAGGCTGCAGGGTGTCTGGGAGCACTGTGCCTCTGCTGCACACAGGTAGGTGCCCGAGTCTTCCAGCTGGGAGGCAGAGATGTGCAGGCTGCTGTAGCGTTCCTTGGAATCCAGTGTTGACTGCAGCCTTCCCTTCTGCTTTGTTCCTGGAGTCATGAAGAATAGGCTGAGGAGGCCGCCGCCAGGATTCTGTCGGAACCACTGCACATTGTACACCGTGGTAGAGAAATTGCACCTCAGGGTCGAGCTGGCTCCATCCTGGAGCCTCTGGACTGAAGGGCTCTGCTCCACCTGCAGCCCTCTCAACCCTGGTGGAAAGAGAACAGCAGGCACAGATGGTGTCACAGGGAAATCACCAAGGCAGCTGCCAAGCCTGAGGACACCCCAGGAAATGCCCAGGATGGGGAACACAGCATAGGAGCTTTGTGGCAGCTGTCCCCTGTCAGCTCTGGAGCTCCCTGACCCTGCTTGTGATGGCCCCAACTCACAGCAAATCTGCACCCACAGAAGTCCCAGAGCAGCCCCCAGCCTCCTCCCCATGGCTCCTGGAATGTTTGCTGGGGTGATTTACCCAGCTCTGGAGGCAGCCAAGTCGTCAGCTCACACACACTTCTTTCCACAGGCAACAGGTTCCACCTGACTCACCAGAGCCAGTCAACTCTGAGCTCTGCCCTTCATCTAACAGGAAACCAGCCTCACTGCCTGAAGATACACAGCAGCCCCTGCTGTGAGGGCAGTGTAAGGGTCCCAGTCAGAGCTTCCAATGTGTGAGGAGGAAAGGATTGGTTTTATCTTGACAGAGTCCACCTAGAGAGAAGCTTGTGGGGAAGGCTGTGTGCTGGAGGTTGATGCCTCAGGGAAGGACCTCTGGCTCTACTGTGTTGAGTAGGGCCTTGAGGAGTTACAGAAATAGCAATCCCATTCCTTTAATACAAGCTTGCCAGAGAAGTTGAGAAATAATTCACATGAAAATCCTGAAAAAGGACAGTTTTGATAACATGCAATGTGCCTTAATATAAACACAGTTGTGTAAAATTACCAGGACACTGACTGCACAGAAATTGTTTCAACATTGGTTTGGCTGATTAAGAGAAAATAGGACAGACATAAGCTGTTCTGATTTCCTTCTCTCGTCTTCTCTCTCTCTTTGTTTTTTTCAGTCTGGTTGTGGGGCCTGAACTCTGGGCTTGGGCACTGTCCCTCAGCTCTTCAGCTCAAGGCTAGTGCTCTACCACTTGAGCCACAGCGCCACTTCTGGCTTTTTTCTTTTTTGCTTATGTAGTGCTGAGGAATCGAACTCAGGGTCTCAGGCATGCAAGGTAAGCGCTCTACCACTGAGCCACCTTCCCAGCCCTCCTCTTCTCTTTTCTGTCCAGCCCTTTCTCCTACTATCTGCAGGCCACACAGCAACTCTGCCCAGGCCTCACACAACCTCACTGAAGCCAAGACCACGTTCATCATCTGGAGAACTGCATGCTGTGTTCTCCCACAGATGTGACATGAGTCTTCTTTTACTTTCAGGGCTGGAGTTCTTAGTGACCCTCACAGATTAAGCAAGTTTGTGGGCTCTTACTGTTGTAGCAGAATGGGAAAGAAAGTCTTCTTGATAGTTGTTTATTATGTCTAGCCTCTCTGTACTGGCTGAAAGTCTCAACCAATCCAACTTCCTTTAGAATTAAGCGCTCTAACAATTTTTTCCCATTATCTTTAACTGGTTGTACAAATTCATCTTGACAGTTCCTAGGTATAACACATCTTGATCAATATAAACGTTTTAGTAATTCTTCCCATCTCTTCCAACTCCATCTGTTACCTCAAGTTACATAGTTTCATTGTCATATACGCACATTGACAAGTATGACTACATTTTCCCACTTTCCTTCCACCATTGTCTTTCCTGCTTCCCTTTGACATCACACCCTCAAATTCTGCAACACAATTCTCAGATTTGTGGTGTTCATTTTGTTACACAGTAAGTTAATTGCTTGAAGGAGTTACACCATTGGAATCTGCATATACCAGCTGTCCTTTAGTTAATTTGTTTATATATAGATATGATCCTATATGTATCTACATATAGTTTTAATTGTAATCTAACTTTTTCAAATGGGAGAAAACAAGCAACCTTAGTTTCTTTCAACCTGAATTATTATATTTAACATAATTTTTTCTAGGTCCATCTATTTCCTTGCAAATAATGTATGAACTAATCCACTAACTCTCAGGCCTATCTGATTTACCCATAATCTCAGTCTTTACACTTGTGATAGAGACAAGTGGGAGCTGTAATATTAATAAATACTAGAGGTAAAATATGTAAAAATCAGGTATCCTCACACCTCTGGATACTGTTTCCTTCAGTAAAAGTCAATCACTTCATCAACATAGAACAAAGTTGATTTTTGAGAGAGTAATATTTCTCCTCATTTCCAATGACTTTTCAGTTACCTGTTTTGGGGCAAACATCAGAAAATTTTAACCTGTGTTTGCTAAGGATTTCACAATGAAGTTCTCAGAAACTTAGTACTATAAACAAGTTTGCATTCTGTATTTCATTTTAATCACACTCTGGTCATAAATGCCACATTAGAGACCAGCATCTGATCTTTAGGTTTGAACTCTTGAATATTTTCCTCTTTACTTTAACTGGCATCTGGATGATTGACAAGTTACTGGATCATTCCCTAGGGCCCTGATTGCCCTGATTGCCCTGATTATAGTATCTCTCACTGTCAGAAACCTCTTTCGTTTTTTGTCATTGTGGGGCCTGAACTCTCGGCCTGAGAGCTTTCCCTCAGCTCTTCAGCTCAAGGCTAGAGCTCTACCACTTGAGCCACAGTATCACTTTTTCTATTTATGTGGTGTTGAGGAATCGACCCCATGGCCTCATGCATGCAAGGCAATCACTATACAACTGAGCCACCTTCCCAGCCCCAGAAACCCTTTTCTGTGAACATTAACAATAAGGCAATATTAACAAAAGAAAAGGGAGATATTCTCAACAATTTGTGCATACATAAGAAAGCATATATCCTTGGACAGTAATGGAAGACTTTGGCTTCACTTAAAATTTTTGTTTATATTTTAACTCTCTCCATCTGCTGACTAGAAAAAAAATCTCAACATTCCACACCAGTTACAAACAAACTCTGATGAGTAGGCCCTATGAAAACTGCCACTTGGGCATTCATAAATCAGATTGTATGTTACGTAAACCTGAATGACTTGGCATTCTGGAAACTGTTTTTGAGAAAGTCTCCTTTGAGCCCTGTCAAGTGACCTTATTAGGTACTGTTCACCAAAAGTTTTCCAAGAAAAGTACAAAGAATTAACTTTGATTGCATTTGAGAATTAGTTTGACATAATTCATTCCTAAATGACATTTAATTAAGAGATCTCCAGAAATTTCCAAGGCAGACTCTCCATAGATAATGAATACTCATACCAAAGCATAATGGCTCACACTTGTAATATCAGTCTTAGGTTGTAAATATAGGAGGATTTTAGTCTGAGGTCAGTCTAGGCAGAAACATGAGATTCTATTTAAAAAACAAACTGGTGCAAAATGCTGGAGGTGTGATTGGGTTGTAGTGTGCTTGCCTAACAAGCATGAGGGCCTGAGTTCAAGACCAGAATGCCAAAAGGAAATAAATGAGAGCTGGCCCAGGATCCATGGACCAACCTTATATTTTCATGAACAGCATTTTCTCAACAGCATTGTGGACATGACTGGAACCACTATCTTTGTAGTCCCTTGTTTTCTCCTTTTAAGGTTATTTTGTCATGTTAATAACAGAATCATGTTTCTATTTATAGTCTTTACTTAGGTATAGACCTTGGTATAGGCTTTGCTTGAGTCAGTGATCACACTGGCATAATTCACAGCCACTGTTGTGTTACAAAGTAAAAAATCTGTTCCATTTATAATTCAGTGCTACTGCTTGGGAATTCCAAAGAAGTAGATGGTCCCAACTAGAATAGACAAAGTGAATTTTGATCAATAAAATCAGCCCGGTTAATTGTTATAAAAAATCTATTGATGAAAATTTAAGCTAGAGCTGGGGCCACTAAAATTACAAAGAACACAATTCAAACTGAATGTATAACATGGTATAATCCTCAACTGTGCCAACCAGTTGTCATGGTTTTGTAGAACAAAAATGAGTACATGAATTTATGCAGTGTATTAGAATTCAATATTCATGAACAGATATGCACAAAACATGTTTGTTGTTCTTTATATTAATTTTAAAACAAAATTAGGACTCTGAGAAAATAAGATAATTATGCTTTCTGTTTTTCTCTGATGGAGCTCTGCCTAATTTATTATTATGTTCTCAATGTAGAAATAAAAACCAAAGCCATGTTAAAATGAGAGGCAAAAGGAGCTCTCTCTCCACATCAGATTCTATTTCACCAAATCCCTGACAGTTATAGGTAGATATAATTCAGCTAAGGGGCCTGAGATGGGAAGAGCATGATTGATTATGAGAGCTTAGTGCAATCACATATATGGTTAAAGAGAGATTGACAAGAAAAGAAGAGATTCCAGTGCAACCAAGGAGGCAGAGTCAGGAATGATGCAGCCACAGGTTGAGAAAAGGCAGCAACCATCAGAGCTAGAAGAGATAGCAAACACATTTGCTCCTGCTGACATCTTGATTCCAGCCCTGGAAAATGAATTCCAACCTCACACTTTCAGAACTGTGAAGAAAAAAAACGTATTTTCATATTTTAAGATTCAGAAGAAAAAGAAGAAAGCAGACAACTATGACCAAGATCTAAAACTTAAATGTGTATGAGTCTGAAATACAGACTCTCTACTATACCAGACTCTGAGTTTGGATTGTGCACAATCTGGGTACATAATTGTGGTTTGTTTTCTTTTTCTTTTTTCTTTTTGGTCCAGTCGTGAACTCTGGGCCTGAGTTCTGTCCCTCAGCTCTTCAGCTCAAGGCTAGCGCTCTACCACTTGAGCCACAATGCCACTTCCAGCTTTTTTCTTTTTGCTTATGTGGTGCTGAGGAATCGAACCCAGGGCCTCAGGCATGCAAGGCAAGCGCTCTACCATTGTGCTAACTTCCCAGCCTGTGGTTTGTTTTCTTATCACCTTAAGAAAACACAGCAGTTAAGCCAATGAAATTATATCAACTATATTTTAATTTTTTAATTTTTTTATTGTGAAAATACTGTACAGAGGGGTTATAATTACATGGTCAAGATAATGAGTACATTTCTTATCAAGCATTGTAGCCTCCTCCTTTGTTTCCCCTTCCCATCCCTTCCCATCCTCCCACCACGCCCCCCCCCCCCACCAAAGGTATAAAGTTCGTTTTCGACATAATGACTTGTATATCTCATTGTTGCAATGGGTCCACCTGTATCCTTATTTAAGTGATTTATATCAACTATTTTATAACCAAGAAATAAAGCAAAAAAATATAAGCCCTGGTTTCCTTCCTACTCACAATCAATCTTGGGAGAATTAGACTGACCAAGAGTAGACTTGCTTCTGTGGACCAGGAGCTAGTTTTGTAGTGAGGGAAATGAGAAAAGCTGGGGGGGGGGGTGGGCTACAATATTGATCTTTCTTGTTGATAACTAGTATATTTCAATGACACTGCCTATAAGAGCAAGTCAATTCGCTGATGAGTAACATCTACAATTCAGCTAGCAGAAACTGTTCTCCCTAAAAGAATCTTCAATTACATTCATCCTTACACAGAGATGGAAAGAACAGAGGATCAATCATTTACAAGATAATTTTTTATTGAATTGTCAACAACACTAGAGGATGTGTTCTTAAAAATTTTAGGATAAAGCCAGGTGTTGGTGGGTGATACCTATAATCCTAGCTACTAAGTTGGCTGAGATCTGAAGATCGTGGTTCAAAACCAGCCCAGGCATGAAAGTCCATGAGACTCTTATCTCCAATTAACCACCAGAAAACTGGAAGTGGTGCTATGGCTCAATTAGTAGAGTGCTTGCCTTAAGCTGAAGAGCTGAGGGACGGTGCTCAGGCCCAGAGTTCAAGCCCCATGACTGACAAAAAAATTAGGATAAAATAAATAGCTTGGTCAAAAATTGAGGATAAAGTAATAATCCACTACTATGCGATGAGTAATGTAGATGATAAATGATACATATAACTCTTTATATAACTAGAAATATAAGGTGACAATAAATGGTATGCAAGGAGTAAATTTAACTATCTTGAAATAATGGAGATTTATTGAGAATGACGAATAAAAATATTTTTTAACTAAATTGTACTGTGAATCAAGGATTACAACATTACATTATTGGGTGAATATAAACAATAAATGAAATACTACAGATGTCTATCCTTTTACTAAGTTAGTTTTTTGATCATTTGAGAATATTAAGAACACAAAAAACACTTATTTGAGAAAAATTGCAATACAGTGTAATATTATTAGCTATGGTCCTTATATTGTACATAAGATCTGTGCAACTGTTGATTGTACGTATCAACTTCTTTGAATCTATTGACCAAATTCTCCTAGCAGATAATCTGGATACAGAACTGTCAATTTTAAATTTTGATGTTTCATTTAATTAACAGATTTTGTATAATGGTGCATCAGAGAAAGTAACATGAAACGTTCAAAAGATTCCAATTCCATGCACAAGAGACAGGCAATATTTAAACTAGAAATTTTCATATGGAGAAGTTTAATCGTGAAACTAATAAATGAATTTCAAGAAACTATCATGCTAGGTACTATTGGCTCACACTTGTTATCCTAGCTATGCAAAAGGCTGAAATCTGAGGACCATGGTTTGAAGTCAACCCAAGGAAGAGAGTCCATGAGTCTCTTATTTCGAATTTCCTACCACAAAGCTGGATATTGAACTGGGGTTCAGTGGTAGAGCACCAGCTTTGAGCACAAAGTTCAAAGTGGGTGCTCAGGCCCTGAGTTCAAGTCTAAGTACTTGCAAAAGAAAAAAGAAAAGATAATATCATTAGTTCCTTTTAACAATCCATTAAATGTAGCTTTAAGATTGCTGAACCTGAGGATGAGCCTGGATTTGGCATGCCCAGAGAGGTTGGGAAATGAGACCTATGTTCCGTCACTAAACTTAGCTCTACCCATTTTTTTTTTTACCTCATATAAAAATACTGAGTACATAGAGAAGCAATCACTTCACAAACATTCACCCTACAAAAGGTTCTCAACTGCCAGTGTCTCCTTCAACCTAATCTTCTTATAAATACTTAATTTCTGTGTGTTCTGCTACTTTTTTTTTTTTTTTGTCGGTTGTGGGGCTTGAACTCTCTGCTTGGGCGCTGTCCTTGTGCTTTCAGCTCAAAGTGAGTACTGCTTGAGCCACAGCGCCACTTCCGGCTTTCTAGTGGTTTATTGGAGATAAGAGTCTCATGGACTTTCCTGCTCGGGTAGGCTTTAAATGGCTATCCTCAGATCTCAGGCTCCTGAGTAGCTAGGATTACAGGCATGAGCCACCAGTGCCCGGCATGTTCTGCTACTTATAGACAGACATTAAGCAAATGCTGTGCTGGAAGGGCTGTGGTGAAGAAAAGGGCTAGCTGCAACCATGGTGGCAGGTTTGAGGATGGGCTGCAGGTGCCTGGGGAGCAATGTGTACTTGCTGCACAGTAGTAGACAGCTGAGTCCTCAGGCTGGGTATCTTTGATGTGCAGGGAAAGGTGTTTGTCATTCTTCTTCAATAAGACTAGGAGTTTTCCATTTTCATTTCTGTCCCGATTTGAACGGATGTCTATAATATGCTGGGGACCCTGTCCTGGCTCTTGCTTGTACCAAGGGAAGTAGACTGAGGCACTGTCCGTGTAAGTACAATTGATGACACAGCTGTCTCCCTCCTGCACACTCAGGACAGAAGGACTCTGCTCCACCTTCTCTCCTTGGCTCAGCACTACATACAGAGAAAGACAGAAAGGAGACAGTTAGGTCAGTACTCTTCAGAATGGTCTTTTCCTACAGTAACTATAGACAGTTTGGATAACCTGATCTTCTCCTGGATATCTAAAGAAATCCCCACTAATATATGGTTTCCCTTAATCCTCAACTCACAGTGCAGCTGCAGCCACAGGATCAGGAATAAATCATGAATCAATCTCTTCATTTTTCTTCCCAAGTAGAATCAGTTGAAGACTTAAGATCTCCTATCTGGATGTCACTTCTGTTACCAAGTTGTCTCCCTTTTCTGAGATGCCTACATAGCCAATAAGAAAAAGATTTGCTTTTGTCTTTGGCCTATTCATTTAGAATCCACTAAAATGAACATATTGTATATCTGCTGAGTTTCACTGCCACCTTGTGGTCACAACCCTAACTACTGAACTCTGGTTAAATGTATGGGTACCTAAGCCAAGCCAACAACACAAAACAGCAATAGGTTAAGTAAAGTTAAATAAAATGTCTTGATAAAGGAGTAAATGTACAGTAAGTATGTAGGGATCAACATTGATATTTTGTCACAGTTGAATCACTTTTTGGTAGCATTAAGATTTGAACTCAAGGCCTCATACTTCCACTGAAATGTGTGTGTGTGTGTGTGTGTGTGTGTGTGTGTGTGTGTGTGTGTGTATGTGGGTTTACATCAAACATTATGAAGGTCCTTTAATCTTACAAATTTATAGGTTTTTCTCTTTTTCCATCAAAAACCATTCACATCTATGCTATCTCATTGTGTTTGTGAGAATAATTTTAGGGAAACCTAATATTGTCTGTGTCTGCAAAAAGAAATTGATCCTAAAGAACTGACCATAATCAATAATATCAGAAAAACCAAGATGATCTCATTTCAGGAAGCAATGTTATGCTTAGAGTCCCATGAGTTGTGGGAAATGAATCTAATCCCTTATTCATGATTCACAGACTTAAATATTTTAGAATAGCTGTGATGATAAGCCTTAAACTCAACTCAGTTTAGAATTCACATTTCCGTGCGCACACACACACCACACACATTCCTATATGAAATATATAGAAAAGTACACGCATGAGATGATTATTGTGAGTGTATAACATTTCCCTTTCAAAGGCTTTTGTTCTCCTTCTCATGTCCTATAATGGAATTCTCAAATCAATCACTGGGCAATGTTTTCTCTGCTTTGAGACAGATATTTTAGGACAGTATCATACTGTTGAGTCATGGCATCCAGGTAAGGATATTTTTAACACTTTGATGGACTAAGTTTCAGGAAGCCAATATATACCGTCATCTCAGTTTCCTTCACCATTTGACTGACAATGTTTGAGGTTTATTATGTCGCTTTCCTGCCTTCAAAGCACAGTCATTGGGATAACGAATATCATTATTACTTTTAGAAAAGTCCTTATAAATTATACGGTGGAGAGGACAACACTGTCCCCTTTGGCTCACTCTCCAGCAGCCAGTAGAATATCCTTAGCTCACTCAAGTCTCCTTTCTTGACCACTGTGTCACACATTTACACAAACTGGAACTCCATTGTGGAAGCTCAATGGACTAAGACTATTCCACATTCAAGCAGCAGAGCTCAGTTTTGGGCGTTTCATTATAACAGTTTCTCCTCACTCAGCAAATGGCTCAGAAAGAATGAGGCAAGGAGAAAATTCTCAGGAGGAAGTGAGGAATTGGAATTTCTTTCTGTGGACCCCTAATTACTAGTTATTTCATACCAGTATCTTGTACTTTCTTTCTACCTTTGTAAACTGAACACTGAGCAAGATCTGACCATTTATAACCATCTTTTATACTGTTTAACAGAGAATAATGCTGTTTGAGCGCTGTGTGAAATGTGGAGTAGTATAAGGGCTGGGTGAAATTGTACTACATCATGGACATCCAACACCATTTCATGTTCATCAATGAGCCAGTATGTGTGAATTCTCTCTAATCATTTTTTAATGCTTCTTCAGAAGCAGAAATAAATAATCAGGGTGTGATTTTTCCTGGTTTCATCTTTCTCTAATGTAAATAATGGGTGGTGTAGATCTCTAAACAGAAAAAAAAACAAAATAAAATAGAATTCTGCACAGAAGTAGTGGGACAAAGTATGAACTGAATCAGCAGTGATACTCACTAGACCCTATGTTGGACTATATGTACTATATGTACTATATGGACATTATGGACTATACAACTTGGGAAGGGAGAGCAGTTGGGACGTAAAAAACTGGAAGAAAATGAAGATAATGTACTCATTATTTAACTTGTGTAACTGTAACCCCTCTGAACATCACCTTTACAATAAAAATTAAAAAAAATAAAATGTAACTAAGTAATAAAGGTCATCACAACTAGTAATATATGGGTGGACTCCACAGTCTGAGCATGGGTCAGTAGAATGCTCTATTGTGATGATGTACTTATTTTATTGGTGTATCCACATTACAGCAGACCCTTGACATCTGCAGGTCTGTGGTTTCAAGCAGAGTGTCATTGTGGAAAAGCATAAAATTTCAGAATGCACAGTATTCAGCATTGTATTATAGATGCTTGGTTCATCATTCTCATAATGCTGCCATGACCTTTGCCTTGTTTTATGGTACTATTTGAATACAGGGAGCAGATTTACACAAAATTAAGGGTAGGAAACACTCAGCAGATCTCACAATGATTTAAATATATGTAATGTTATGTCCTTTGGGGCTAAGAACTTTTTGAAACTCTTTAATGAAATGTAAAGGGAAAGATCACTACCAGACTTATTCTATGAAGTCAGCATAGTGCTCAAAACCACATAGGGACCCATCAAAGAAAGAAAACTATAGACCCACCTCTTTGATAAATGTTGATGAAAAACTCCTCAACAAAATTCTGGCCAACCAAATTCAACAGCTAACAAAAAACCATATATTACAATCCAACAGGATTCATTCCAGGTTTGCAAGGTTGGTTCAATATACACAAGTCAAGTAATGTAATTCAACACATTAACAGAAGCTAGGACAAGAACTGCATAATTTTGTATGCCAACAATGAGAAGAGCAATGCTGAAATCAAGAAGTCAATTCCATTTGTAATAGCCTCAAAAAATTAAATACTTGGGAATTAACTTAATCAAAGATATGAAGGACCTCTATTGTGAAAACTTTAAAACTCTGAAAAAAGAAATTGAAGCAGACTTAAGGAAATGGAAAAAAAAAAACATTCCATGCTCCTGGTTGGGAAGAATTAACATATTAAAATGGCAATGCTGCCCAGAGCAATATACAAATTCAATGCAATACCCATAAAAATCCCAACAACATTCTTCAAAGAAATAGAGAAATCAATGTAAAAATTCATGTGGAATAATCAAAGACCCGGAATAGCAAAAACAATCCTTAGCAGGAAGAACAGCACTGTAGGAATAACAATATTGAACTTCAAGCTTTATTGCAAAGCCATAATAATAAAGACAGCTTGATACTGGCACAAGAATAGGTCTGAGGACCAATGAAACAGAAGATCCATAAATGAGCCCACAAACAAAACAAAAGGTTGGAAGAAAGACAGACTCTTCAATAAAGGGTTTTGGAAAAATTGTCTGTCTAAGTATAGAAAACTGAAGCTAGTTACCCATATATCACCTTGCACCAGAATCAACTCTAAATAGATTGAAGACCTCAATGTCAGGCCAGATACTGTGAAAATATTACAGGAAAGGGAATCTGTAATTTAGCCAAGGGCCTCATATCTAAAATATACTTAAGAAAGAGTTCAAAAAATTAAAGCTCCCCAAAACAAATCATCAAAGAAACAAAAAAATCAGTTATTAAATGGGTACAGACTTAAAGAGACATCTCTGAGGAAGAAATAAGAAGGGCCAATCAACACATGTAGAGATGTTCAACATCTCTGGCCATAAAAGAAGTGCAAATCAAAACAATATTGAGATTCCATCTCATTCCAGTTAGAATGGCCATTATTAGGAAAACTAACAGTAACAAATGATGTCAGGGATGTAGGCAAAATGGAACCCTATTACATTATTGGTGGGAATATAAACTCTGGAAAGCAGTATGAAATTTCCTTAAAAGACTAAACATAGAGCTTTCCTATGACCCAGCAACTCAACTCCTATGCATTTATCCAATGGCCAACAAACCAGGCCAAATTAAAGCCACCATCACAGTCATGTTCATTGCAGCATTGTTTACCATAGCCAAAATATGGAATCAACCTACCTCAGTAGATGAATGGATCAAGACAATGTGATACACACACACACACAAACACAGACACAGACACAGACACACACACACACACACACACACACACACAATGGAATTCTATTCATCCATCAAAAAAATGATATTGTACCATTTGTAAGGAAAAGGAAAGGCTTGGAAAAAAAATCATAGCCAGCAAAGTAAGCCATAGCCAAATAAACGTAGGCTGCATGTTTGCTCTCATTTGTGGCATCTAGAATGTGCCTATAAATCTACAAGTACGTACACAGAATGACTAAAATAAATAAATAAGTAAATAAATAAATATGCACACATTCTGTGACATGATAAATTGTATAGGACCATAGTCATTAACATACAAAGGCCAAAGGAGGATATGCATAAGAGTGGTGGAGAAAGGCTCAGTACCTATGAACAGATGATCAGATGAAATAATATTGTATGAAATCAAATTAAAAAAAGGGAACAGGAGACATTTTAATTGCGATTGTTGCTGTTTTTGCTTTATTTTACTTTTATCTTGTTAGTTTGTATTTGGGAGGGTAAAAGAAGGCACATAAAAGTGGAACAACATACAGCCAGCATTATACTCAATGGTGAAAAACTAAAGCCATTTCCTCTTAACTCAGGAACAAGACAAGGATGCCCACTCTATCCACTTCTTTTCAATGTAGTATTAGAATGCCTAGCTACAGCAATAAGACAAGATGCAGACATAAAGGGGATCCAAATAGGGAAAGAAGAAATAAAACTCTCCCTCTTTGCAGATGACATGATCTTGTATTTAGAGAATCCCATAGACTCCACTCCCAAATTACTCAAGCTGATTCAAAACTTTGGCAAAGTAGCAGGTTATAAAATTAACCCCCAAAAATCAATGGCTTTTCTGTATGCCAACAATGAGAAAAGTGTGGCTGAAATTAGGAAACCAACTCCATTTGTAATAGCCCCACAAAAAATAAAATACCTAGGAATTAACTTAACCAAAGAAGTGAAGGACCTCTATGATGAAAACTTTAAAATCTTGAAAAAGGAAATCAACACAGAATTAAAAAAATGGCAAAGCCTCCCATGCTCCTGGATTGGAAAGATTAACATCGTGAAAATGGCAATACTTCCCAAGGCTATCTACAAATTCAACGCAATACCTATCAAAATTCCAACCTCATTCTTCAAGGAAATAGAAGAGGCAATCCAAAAATTGATATGGAACAATAAAAGACCCCGAATAGCAAAAATGCTCCTCAACGGAAAGAACACTGCTGGAGGAATATCAATACCAAATTTCAAACTCTACTATAAAGCCATAGTAATCAAAACAGCTTGGTATTGGCATGAGAACAGACCTCAGGACCAATGGAATAGAATTGAAAACCCAGAAATAAACCTACAGACCTATAGCCATCTAATCTTCGATAAGGGAGCTAAAACAATAGAATGGCAGAAAGACAGCCTCTTCAGTAAATGGTGCTGGCAAAATTGGTTAACTACTTGTAGAAAACTAAAGCTAGATCCTTATATATTACCCTGCACCAGAATAAACTCCAAATGGATCAAAGACCTTGAAGTCAAAGCAGACACTCTGAAAACATTACAGGATGGAATAGGAGAAACCCTAGGTCTCCTTGGCTCAGGCCGAAATTTTTTGAATAGAGACCCGGAAACACAACAAATCAAAGAAAGGTTGGACAAATGGGATTGCATAATGTTGCAGAGCTTCTGCAGGGCAAATGACATAGCTAGCAAGATCAATAGAAAGCCCACGGATTGGGAGAATATATTTACTAGCCATACAACGGACAAGGGTCTCATATCTAAAATATACTTGGAACTCAAAAAATTAAACCCCCCAACAACAAATCCTCAAAGAAACAACTGCCCAATAAATAAGTGGGTGAAAGACTTAAAGAGAAACTTCTCTGAAGAAGAAAGAAGGATGGCCAATAGACACATGAAGAAATGTTCAACATCCCTAGCCATAAAAGAAATGCAAATCAAAACAACATTGAGATATCACCTCACCCCAGTTAGAACGGCAAAAATCAAGAACTCTAACAACAACAGATGCTGGAGGGGATGTGGACAGAAAGGAACCTTACTTCATTGTTGGTGGGAATGTAAACTTGTTCAACCACTTTGGAAAGCAGTATGGAGGTTCCTCAAAAGACTTCACATAGAACTCCCCTACGACCCAGCAATCCCACTTTTGGGCATTTACCCAAATGTTTACAAACAAGACCACACTAAAGCTACCAGCACAACAATGTTTATTGCAGCATTATTTACCATAGCTAAGATATGGAACCAACCCAGATGCCCCTCAGTAGATGAATGGATCAAGAAAATGTGGTATATATACACAATGAAATTCTATGCCTCCATCAGAAAGAATGACATTGCCCCATTTGTTAGGAAATGGAAAAACTTGGAAAAAATTATATTAAGTGAAGTAAGCCAGGCCCAAAGAAACATAGGTCCCATTTTTTCCCTTATTTGCAATATCTAGTATATGTATGAGTCAAGCAGAAAAGGTCAGTAATGTGATGTTAGGAAAATGAACCCTTAGATATGTATTTTAACGTTTTATTTCTTTCATGCATGTGTTTCTAACGCATTTATAAGATTATATCTTTGTTGCTTTGTATGTCCCTCCCCCACAGTATAACCCCTGCTTTCACTCTATTTGATGTCAGTATAACTTGTGGAGAAGATGGGGAAAAACCAGTTGTTTAAGGATACAGGTGGACCTGTTGCAACAATGAGAAGTACAAGTTGTCATGTCCAAAACGAGCTTTACAACGTTGGTGCGGGGGGGGGGGGGGGGGGGGGGGGAAGGGGGAAGGGGGGAAGGAGAAGGATTGGGATTGCGGGGGAGGGGGGAGGCTGGGAAGGGATGTGAAGGGTAAACCAAAGGAGGAGGCTGCAATGCTTGGTAAGAAATGTATGCATTATCCTGCCCATGTAATTGTTACCCCTCTGTACAGTATGTTCACAAATAAAATAAAATAAAATTAATTTAAAAAAAAAGTGGAACAACATTGATACTCACTAGACACTATGTGGAAAATGAACTGGATATCTTGTCGGTGGAGATGGGAGGGAAAGACTGGGAGAGAGAAATGGAAGGAGAGAAAGGGTTAGAAAATAATTGTACTCAGGGCTGGGAAGATGGCTCAGTGGTAGAGTGCTTGCCTTGCATGCATGAAGCCCTGGGTTCGATTCCTCAGCACCACATAAGCAGAAAAAAAAGGCCGGAAGTGGCCCTGTGGCTCAAGTGGTAGAGCACTCGCCTTGAGCTGAAGAGCTGAGGGAGAGTGCCCAGGCCCAGAGTTCAGGCCACACAACCGGACCAAAAAAAAAAAAGCAAACAAAAAAAAGAAAATAATTGTACTCATACTCATTATCTGATTCATGTAACTGTAACTGTTCTGTATATTAACTCTACAATAATAATTTTTAAAAGCCAGAGGTGGAGCTGTTCAAATGGTATGGCATCAACCTAGAGCAAAAACATTTTTAAGGGATAACAGTCAAGCAAATAAATATATAAATAAACAAGAAAAATAATTAATTAAATAAATAAAAGTAGTTTACAGCATTATTTTAATTCCTATAACATTTTCATTTACTTCTCAAGATTTGATCAACTGACAATGGTGCCATCATTTGCATATAATTCAGAATTCTAATGCAAGTATCTTCTCACTATGCCTTTGGTTGCAAGGAAAATTAAAATTAAATTCTCCTCTGTGTTAATAATTTGTTCATTTAAACTTCATATAAAAATAGTGGTCTTGGGCTGAGAAGGTGGCTCAGTGGTAGAGCGCTTGCCTTGCATGCTGAAGGCCCTGGGTTTGATTCCTCAACACCACATAAGCAAAAAGAAAAAAGCTGGAAGTGGTGTTGTGGCTCAAGTGGTAGAGCGCTAGCCTTGAGCTGAAGAGCTGGGGTACAGCGCCCAGGCCCAGAGTTCAGGCCCCACAACCAGACCCCCCCCAAAAAAACTAGTGGTCTTTCCTATCAAATTGCTATTTTTATTATCAATTACTAATTTATGCCTGCTACTAAGCACTCTGCTGTGCTATATCATATCTATTTTCAGGATTAAAACTTGAAGATTTTCTTCTATGGATTCTATTAATTATTCCAAATTATTTAGTGTAATGTCCACATATGAGTTTTATGTCCCTCCTCCTATGCACTTGGACTGGTCCATACAACTGCTCAATTCATTGAGTTCACCTCGTGCTCTTGAACGTGAGCTTGCCCTTCCTTGTTCCTGTCTTCAAGTCTGTGAATCTTCTCTGCTCATTTGCTTGTTCCATCTTCCAACACTGAATTGGAACAATAACAAATGTTGGTGAAATGTGGGGGAAAAAGGAACCCTATTGCACTGCTGGTGGGAATGAAATCTACTACAACCACTCTGCACAGCAGTCTGGAGGTTCCTCAAAAAACTAAACTTAGATCTTCCCTACCATCCACCATACCACTCCTGGGCATCTACCCAGAACATCACAAAGCAGGATATTGTAAAGACACTTGTACACTCATGTTCATTGCAACACTATTCACAATTGCCATGTCATGGAAACTGTTCACGTGCCTTAAATAGACAAATGGATAAAAAGTGTGGTATCTGTACACAATTGAATTTTATGCAGCAATTAGAAAGAATAATGTTATGTCATTTTCAGGGAAATGGATAGACCTACAATAAATCATGTTAAATGAGGTAAGCCCACCTCAGAGACAGAAAGATTGCATGCTTTCTCTCATATGTGGAAGCTAGAACTAATATATGCTGGAAATGATGAGTTATACAAAACTGTAGACATTCACACACAGTGGGAGAAAAGGAGGGTACTCAGTTGGGGATCACAAAGATGCAATGCTTATGTACATCTAATATTTATAGAAATTAACTCCAGGATATAGAAATGAGGTTTTTTCCGGTTATTACTATTTTTTGTTTTATTTTCTGTTTGTCTTGTTTGTTCATTTATCTGTTTTGGGATGATAAGGAAGGGCAAAGAAGTGGAGGGACAAAGAGTGAACAAATGCATCAGTGGTACTCACTAGATACTATGTGGAAAATGAACTATATAACTTATGGGTAGGGATGGGAAGGAAAAACTGGGAAACAGTGAGGGACAGAGTAACATTGTCTCAAAAGAAATGTACTCATTAACTGACTTACATAACTGTAATCCCTCTATATATCACATTTATAATAACAATAAAAAATCTGAAAAAATCATAATAGGGTGTTGATGGTGCTTGAAAAAAAGAAAAGGACAAAATAGATATTATATATGTGTGTGTGCATATATATAAATATATATATATATATAAAATCACATTATAGAAAGTTACCAAAAAGTATCATTTATATTCTGCAACGTTCTACAAGCCTGACTCAGTGTCCAGCTCTGGTTTCACAAATCCAGCCCTCCTAGATAGAACAATAACTTCTTAGGGAAGATACTTTCACTTTGCCTTCCTCAGTATCTTCTTGTGCAAAGTGGTGAAATATTGTCAGTGCATAAGTCATGTATGTAATCACCTGAAGTCTTAATACTTAATGATAGCATATCTGTATGTATGTATATATATCTGTATATAAACACACAAGTGTGTGTATCAGTGTATATACATTGTATATATCAATACATCTGTTATGGGTCAATGTCTGAAAAAATCTGAATAAAAAGTGTGGATGAGCTGGGAAGATGGCTCAGTGGTAGAGCGCTTGCCTGGCATGCATGAGGGCCTGGGTTCGATTCCTCAGCACCACATAAGCAAAAATGAAAAAGTGGCGCTGTGGCTCAAGTGGTAGAGCACTGGCCTTGAGCTGAAGAGCTGAGGGACAGCGCCCAGGCCCAGAGTTCAGGCCCCACAACTGGACCAAAAAAAAAAAAAGTGTGGATGATGTGGTATAATGTTTTCATTTCTGGGTAATATTAAAAATATACCGATAATGAGCTGAAATACTAGATCAAAGATACTATATGTGATGTATATGTATTGTATATTACATATATATTGATGGATGCAGTAGCTCATACCTATAATCCTAGCTACTCAGGAGACTGAGATCTGAGGATAGTGATTCAATGCCAGCCTGGGTAAGGAGAATCTATGAGATAATTATCTCCAAATAATCACTAGAAAACTGGAAGTGGTGCTGTGGCTCAAAGTGGTAGAGTGCTACCCTAGAGTGGAAAAGCTGAGAGACAACACCCAGGCTCCAAGTTCATGTCACATGACTGGCAAAAAGAACCCTTCTCCCCCACCCTCATACTCAGTGCTGGTACTAGGGCTTGAAGTCAGGGCCTTCATGCAGTCCCTTGAGTTTTTTTTTTAATTAAGGTTATCCCTGTAACACTTGAACTAGAGCTTCATTTCTGGCTCTTTGGTGGTTAGTTGGAGACGAGTCTCATGAACTTTCTAATCTCCGCAGGCTAAATTGGTGGTGCTCAGATTTCAGCCTCTTGAGTAGAAAGATTATAGGTATGTGCCAACTAGGTCCTGGATAATCATCTGTTTTTAAAAAGTGTTCCATGACAGTAATTCCTGTGTAATTGATGAAGTCTGTCAGGAGACCTGTTTTCCCATTACTTTCAGTCACTGGTTCCACGAGGGATTTTTCTTATAAAATATTTCCCGGATGGTAAATGGAACAAATCAAATGAATGACAGTCCTGAGATCAGAAGAGCTGACAGCGACTCGAGGTGAATCAGGAACCCACAGCTGGGGAATGCTGCTGTGCACCCTCCCTGAGGCAGAGGCTGGGGCTGCAGCCCAGCTGCACTTTGGGGCCAGGCTGCAGGGTGTCTGGGAGCACTGTGCCTCTGCTGCACAAAGGTAGGTGCCCGAATCTTCCAGCTGGGAGGCAGAGATGAGCAGGCTGCTGTAGCGTTCCTTGGAATCCAGTGTTGACTGCAGCCTTCCCTTCTGCTTTGTCCCTGGAGTCATGAAGAACAGCCTGAGGAGGCCGCCGCCAGGATTCTGTCGGAACCACTGCACATTGTACACCGTGGTAGAGAAATTGCACCTCAGGGTCGAGCTGGCTCCATCCTGGAGCCTCTGGACTGAAGGGCTCTGCTCCACCTGCAGCCCTCTCAACCCTGGTGGAAAGAGAACAGCAGGCACAGATGTGTCACAGGGAAATCACCGAGGCCGCTTCCCCATTTGAGAACACCCCAGGAAATACCCAGGATGAGGAGGACGCACAGGAACTTTGTGGGAGCTGTCCCCCATTCCTCCCTGTCAGCTCTGGAGCTCCCTGACTCTGCTTGTGATGGCCCCAACTCACAGCAAATCTGCACCCACAGAAGTCCCAGAGCAGCCCCCAGCCTCCTCCCCATGGCTCCTGGAATGTTTGCTGGGGTGATTTCCACAGCTTTGGAGGCAGCTAAGTCGTCAGCCCACACATACTCTTCCCACAGGCAACCGGTCCCACCTGACTCACCAGAGCCAGTCAACTCTGAGCTCTGCCCTTCATCTAACAGGAAACCAGCCTCATTGCCTGAAGATGCACAGCAGCCCCTGCTGTGAGGTCAGTGTAAGGGTCCCAGTCAGAGCTTCCAAAGTGTGAGGAGGAAAGGATTGGTTTTATCTTGACAGAGTCCACCTAGAGAGAAGCTTGTGGGGAAGGCTGTGTGCTGGAGGTTGATGCCTCAGGGAAGGACCTCTGGCTCTACTGTGTTGAGTAGGGCCTTGAGGAGTTACAGAAATAGCAATCCCATTTCTTTAATACAAGCTAGCCAGAGAAGTTGAGAAATAATTCGCATGAAAATCCTGAAAAAGGACAGTTTTGATAACATGCAATGTGCCTTAATATAAACACAGTTGTGTAAAATTACCAGGACACTGACTGTGCATAAATTGTTTCAACATTAGTTTGGTTGATTAAGAGAAAATAGGACAGACATAAGCTGTTCTGATTTCCTTCTTTCCTCTCCTCTTTTCTGTCCAGCCCTTTCTCCTACTGTCTGCAGGCCACACAGTCACTCTGCCCAGGCCTCACATTGTTGTACATGTTCAGTACAGCCCTCTACCTGTTACTTTTCTATTTTTATACCTCATTTTCTTCTTTTATTTATTTTGTTCCTTCCAGTCTTAGAGAAGATATGTGAAAGCTTGGGTACTGATGCTATTGGAGAATATCCAGGTCTGTGAACTTTGCATAATATAGTTCTAGAACATAAAAAATTAAAAAAATGTAATTAAGACACGTTCTTTTGAACTTCCCTGCTTACAATCCCAGCACAATCCCACTTTCATTATTTCCATTCAGAATCATTTTTGGAATTCATTTAAAACTTATGGGGTCCATTAGGAAAACGAAACCTCAAATATGTATTTTAATGTTTTTGTTTCTTTCATGCATGTATTTCTAACGCATTTATAAGATTATTTCTTTGTTGCTTTGTATGTCCCTCCCCCACAGTGTAACCCCCGCTTTCACTATATTTGATGTCAGTATTACATGTGGAGGAGATGGGGACAAACAAGTCGTTTAAGGATTCAGGTGGACCTGTTGCAACAATGAGAAGTACAAAATGTCAAGTCAAAACCAGCTTTACAATGTCGGTGGGGGGGGGGTGGGGGGGTATGATTGGGTGGGAGGGAGGGGGGAGGCTGGGAAGGGAGGTGAAGGGTAAACAAAGGAGGAGGCTGCAATGCTTGGTAAGAAATGTACGCATTATCCTGCCCATGTAATTGTAACCCCTCTGTACAGTATGTTCTCAAATAAAATAAAATAAAATTAAAAAAAAAAAAACAAAAAAAAACTTATGGGGTCCAGTGAATAGAGATTCAGCAACATTCTGAGGTTTCATAATGAATGACAGAACGGATGAACTAACATGAAAATTACTGATTTACACATGTGTGTGTGTGTGTGTGTGTGTGTGTGAGCTTCACCATATTGTCTCACCTCTCAACTATTGAATCCTCTGGGATCCTCAAAAAGTCACTCCTAGTTTCCTCTTCACAGATATACACTGAATATTATGAGTGCATTTGCTCACCCTCTTCAGTCATCTTCCCTCATCTTACATATCCTATATTCCAGCCTCTTATTATTCATTTTTTTCAAAGTGTATGTTGGTCACAGTTTGAATCTTTCTCTGCATATACTACACTACAGTCAAGAAGTTTGTCGAATATATTTAAAGCTGAGCCTGCTTCTTCAACCCCTCCCTCAACATCAAGCACATTGCAGCCTTCAAAGAGAAGTCCTAGCTTTAGTAAGAGCCAGGAGTGTAGAAAGGAGGTAGGCAAAAGGAGAATAGCATGCTAGTTGAATTAGCTCATGCACAGGAGAACTCAGAGATGAGTAGAAGGGGTACCAAGGCAAGTAAATAACCTTCACATAGAAAAGAAAATTGAGAAAGGAAAAAGGTGCAGAGATGAAATGCCAAAAATGAATGAAGATTTGTCTTTACAAAAGGATAAAACTAAACATGAGACCATTTCATACTCTGGTATAGCTAAGGAGAAAGAATACAAGTATTAAAACAAATTAAAAATTTTTTATTCTTTGCTCTACAGTTTGGAATATTTAGGAATTACTTGTGATAACATGGCTCTCATCCCCCTTAAAAGCCTTGTAAGGGAAAATGTGAAAAATCCATCATTAGAATTACAAAAAAAGAGCCTTGTATACCCTGGAAACCTATAGCATGTGGGCTGATGAAGACTTCCAGGGTCTTTATGAAAATAGCATTTATTTACTTGGAGGGCTGATGGAGACTGCATACACCCACCCAAAATTTATATGCTGTAGCACTGACACTGAGAATCTGAGAATATGACTGTATTTGAATATAGGGCATAAAAAGGCAATTAATGGGCTCTTACTAAATACATCTAGTCTTATATGGACATAATCATGTATATCCTCAGAAAGAATGAGTGGAACTGATCGAAAATGCAGCCATCTGCAAGCCAAAGTGAGGCTTCAGGAGAATCCTGTTGACTCCTTGACCATGGTTTCCAGGCTCCTTAGTAATGAGAAAGTATAATTCTGCTAAGTTTAAGTCATCCAGTCATAGTTTACTATGGCACCATTAGAAAACTAACACAAGATCTATTTTTAGTATTCCATTATATGAAATCAATCACAAAAGCAATTTGGAGTCATAACTATACATGAAAAAAATCTTCAACTTCTAACATTTTACTTTTTAAATTCATGTTCTAGTCTGTTTCCCAAATAAAAGCATTCTCTTACCTTTGATATTCTACCAAAGTGACTAATTATCTTCCCAACATTCAGATGACTAGAAATATACATATATATGGATGTATGTATAATGACTTACAAATATATGGACTGTGTGATATATAATGATATTAAATAACAAATTTGATAATAAATAACAAATTAGTGAATGTTTTAGTGTTGCCTACCAAGGCTTCTCATATTTTAATAATCATTGTTTATAACAATTTGAAACCTTGCAAGAACAATAACCTATAAGTTGTGGAGTATCTTCACCCAGCAAGAATCAGTGTAGCAGAGCATTATGACTACACAATTTACATTGAGTGTTTTTCATCGTAGACTATGGTGTATGGAATGTGTGCAAGTTAAATTGTCTAAGAAGCTCACCAGACATGGGATATTGCAGCAAGAATTGCAGAATCCTGTAAAAGGGAGTGGTTTCTGCTCATGCCTCCTTTCCTCATTGCCCTTTACAAAGCAAGTGTTCAAAACACCACAGAGAGACCTTGAGCTTGTGGAATGTCCTCTCTGTGGCTGGTTTTTGTTCAGCTGCTACTGTAGCCCCAGGCACTGTGACACTCAAGGCACAGAAGTATGCAGCCGAGTCACTCACATGCACAGAGTGTTTCCTCAAGTGGAAAGAAGAGTCGCTCCTCTTAAATTCAGCCTCAAAGCCTTTGAGGCCTTGAACCAGGGGGTCTCCTGAACTATACTTGAGAAGAAGCTGGAGGCCCTGGCTGGGATACTGGACGTACCAGAAGAGAAAAACTGAAGCACCATAGGAATAGTTGCACCTCAGCTCCAGAGAATTTCCTTCTGAGACAGTGATGTGGACATCAGGCTGGGTCACCAACTGGGCTGTAGCATGTCCTGGAAAATCAAACAGGTCTTTAAATCAGCACAAACTTGACTATGGAACTTAAGCATACCTACTTAGACCCTGAGGGTGGAATACAACAGGAAAAGTACTCACTCAGGAATAAATGCATCCCTAGTGCTGAAAGGAGCACAAGAAGCATGGCTGAGCCGTCGAGATGTTGCAAGTGGCTATAGAAAGCAAGAACTTGGAAAAGGGAGGTGTGTAGAAAGTTCAGCAGGACTGCTGCAATCACCCTGGAGGCTTTTTACACCCTCTTATTCTTATCTGTAAGCTGCATGAAGGAAAAACTAAACAGATGCTCTCTAACAGATACAAGTTTTCTGTGGTAGGCAGCACTGCCCACTGGAGGCCAGATAAGAAACCACAGGTTATGCATGCCAGTAGTTGCCCCTTACTGTGTGTAGGTTACAGGATGTATGCTCAAGTTCACACAACACGCTTTATTCCCCAATCTGTGATGGTATTTTAGTCCTAGAGTTCAAGGTGAACTCTAGTGAATATTGAGATATATTGAAATATATGTTACTTCAGGGAGAAGCCAGTTTATGATAAGTACATCAAATATCTGGTCTTAGTTCATAAATATCTTGATTCAGATTTGCTGCTTCAGGCTGAGTTTGGATGGCCCAGTACAGACATGGTGGTGATAGATGATGGTGGATGTATTTCCCATGGCTGAGGAAGGGACTCTGAAAAGAGTAGTGCCTCTGTGCTTTAAGTACAAGATGTAACTGTGGACAAGAAGACTTTGTTCCTAAAGGAGGATGAAATAAATGTGCCATGACATCTGCATCCAAGAAATTGACATCCCAAAGAAAGGAATTTGAAAAGAAGAGATCAGAGAAATTCACAGCTTCCTCTGCAGCTAGTGAAATGATTGGCAAAATTAGAAAACTTCTTTCCTTTGATTCCAGGAGATGAAATCACCTTCTTTCATTGTTCTTCCTGGAAAGATTGTCTTGCTGGTGGAAGATTTATGACTACTATTAAATTGTGACTGTGTATTTTGTAGATGTGTATTTCTGATTCCTGACACCATCACCCAAATCAAGATGTAAACATTCTCATCATCACAGAAAGAAACTCTGTATCCATAAAAAATCACCAATATTTCCCTCCAACCTAGGCAAATAAAAATCCAGATTAGAGGGTCTGGAAGCATGGCATAGGTGGTAGAATGTCAGACAATGAGTGAAAGATCAGATTAAGAGTTTGAATTTCACCGGGTGCTGGTGGCTCAAGCCTGTAATCCTAGCTACTCAGGAGGCTGAGATCTGAGGATCTCAATTCAAAGCCAGCCTGGGCAAGAGAGACCATGATACTCCTATCTCCAATAAACCACCAGAAAACTGGAAGTGGTGCTGTAGCTCAAGTGGTAGAGCACTCGCCTTGAGCTGAAGAGCTGAAGGACAGCGCCCAGGCCAGAGTTCAAGCCCCACGACCGATTAAAAAAAAAAAAGAGTTTGAATTTCCTATTTACTGTTTTCATGTATATTATAAATACATTGTGTATATATACATATGCAGCATTTTATATTTTTCATGGATATGTTTTATTATTACAAAGAATGTCACATTTCTTGGACTATTTTTTTTAGTGGCTCTTCAATCATGCATTTTGTACACCTGTAACAACATGATACATGATGTATTTAGTAATGAAAGTCTTCTGATGTGTCAATAAAAAAAAGAAATCCAGGTAGACAGAAACTGGTGTCTTTGTAAGTCACTTACCTGACCAGTGCATATAAAGTCCTGCATCATCTGATACTTTTTAGGTATATCTTTCACTTATTTCTGTTAATTCAGAGTTCATCCATGTTTAAGTGTACATTGGTTTGTCAATTTGTCATTCTTTTTTTTTAATTTAATTTTATTTTTTTTTTTGTGAACATACTGTATAGATGGGTTACAATTACATGGGCAGGATAATGCATACATTTCTTATCAAGCATTGCAGCCTCCTCCTTTGTTTACCCTTCACATCCACTAGCCCCCGCCACCCATTCCTCCCCCTTCCCCCCCCCCCCCCACCAACGTTGTAAAGCTCGTTTGGACATGACCTTGTACTTCTCATTGTTGCAACAGGTCCACCTGTATCCTTAAACGACTTGTTTTTCCCCATCTCCACCACAAGTTATACTGACATCAAATATAGTGAAAGCAGGGGTTATACTGTGGGGGAGGGACATACAAAGCAACAAAGAGATAATCTTATAAATGTGTTAGAAACAAATGCATGAAATAAAAAAGCATTAAAATACATATCTGAGGGTTCATTTTCCTAACATCACATTATCTGACCTTTTCCGCTTGACTCATACATATACTAGATATTGCAAATAAGGGAAACCATGGAACCTATGTTTCTTTGGGCCTGGCTTACTTCACTTAATATAATTTTTTCCAAGTTTTTCCATTTCCTAACAAATGGGGCAGTGTCATTCTTTCTGATGGAGGCATAGAATTTCATTGTGTATATATACCACATTTTCTTAATCCATTCACCTACTGAGGGGCATCTGGGTTGGTTCAATATCTTAGCTATGGTAAATAATGCTGTAATAAACATAGTTGTGCAGGTAGCTTTAGTGTGGTCTTGTTTGTAAACCTTTGCATTCTTTTCTATTTCAAAATAAAATTTGTTGCAGGAATATGTGACATTTTTCATCATTAACTTATCAGGGACTGTACAGTAAGCATTTCATCCACAATATGTTACAACTGGTCTCTGTCTCTCAAAACAAATTTCTTTGCATGAACTGTTTCGTGGTTAAGAGGATCAAACTCTAGGTAAGGTGAATATAAGGACCACTTCATTAATCTTGAAGTTTTGTACTTTTAAAGTCACAAACGTTAGGCCTTGTTGGGGAACTAGAGCTCATGCTGTTACACTCCCATTGTAAAAGCACTTGAGTGAAGTACATTTACTTCAAGTCTTCCTATTGTGTTCCTAGCGTTACTTTGGGTGGTTGTTATACCACAAAAGTGCTGGGTTTTCTGGTTCTTCCCTCAAGAGAGCCATCTGAGAAGCAGAAGCTCAGCAGCCAAGCCCCTGTTGTCCCTCAGTTTGTGCTCAGCTCCCTCTGTGGTTTCTGCCACTGTGTCTCTCAGAGCACAGTAGTACACAGCCGAGTCTGACTCTAGGACTGCAGCTTTCTTCAAGTGGAAGGAGGTGCTTTCTCTGTCATATATGGCTTCAAATCCTTTGTGGTTTCCCTTGTCATTGGCCTTGGCGACTTTAAAGAGGAGCTGGGGACCTTCTCCAGGATACTGGATGTACCAGAAGAGAGTTGGGTAATATGTTGCTTCATAGGAACAGTTCACAGTCAGGGAAGCCCCTTCAGAGAGGGTCACATGGCCTTGTGTCTGGGTCACCGAGTCTCCATGGCTTCCCCCTGAAACACAAAAAATATGAGAATCCAGTGTGAGTTATCTGGGTCTCCTTGGTATGATCTGGGGTCTGCCTCTTAGAACAAACTGGTTAAAGATTTTTGTCAAAAATTAATGGTGGAAGAATCAAAGCTGATATGCAATTTTCCTCACCAAGCATTAAGAGCAGTACAATCACTGCTCCTTGAGAACAGCTCATTTCTAGAGCTTCTGCAGTCTGTGAATCTTAACTTCTTACTGTAAGGAAAGGTGAAGTTCACAGGGAAAAGATAAAGGTGAGATGAAGATGACAACAGGAAGTGGGTGTGTTAGGAAGATGTGCCTCCCCCTCAAGGACAGGAAATAAAGTTAGATGATGGTTATCTTTTCTCTCAAAAGTCTGTGTTGAGGGGCACAGAAGGTGGCTCAGTGGTAGAGCACTTGTCTTGCATACATGAGGCCCTGGGTTTGATTCCTCAGCACCACATAGACAGAAAAATCTGGAAGTGGCACTGTGGCTCAAGTGGTAGAGTGCTAGCCTTGAACTGAAATGCTGAAGGACAGCGCCCAGGCCCAGAGTTCAGGCTCCAGGGCCAGCAAAAAAAGTGAATTGAGCATCCACTTCTCCCTTTTTACTAAGATGTCTGACAGCCTACTTATTGTACTTTGAAATTCTAAAGGAAACTTGCTCTTTTTCTTGTGTTTATTTTTTCCGTGAATGTGGCCCGTTTGGGAAACTCCATGCCATAACATGTCTAAGAAGCATTTAATTTACTTTTTCCTGATTAGACATTTTGACCATTCTGACCCATGGAAACGTCATAAGAATCTACTCTGGCATACAGTCATAGGAAGGCTAATGCATGTTTAATCATTATTAGAAGACTTTGTGTTACACAGTCTTACAGGGTTTTTCCCCTTTTTCACTATTTTCCCACCTAAATCCTAGGAAATGGTTAGCAAATGTTTCCTTCCTTTTTTAAAAAAATAATAATCTTTATTGAAAAGGTGATGAGCAGGAGAGTTACAGTTACATTAGATAGGTAATGAATATATTTGTTTTTAAACACTCTTAAGAATAAACAATTAGTCTTTGGTTGAGAAAATACCATTGCTTTTAATATCATACAGATTCACATTTAAGACCTCATTTATGAGAGACATAATTTAATAAAGCTTCTTAAAGAAAAAGGAAACATTTATATTGTGGGTAGGTATAATTATTAAAACTTTTCATATAACTGGGAGATGGGTCATGGATAGAGTGACTGCCTAGTATGCAAGAGACCCTGAGTTTAGCACCACAGATAATGTAACTCTTAGTTTGAAGAACACATTAATTAATGTTATTAAACCTTTACAAAATTGCCAGGAATCAGTATCTTTTGATCTAGGACTTTAAATGATTTCTGGATAGTGAAACTAATATATTGCACTCAGAGTAATTAAAAAAAATATCTATAAGTAGTTGTACAAGGAAGTTACCATTGAATAAAGCAATTTATGAATATAATGCATATTGATCAATGTCACACCTTTCAACATTCTCACTCATCCCTCCCAAATGACCCTTCCCCCACTTTTCTTAACTTTGTAGAATGCACATTGAATTGTTGACTGCATTCTACTGCTCACTTCTTCTTTTTCTGCTCCTCTCCCCATGATCTTACCTCACCACTTTCAAGTACCTGTTTCCTGGTGCTGATTTTGTGGAACTTTTACTTTGTCTTTCTAAGTAGTTATATTATTTGAATATATTGCATACCACCTAATGTATTTTCTGATTAGTTTATAAGCTAATTCTAGCTTCTATATATGAGGAGAATTTGCAAAATTTGTCTTTCTAGGTCTGATTTACTTCACTTAGTGTAAGTTTTTTTCCCCCAAGTCTTCCCATTTCTTTACAAATGGTACAATATCATTCTAATGCATGAGTAAAATTCCATTTTGTATATATACAACATTCATCCATTGAGGGGCATCTGGGCTGGTTGCATATCTCGGTTATTGTAAATAGTGCTACAATGAACATGGTTGTGCTGGTGACTTTATTGTAACCAGGTGAGTGGTCTTTTGGATAGATGCTCAGTAGTGGAATTTCTGGGTAATACGGTAGTCCTGTTTATCTTATGAGGAACCACAATAGTGCTTTCCAGAGTGGTGGAGAAATGCAGCCACAGTGTGTTAAAGATCCTATCTGGCCGCATCTTTGCCAGCATCTGTTATTACTTGTATTCTTGATGATGGCCATCTAACTGGACTGAGGTAGAATCTGTGTTGCTTTAATTTGCATTTGCTTTATGGCCAGAGAATGATGGATGAGTGTAATGCTGGTTTTATAGAGTGAATTTGGGAGTAATGTCCCTTTTCTACTTCAATTGGAGATTTTGAGGAATACTGGTGTTAGTTTTCCCTTAAAGAGCTTATAGACTTCTTCTATAAAGCCATCATCGAGTCCTTGGGATTTTCTTGAATAGAAAATCTTTTAATATATTTAAATTTCATTGTTTGTTATGAGTTTATTGGTTTATATGTTCTTGTCTCAATTTAGATATATTTATGTTATTTAGGAATATAAACATTTCTACTAGATTCTCCAATAGGCAAAGGTTTTTCAAGTATTCCCTGATAATAATCTGAATATTGCTTTAATCTGTTATGATGCTTTCTCTTTCATTTCTGATATTATTTATTTGATTTCTCTTATTCTTTTAGACAATTTTCCATGGATCTATAAATTTTCTTTTTTTTAAAGAACCAGCTTAATTGTTTTGTTGATTTTTTGTGTGTTTTTATTAATAGTCTCTAATTAATTTATTTCTGATCAAAGTTTTATATTTCTTTCCATCTATTAGTTTTTAGGTTTAGCTTGTTCTTATTCTTCTAGGAGCTTGATGTGCATTATTAGGGTATTGATTTGAGATTTCTGTCATTGGTTGATGTGGCACTCATAGTTATACACTCTACTCTGAGTACTGTCTTTGCTGTGTGTCTCAGAGGAACTAATATTTCATATGTTATTTTATATTGAATTCTAGAAATATATGAATTTTGTTCTTATCTCTTCAATGACCCTCTAATTGCTGAATAGCAATATATTACTGCATTTCTCTGAGTTTAGGTATTTTCTGTGATCGCTTGTGTTGTTGAGCTCTAATTGTATTCTGCTGTTGTCTAACAGGATGCAGGGAGTAATCTCAATTTGTTTTTGAATTTATACAGATTTGTTTTGTGACCAAGGAGAATGTGATACTGCTGGGTGAAAGATTCTGTAGATATCTGTTAGGTCTAGCTGTTCACTATGGTTACATTGGTCTGAGGTTTCTTTGCTGAATTTATGCATGGATGATCTATCCAAAGGTGATAATGAAGTATTGAAGTCACCAATAATTAATTAGTTTGGATTTATGTGTGTTTTTAGGTCATTTAGTATTTGTTTGATGAAGTTGGGGTTGCCAGCATTCAGTATATCGATAATTAGAATTGCTATATCCTTCTGTTAGAAAGTTCCCTTTATAAATATGTAATATCCTGTGTCATTTCCAATGAAATTTATCTATTTTATTTATTTTATCTGATATTATTATTGTAGTGTTTATTATTTAGTACTGCAGTGTGACCTGTTTATGAAGATCATTTGCTTGAAAATCTTTGTTTCAGCCTTTCACCTTAAATAGACATTTGTGGAATTTTTTGTCAGTTATATGTTTCTCCTGTAGGCAGAAGATGTGAATGGGTGTTTCTTTATCCAACCAGCCACTCTATGACCTTTGATAAGAGAATTAATCCTGTTGATATTTAGTATTAGAAATGAGAGGTAAGTGATAGCTCCTGTAATTTTAACCCCCATTTTTAAAAGTTGTGCCTATGCTATTCTTACCATATCTATCTGCTTATCTGGCAGGGTCTGAAACATGAAATTGACATGAACTAGGCAGGGAAACCAGATGCCTTTGAATATCTCTGTTGGTTCAGTGGAGATAAATTGTCTTAGTTTTAATTTTTATAAAATGATTTTTTTTGCCCTTCAGTAATGGAGGAAAGCTTGGCTGGATACAGTATTCTCAGGTGTTAATTGTTTGATTTCAATACTTGACATACATCATGTCAAGCCTTCCTTGTTTTTAGTGAGAAATATGCAGTTATTCTGACAGGTTTTCTTTTATAAATAATCAAATCTTTTCATTCTGACAACTTTAAATATCCTCTCCTTGTTCTCTATTGATCCAGTTTGGGTCATGATGTGGCAGTAGTATGAGGTGCTTTTCTAGTCTGGTCTGCTGGGGTTCTTAAGATCTCTTGTATCTGAATATCACCTCTTGTATCTTGTATATCACTCTTTTTGGAAGTTTTGGAAAGTTCTCTTTTTGAAGTTCTCATTTTGGAAATTCTCTGCTAAATTCTATCAAACATATTTTATAGTCACTAAGCTGCTGCCTTTTCTATTTCCTCAATACCTGTTAGCTGCAAATTAAATCTTCTAATTGAGTCTTGAAGTTCTTGCAAGCTCCCTTCCTATATCTTGGATTTCTTCTGTATGATTATCTCCTCTCCTTTATTCTATCTACTTTATCTTCACCCCCTAAGACTCTGTTCTACAACATCTCTTCTGCCACAGAGATTTTCAACTTTAGTTTTTACTTCTTTGCTTTCGGTTTGGTCATTTTAAAGGTTTCTATATGTTTATGGAAGTCTTTGTTTACCTCTTATATTGACTTCTTTACTTCACTGATTTATCTGTGCCTTCTTTCATCTATTTTAACTAAGTGGTCATTTTTAATCACTGGACTCCTTGCCATCTCTTTGAATTCCTTTAGCTTTCTATTGTGTTCCTCATAAATTCTTTCATTATTTTGGGTTAGTCTTGTTGCATTCACAAAATATCATATAGGTTTGCTGACATTTTGTGTACCATTTTTACCAGTAGATCTTTTAGCTCTATGTGTAGAGATATTTCTAGATTATTATATTTGTATCCTATTGTTAAATAGTTGTTGTTTTCTGGGGGTGTGGTGCTTCCTTGATTTCTCATATTTCTCATATTTTTGTGATGGGCTTTGCACATTTGGAGATATCTAATATCTTCCAAACACTTTGGTCTTTGTATTCTTGATTAGCAAGGCAGTCAATGTTTTTATGGGGTGTGTCTCTTTACTGGTGTAGCATATATGTCAGCTTTGGTACCTCATCCCAGCCTAAATGGTTGAAATCTTACATATACTAAAGTGTCTTGGTTCACCTTTTCTATATCACCAGTCTTGTATGTTTATAGGATTGGAGGAGTTCTCCTACTTCTTTATGAGTGGGGAAGAGTCAGTCACTTGATGGATGAAAATCAGACCATTAGCCTCTGCACCTGCTTTCATGGATTACAGCTGGGAAAGGTTTCTAATTCTCTTCTGTGTCCCAGACAGGTCTCTGATTTTGGCACTGCCTTTGGTTCCTGTCCCTGTAATGTGCACCACAAGGCTGGAGGCTGGAAGCTTATGCTTCAAATAGCTCTGTCTGGGACCTGAGATCAGGGTTGGGACACTGAAGTTTGAGTCCTTCAATCCCTGTGTGCATAAAACTACATTGGAGGCTGGCCTTCACTCAGCACTGAGTGCTAAGGTGGTAGCTGGAGTATGGTTTAGAGAACCATTCAGTCCCTGTCCCTGTTGGCATGGGTTTTGGCTACAGGTTGGCTTTCACTCAGTGCTGGGGACTACAGTGGGTGCTGGACTCTGATTTGAGGCACTGTTTAGTCCTTGTCCCTGTTAGTATGAGACTTGGTTACAGGTCAGCACTAATTCAGTACTGAGGGCTAAGCTGTTGAGGTGGAACTCTGATTTGGAGCCCCTCCCTTTGGTTCCTGACTCAATCAGTTCTTGTCTGTCTCTGTGTGAGGCTTGCTGGAAACCATATCCTACTTCTATGTCCAGGACTGATGGAAAGTGGGGCCCTCTTGTTACCACTGTGGTCTGAGATCAGCAATCTTTGGGTCTTGAGCACAAATCTTTGTCCCTTGTCCCAGGTTTTCTTAAGTGCCGATCTGTGATGTGGTCAGCAGGAGGCAAGGTTCCCTCTTTCCTGTGAAGGCTGAGATTTGTGTCCTTTCTAAGTTCTGAGCACAGAATTTTGTTCCTTGCTTCTGCACCCTCACACACCTTCCTATGTCCTGTGCCTGCTTCTGAGCTTGAGACTTGGTTCTATCCCCACCCTTCTTCCAGGTCACCTGGTAGTTGTGTGTGTGTGACTCATGGTATGTGGTGCTGGGGTCGCCTTCTTTCTAGGATTTTCCTGCAAAGGAGCTTTCTGTGCTTCACTGAAGCTACAGTGGTGTGGGGTGCATTGCTTCTGCCTGTTTGTCCTGTGTGATGATCAGCTGTGACCAGTTCACTGTGCCTAAAGGAGGCTTGTCTCTTGTGGCATGCTGTGCCAAGTGGAGCACTGCACCTCGCTGCTGCAGACCTTGCAGCAGTATATTTAGTTGCTTTTTTCCTCCTTCTGAGGTATGTTTTAATGAAGCCAGGATTTTCCTCATGTGCATTTTTGAGCTATAAAAAAATAAAAAATGTTTCCCAATAAAAATTGTTGTATTTTTGGTTGAGCAGACAGATCTCTGATATTGCCCTGTCTCTAACCTTCCATCTTCTTTCTCAGAGTAATTCTTCTTTTGTTGCTTTTCTGGTACAAGACTTTCTAAAATTTTGCTTTACCACATGTTATCTCTACGTATTTCCTTCTGGCAGTATTATTGATAAACATAATTCAATATAATTTTATTGTCACAGAATGTAATAATTACAAAATAAAGATTTTCCTTGAAAGACCAAGCAGTGAGCACAATGACACATTGCAGGGTTGAGGTGTTTGTAGAAACCTTCTCATAGAAAAGGTAATGTTATTGCAAGACAATGTAACCAATGGACATAGTGTGTACAAAGGATAGGTTTTTCTGAACAAGCCTTACTGATGTTTCTCCTTGAACATAAACACCTTTTTCAATGCTTTCTGGAAATGTCATCCTTCATGAAGGCTGAGAGGGCAGATGAATAGCCCCACATCTATGCATAAGCTTTAACAGGAAATAGCTCTAGGGCCTTGCATAAAGGTATAACACTAACATAAGATACCTGAGTGATATAGTAAGATTCATAGGTTTGGAGCTATGATTTTGTAACTATTAAGACATATACTGGATCTTATTTGGGACTTGTCGCTTCTTAGTCTGGGTGTCCTATTTCTCTTGATTTCTCACATCTGAACACTTGATATGGGAGAAGGGGAGGAAAAAGTTATGTAAAGAACAGACCATAAATTATGGGGAAAGTTCATCCTCTATTGTCAATCTAACATTTATCATGATTCCAATGGCAATACAATTGAGGACTGCGGTTGTTAATTTTGATTTTATAAGAGAATCTCAGGTTAGAGCTAGAGACAATCTCAGACTGGCCTAGTACTCACTATGTAACCCAATCTGGTTTTAAACTTATGATCCTTCTGCCTTATAATTTCAAGTTCTGGGATTAAAAGTGTGTGGACCACAGCAGGCTTGCGTTTGAGGTTTTATAAAACACAACAACACATGGTAACTCTTAAATTTATATTGAAAAATGAGAAACTGTGTACAGAAAAATTTCCTATGAAAACAAAACAGAAATTAAAATAGACTGAAATGCTACTAATAGAAATAGGTTTGGGGGGTTTGCCATTATTCCATTTTTATTCTAAGCAGAAGTTTCATTGGAAAATATAAACAAAAACCTTTGTGTGAGGAGCATACTACAAAGCCTATGGCCTGCAAAGCTTTGAGACGTGTTTATACCGCCTTGACCATGAAATGACATAAGTTCTGATGTCACCTCTTCCATTTGCAAGTCCTTGGCCCTAGGCAAGGACTTTTCATGGACATACTTCTCATTAAGTCAAGTAAGTTAATAATATTTGCCTCATTGAACAAGGATTGATTTGTTGACCTAAAGACATTTACTATGCTTCTCTTGAGTATGTGCTTAATAATGGTTATCATGCAAGAGTGTGGTGGTTCTAAGCTGTAATTCTAGTTACTCAAAAGGCTGAGATCTCTGGATTGCAATTCAAAGCCAGAAGGATCACAAGCCTGGAGGGGAAAGTCTGTGAGACTTATATTTCCAATTAACTACCAAAAAGCCAGAAGTGGAGCTGTCACTCAGTGGTTGAATGTTAGCCTTTAGCAAATAATCTCAGGTACAGTGCCTAGACCCTGAGTTCAAGTCTCAAGAGCAACACAGAGAATAAAAGTAACTAAACACCCATTGCAACAATGAGAAGTACAAGTTGTCATGTCGAAAACGAACTGTACAACTTTGGTGGGGGTGGGGGAGGATTGGGTGGGAGAGTGGGGGAAGGCTGGGAAGGGATGGGAAGGGGAAACAAAGGAGGAGGCTACAATGCTTGATAAGAAATGTACTCATTATCTTGCCCATGTACTTGTAACCCCCCTGTACAGTATTTTCACAATAAAAATAAATAAAAATTTAAAAAGTAACTAAACAAACATAAACCCAGCTGTTTTTAGTTACTTTTAATAATCCCAAAATTCATTAAGATTTTCCCATCCAGGGATTTTGTCCTATAAAATTATATCTTGACCAGACCTCAGGCCACCTAACATAGGTCATTAACTGATGAATTCAGCATTTTTTTTATCTGCTCATGTGGAAGCACAAAGACCATGATAGGAGCAGCAGAAAATCTGAGTTATACTGTGGGGGAGGGACATAGCATAAGCTCCTCTCATAGAAACTTATTTTCTAGTTACTTTCATGTAAGGGAGGGCCAGTTTATAAAGGGAATGAAAACTTCTGCCACCTAGCGGCCACGACAGATTACCAGAAACTACCTGATGTGAGTCTCTTCCATGACATGTGAAGTGGAATTGGAAGGGGATTCCTACTCCTACTGGTGGATTTTAAGTCTGATAAGCCTTAAAATGTGATCCTCAAAACTTTCTTGTTTTTATTTTTCTTTTACTAATCCATTCAATGAAACTGGACTTAGAGCAAAGCCCTCAGAAGGATTGACAGAACAGGTGGGCAAAACAGGAAGAATTAGGCAAGAATTTTTATAAAAAGTAACCATAATCATAGCTCATGATGACAAACAAGGATGAACAGAGAGGCTCATAGGTACTAAACAAACATACACACACACACACACACACACACACACACACACACACACACACACACAGAGGTTTACCTAAATATGTCCAAGAACTGAAAAGAATCAATATTCAATAATATTCATTATATTATTTTCTTATAAGTCATAAACTCCTTTCTACAGGATGAGTCTTGGTGGTGCTAGAGACAAATAGAAATTCATATGAGGGAAGTAAAATATGAAAATACATTTTACTCAATCAAGAATGCAGTATTAATGAGAAATCTATGTCTCCACTTATTTGCTCTCAATTGGAAAGGTTTAAAGGCAGAAATCAAGCCAGGTCCTTATTTATAAAAAGGGAGGGCATCTGTGACTTACAATCATTCCTTTTTCTGAATTAAATTTAGATACAAAGACTATACCCTGGAGAAACCATAGGTTTGACAGAGAAAGGAAATATTCAAGTCTTGTAGCTTTATTTATACCTCTGAAAGTTATACTACAGTTTAGTGCATAAACTAATTTAGAAGGCAGCCCTCCTTGCCACTCTTTGATCCTAAAGGTTCCATCCTGAAGTACCTTTCTCTTTATCATCATAAAGGCTTAATCAGATAACATAACTATGCTATTACTAGCTAGTCCAACATCAGACTTGTTTCTGGAAAGAAGCCCATAATCAAAGTGCAGTGAAATGTATTTCTGGTGATGGCTCACTTTTGACTTGTAAACAGCAACCTTCTTCCTGAAGCCTTATATATCATTTCCTCTCAAATCACCCAGTAAGGGAGGAGGAGGGAGGAAGGAAAGGAAGGAAAGGAAGAAAAGAAAAAAGGAAGGCAGGGAGGGAGAGAAAGAGAGAAACACACAGAGGCCTACGTTTAGAAATCCTATTACTACAAGTGAACTAGTACGATTGGATTAGAGTCCCTTTTTTATTAATAAGTTTTTTTTTACTGCAAGAATCCCTCTTTTTTTACCTTTATTTCACCTTTATTATATCTGTAGAGACTGGCCTCCAAATGCAATCACTTTTGGAATTAAGTCATCAACATAATGATGTTCATAACATCAAGACTGGAAACATTGTCGAGTCTCTAGAATTTACTATAGCTCCCTGGTGGCACCCGGAAGCCTTCTAAGTTTGCATGTAAAACATTGTGGGGTGTAGTGAGAAGTAATTCTCCGATTTTCTTCATACTGCTCATTACAGCATTTCATACTCCAGCTGAAATCATAGGCCTCCTGCAGCCCCCAGAATCTTTTCTGGTTTCACTTACATGTGGCCAGTAAGGGACTCTTACTTCTCAATTTCCCGGTGTTAGGAAACAGAATCATCATATTTATTAGCCTCATTACCCACTATGAAAGTTCATACTATATGTTCCTTATTTACCTAGACACCAAAGCTTCTTTCCTTGGAGAAGCACTCACAGTTGGATTTGAACAGCACTCTAAAAGGGATAATTTTTTCTTGTCATACAGAGAAGTGTACAAAAACTGTCTCCAGACCAAGACTTGCTATTGCAAATCATTGTGAATACATTTGAGCCTCAATCCAAGAATCCACATCTCCAGGTACAGGGCATATTTGGAATTTAAAGAAAGAGTCATGAGTGACTTCCCTCATCTCCTTTCCTCATTGGCTGTAACAATTAGAATATAGGAAGACTCTGAAAAGTCCATTCCTGAAAGCTCTCCTTTCCTACAATGTTTTTGAATGCCTATACAGGAAAGATGGAAATAGTGAAGAAACGGAACAAAGAAATAGAGACCAAGAGCTAGGGTCTCAAACCATGAGCTATGAGGATGACAATACCCAGGAGAATTTGGAGCTACAAGTGTAAAAATCAGTGAAGCTGGATCCCTCATTTCTCATTAATCCTTAAGATATTTTCCCTGACACAGAAGTGGAGGTGTATCCAGAAAGACAAATCCACAGATTCTCTTAAGAGACAACCATGTAGCACTTTATTTAAGTGTTCTTCCCGAAGGAGCTCCTCTGACACTGAACTGCCCTCTCCAGTTTTGTTTTGTTTTGTTTTTTAATTGTGAAAATACTATACAGAGGGGTTACAATTACATGGACAAGGTAATGAGTACATTTCTTATCAAACATTTTTGCTTCTTCCTGTTTCCCCTTCACATCCCTTCCCATTTCCCCCCCCATCCAGTTTTCCCCCCCACCCAGTCCCCCTTACCCCCTTCCCCCCCCCCCACCAAAATTGTAAAGTTCGTTTTTCGACATAACATCTTGTACATCTCATTGTTGCAATGGGTCCACCAGTATCCCTATCTAAAAAATGTTTTCCCCTTCCCCTCCACAAATTATACCAACATCAAATACAGTGAAAGCAAGGGTTATACTGTGGGGGAGGGACATACAAAGCCACAAAGAAATCATCTTATAAATATGTTAGAAACAATTGCAAGAAAGAAAAAACATTTGAGTCTTTATCTTGGGATTCATTTAGCCTAACATCAACTTATCTGACCATTTCTGCTTGTCTCAGACATATACTAGTAATTTAAAATAAGGGAAACCATGGGACCTATGTTTTTGCCTTAGTCACTGGATTTCCACTGGTTCTTCCTGGAATAATTAAGGTGGTTTTTGTTATTGTTGTTATTTTGTGGGTTCTTTTTGCAAAATAGAAAGAAACAGACATCAGAGACACAAGTCCCCAAATTATAAACATCCAGACTAGAAGAGAGTCATTAAAAATTGAAATATCACTTATGGAGAATTAGCAGCAGGACCAGAACCAACATTGAACAGAAAGAAGAGAGCATGACAACTAAGTTGTGTTCATCAAGATACACAGGCTGATGTCCTGTCTCAGATCTGGGTTCTGGTCAGGACCTTCTGAAGAGCCTTGATCCTTTGGAAAGAGTGCCTTCGGGTCATGCAGCAACTGAAGAGTAAGTGAAAAGAAACCATAACATGCCAAGGAAAAATAGGATCAATGAGGTTCAAAGACCTCAGTTGATGGGAGAATAAACTTCATTTTAAAGACGTCGCCCCCTCTTGTGGTTTTTCTGAGCACCTGCAGCCTGCACCAAGACCTTATCTCCTTAGACTCCACTCTCCCCACAACAGGAATGGAAATCTGCAGGGGAGTGTGTTCGAAGTTATGGGACTCCATGCTGGGAGCCTCAACTGTGGCTGTCAGTGTGCTACACCTCTATTTTGAGTGTCATCACTAGCATTCTCAATTTGATACCTGCACATTTACATTCTAAATCTCCATTTCAACATAATAGGGTATCCAACAAGAGTGCCTCCAGGGCCCCGTTCCCATTGCCTTCTTGGCAGGCACCCTTCCCATTCTGTCCCATATACTTTACTTCTTCCCCAGCACCATCCCCATCGAGCGCCCCTGGCAGGCTTCTTCCCCATCCTGTCACATATATGTTGCTTCTTCCTCCCCAACTAGTTCCTGCTTGCTCGGGACAATAAACTTCAGGAAATAGTTAATTTAGCTTCCATTTGCTTGTGATTGATAAACTTCAGAGAGAGTCTAGTTCCTGCTTGCTTGGGGACAATAAGCTTCAGGAAATAGTTTAGTTTCCATTTGCTTGAGATTGATAAACTTCAGAGAGAGTCTAATTCCTGTTTGCTTCAGAAAGAGTCTAGTATCAAAGATGGTTTGACTCAGGTGGATGAACACAATTCACAGTGCACCAATAAATTAGGGAAGGTGCCACTTGCCTAATGCTGACTTCTGGTTCTGTTGGTTCCTGCTTGCTTACTTGTACCTGTAGATTAGGAAAAAGGGAACTTCCAAACTGGGGGTGAGAGGTATGTTACCCTGACTTGGTTGAGAGGTGGGCTATCACACCTGGGCACCCAACACTTGACTGTGGTTGCCTGCTGGCTAATAAAAGGCTCTCCATTGGCTATATATTTTATTAGAATGGTGGCTCCTGGGAACAACCACCCTACAGTAAGCTTTATTACAGTAAGATTTATTGCACACGGTTTTGATCAACAGCAGCTAAAAATAATAAATAACAAAAATGAAATTTTGGAAACAAAAAAATTTAACCTCACGTGCTTATTACACAACTCACTTGGTGTGGAACAACTTTCAGCCAGTCTCGAGTCATTGGCATTTGTGTTTAAATTGCTGTATTGTCAGTTACTTTTGTGAAAATATGCCTCACAGAAAAATTGAGAAATTGTGAAAAATTGAGAGTTGTTAAAGGTTTGCATATCTTTAATGGAAATAAATGAAATAAAATAAATAACAACAAGTGATATGAAGTAATCTCTTCCAGAATCCCAATGTCACTCCCCTCTGCCGTGGTTGACACCTCCCCCAGGCCACTGTATGGAGCCTTCTGGGCTCCTGAAGTATTTACAATGTGTACATAGAATTCTTTCCCCATGTTTAACATTACAAGTGCAGCCAAGGGCACTCCAGCTCCCATTCAATTACCCTAATCTAATTTGCATGAAGTTCATAACACTGTGCAATGAATTACTTGTTTCAGGTTTGTTCATTCTGTTTCCCCATGAAATACAAGCTTTATGAAAGCAGATTAATCCACTGACATAGCCTTACTAGTGTACAAAACAATAGCCTTCTGTATAACACTATGACAGATGACATAATGCATTTATAATTGAACAAATGTGTCAGTGTTCACCTCGCCACTCCCTCTTCAACATATTACCTTAGTAACTTTCCTGTCTTAATTTAATAGATGAAAAAGGCCAGTATAATCCTTCTCCACTTTTCTCCACCCAACTGCAGTCTATTTCTCTCTACCTATTCCATTATTCATCATATATTTTGCTTAGTTTCTCTATGCTGTCCTCATATATCCTTGCAATGTCTTACAGAGTTATTTAGCCTCTTTCTTTTCCTATTCTCTCCCCTTTTATCCTGAGCAGTCTTTTAGCTTGTTCTATCTTTACCTGTCTAAGTAATTATTTATATGTATGCTTATGTACATGTCTGTGAATTTGTATATCTTTAGATGTAGCTTCTATATATGAGTTAAAAAACACTAGTTTTTTAGAACTTGCTATTCTCACTCAGTATGACATCCTCTAGTAACATCCATTTTTTCTGAAAATTACATAATCATTTTCTTTATGACTGGGTAATATGTCATTACATATGTGTGTGTGTATATATATCACATCACAGCTTCTTTATCCACTTATCTGTTGAGGAAGAGCTAGTATGATTTCATTATTTGCCTATTGTGAACAAGATTGTAATCCATTTGTAGGTGACAAACAGATATCCAGTTTTAGTTTTATGCATCTGGATACCTTGTTTCCCCAGCACAATTAGTTGAAAATGCTATTTTTTTCTTATTGAATGTTCTTGGTTCCTTTGTTGCAAATTAGTTGGCTGTAGGTATGTGGTTTTGTTACTGAATATTCTAGGCTATTCATTGGTCTGGTCTGTGTGCCAGGACCATGGTGTTTTTGTTATTATATCTCTATAAAATAATTTGAAATATGATACTGTGATATCTCAAGTGGTGCTCTTACTACTTAGACTTACTTTTGGGATTCAAACTCCCCTTTTCTACCATACAAACTTTCAGGTTGATAACTGTTATTTGTGAGGAATGATAGAGGGATACTTATTGGCAATGCAACACATTTTTACATTGATTTTGGGTGAATAGCCATTTTTATTTATTTTTTTAATTTTTATTTATTTTTTATTGTGAAAATACTGCACAGAGGGGTTACAATTACATGGGCAAGATAATGAGTACATTTCTTATCAAGCATTGTAACCTCCTCCTTTGTTTCCCCTTTCCATCCCTTCCCAGCCTCCCCCCGCCCCCTCCCATTCCCCCCCAATCCACCCCCCCCCCCACACACACACCAAAGTTGTAAACTTCATTTTCAACATATGGTAGGCAGGCATTCAGGTACATGACTAGGCTTTTTTGTCAGTGGTTATATTTGGAATCCTCCTACTTTATGACTGAGAGACCAAAAATAAGTTTAGCAGTAATTTAAGACAAAACTAAAACATTTGTCTTACTTTCCAGTAACAGTTAGATCCTGCACCAAGGCAAGGTAACAGTAGAATTATTAAGGGATCAGGCTTCCCTGACCAGTCCAGGAAATTGGGCAGTCTCTCCCCCAACTCTGTCAAGAAAACAGTTAGGACAAGACATAATTCAGCATTTCTGTGGTTAGCCCCACTTATCCATCCAATGATGTATGATTTAACCTATCCTGTAACCACTAAGCTAGAAAGTTCCTGCCCTTACTGGAAATGATCATACCCCTAACCAATGAGCTTGACATCCTTCCCACTGCTACATAAAAACACTGCTGAACATGTGGTCGGGGCTCACATCTCTGACCCACTGCATCGGCAACGATTGTGAGTCCAAGCTTTAACTTGCAAATAAGCGACTCTGCTGTCACTTACATTGATCTTGGTCTCTGGTGGTCTTCGGGGGGTCTTGAGTTCGAGTCTATCAATGATTTCTACTGTTCCTGACATGATGGTATGCACTTATGTGCCCAGATTCTTCCACTGAGATAGAGTCCCTGAACATTTCTGTGTTGGCTGGCCTCTACCTCTTATGCTCCATTCTCAGGCTCCTGCATGTAAAAATATGGGATAGGTTCTGGCAGGGGTGGTATAGCCAAGAATGCCTCTTGCCTTCTATGAGTTTAAAATCCCAAGGGAGACATCACACACACACACACACACACACACACACACACACACACACACACACACACGCACACACACACACACACAGAAAAAAAGAGAGAGAGAGAGAGAGAGAAGAGAGAAGCACATACATATACAAAATAACTTGAAAATTAGAATTGGAGATCTGGAAAGTTCTTCTCCTTTCTTTCACTTTTCCCCCTCCTCTTTCTCTTTCTTTCTCTTTTTCTATCTCTCCTCTCTCCCTTCCTTCCTTCCTTCCTTCCTTCCTTCCTTCCTTCCTCCTTTCTTTCTTTCTTTCTTTCTTTCTTTCCTTTCTTTCTTTCCTTCCTTCCTTCTTTCTTTCTTTCTTTCTGTCTTTCTTTCTTCTTTTTCTTTCTCTTTCTCTCCCTCCCTCCTTCCCTTCCTCTTTCTGTGCCTTCCTCTCTCTCTGGGATGTTAATGTCACATAATAGCAGAGAAGAGGGATTTCTTGGACTCTGTCTTTTCTTACCAAGTACCTTTCCACCTGCATGTCCTGAGCAAGAGCATGGGACTGCCCCTCAGGATATGATCTTGAAACGTTCCTACTGCAGTGTCCCATGAGTGGCTCCATGAAACATAGGGCTGGTGAGGAGTTGTGATGAGCTCTTAGAAGCATGGACCAGAAAGAAGCAATGCCAAATTCAATTGTGTTGTCTGTAGAAGACAGAATAGATTCTGTATACCTCATTCAGTTTATTAATGCCTGCATGAAGATCACAAAATACCTGGATATATGAAATAGCTCACTTTGATGATTTGTCCCATGTCATGGGAAATGTTGGCTGGGATTTCCTCTTCCTTGGGAAGGAGAGGGGCCTTTTGGACTGAGCATTGACACTTCTGGAGATCACAAGCTTGTGACAGTCATCCTATCTTGCCTCAGAGTGATTCATAACCTCCTAGGAGTCTATGAATTCCATCTGAGTTTGGATCCCATTGTGGAGGAAGCTACATCAACTCTTCCTGGGGAGAGTTTTCTCTTCCCAGGACTGTGCCTATCAGCACCCTGGTTTGTGAACAGCTGAACCTACAGCTTTCTCACTGTGTCTCCCAGAGCGCAGTAGTACACAGCTGAGTCTGACAGCTGGAGTGAAGATTTCTGCAGGTGGAAGCTGTTGTCACTCTTAACAAGTGTTGCCTGGAAACCCCGGTTCTCTGACCTCGGACTTTGTGTTGAACTCTTCAGGAGTAGCTGAGGGGCTTTATTGAGATATTGTACATACCAGAAAATAAAGGCAATTGAGTAAGTGCTCTGGTAAGTACAGTTGAGGATCAGAGGTGCCCCTTCTGTGAAAGTAACCAAGCCTTCTGTCTGGGTCACTGAGTCTCCACTGCTCCTCCCTGAAAAAATAAGTAACATTGTTATATGAGGAAAAAGGCTAAATATTATCATAATTGTAGGACAAGAACATATTGTTAATATGTAGGATAAACTATTACTTACTGTACATTAAAAGGATCACAAGAACTGAGCAGGTGACAGAAAGCATGTTGTTAGAAGGAAATGATTCTTGCTTCTTGTGATACACCCAGTCGTACAGAGCTCTTTTCTAGGATTGTATTGAAACTCCTCAATCATGAATAAGACCTTCTTTCTGCACATCACTCTGACTTGTGACCACAAAGGGAGTAGGGGTGTTATACCACCTGAATGCAAATGCGACCTACATTTGAGAGTGCAGCGCCTTCTGATGGTTTTCTGGAAAACTGCAAGACAGTATGTCTGACCCTGATTTTTTTTTAGGTTAAATTCTTTTTTTTTTTAATTTTTATTTATTTTTTATTGTGAAAATACTGTACAGAGGGGTTACAATTACATGGGCAAGATAATGAGTACATTTCTTATCAAGCATTGTAGCCTCCTCCTTTGTTTCCCCTTCCCATCCCTTCCCAGCCTCCCTCCCTCCCCCACCCAATCCTCCCCTCCCCCACACCAAATTTGTAAAGTTCGTTTTCGACATGACAACTTGTATTTCTCATTGTTGCAACGAGTCCACCTGTATTCTTATTTAAACGACTTGTTTTGCCCCTTCCCTTCAACAAATTATACGGACATATAGTGAAAGCAAGGGTTATACTGTGGGGGAGGGACATACAAAGCAACAAAGAAATAATCTTATAAATGTGTTAGAAACAAATGCATGAAAGAAAAAAACCATTTGAATACATATCTTAGGGTTCATTTTCCTAACATCACCCTGTCTGCCCTTTTCTGCTTGACTCATACATATACTAGAAGAGGCAATCCAAAAATTCATAGGGAACAATAAAAGACCCCTATAGCAAAAACGCTCCTCAATGGAAAGAATACTGATGGAGGAATATCAATAACAAATTTCAAACTCTACTATAAAGCCATAGTAATCAAAACAGCTTGGTACTGGCACAAGAACAGACCTCATGACCCTGATTTTTTTATTTCAGTGGACTCCCTTATGAATGGGAGGTAAGTCCCAAGGCCTCCCATCAATGCCAGAAACCACTAGTAGTACTGGACTCTATGTATGATATGTTTTACCACACAAATACATATATATGTAGACATACACATAAGATTTACTTATAAAGTTAGGCATTTTGTTACAACATATTGCTGTCTACCAGGACACATGCTATATTCAAATCACCCACAGAGTAGAACATTTTCCATCTGACTAAGCACTCACTATGATCTGCAGCAGTAAGTTTTTCAGTGAGAGTTACAACCAAAAGAACTGGCACATATTTACTTGACAAACTACTTAGCAAGGTCTAGTGATACAGCTCAATGATGGACCACCTATCAAAATATGCAAGGCCCTGAGTTTGATTCCCCATCTCCACGAAAACAAATAAAACAAAGAGTAAACAGTGACTAAAGGGTAGCTAGTTGTGCCCCATGGACATTTTGTACAGGGATGGTTCTCTCCTGAGTGGCAGAGTATAGGGGTGCAAGATTTCACTACAATGCAGAGGGGCATGACACTGAAAACTCATAAACTTTTTATTTCTGGAACTTTCTGTGTAATACTTTTGTATTTTAATTGACGGCAGGTGATTAAAAACCATGTAAAGCAAAGCATCCAATGCAGGAACTGCTATAAGACAGCTCAAGGGGAAGGTATATGCAGAAGGAAAACAGAATCAAATTTCAAGAAGAAAGCCATGGATATGTGCTTTACATATTTACAAGTGTACATAGGATGCTATGCAATTATTCAGAAATTCATTAGCCATGCAATTAACCCAACTCCATAAGATCTGCTCACACCAGGCACACCAAGACTTTTCTACTGGAGACCTCCAAGACTCAGTCACCTCTTGAGAAAAGCCAATCATCTATCCCTGGGTAGTGCCATGGGAGTTGTTTATCTCTAAAAAGCTCTGTCTCCCACCAGGACCACACTAGGGATCAAGCCTCATCACAGGCCTTAATAGGTCAGACCCCCATTCAAACCACAGCAATGCTTATGTTTCTTAAATGTTGTAATACAGAAAAAACTAACTCCAGTTGCCTGAAGGGTGAGAAAAGTCACATTACACAAAGAATCAAAGCCAATAATAACAATTAACTTTTAAACAAAAACAATGCAGGACAGGACATAACTAAATGACTAAAAGAAAAATATTTTAAATGGATCATGTTTTAAAGGTAAAACTATAAAACTCTTTTGGTGTTTTGTGTGGAATAAAATATGTGACAGCAGTAACACTAAGGTGGAGGAATATGGTAAGTTCCCTTTGACCTAGATCAATTCTGCATTAGAGATACTATGAGGAAGGTCAGGGTCTCAGTGATGTGGATATAGGAATGATTCAGGAAGAAGGATCACTAGGAAGCAGCAGGATCTGGATCCTGACTGACATTATCAATCATCTTATTCACATTGGGTGGAATATGTCTTTGCTATGTTGCAGGTTGTAATGGTTTCATAACCTCAACCAATAAGCTCCTTGAACTACATCTCCTGGGTTTGGTCCTGATCTCCTGTAATAAGTATGTTGTCTGGGAAGACATCAGTAAACAAAACAGAAAAACCTTTATGGACACCAAATTCAAGGGAGTGAGATGAAGCTGTTAATTCATATAGTGAAGTAAAGAGATCTAATTTGAATAAAAATTTAAGTTAAAATGACTATAATCATTGTATGTCTAAACAGAAGGCTAGATCTCAGCACCAGAGGATCTAGTGTTCTCAGATATTCCTATTTTTGGGGGGGGGTCCGGTGTGGGGCCTGAACTATGGGCCTAGGCGCTGTCCCTCAGCTCTTCAGCTCAAGGCTAGTGCTCTACCACTTGAGCCCCAGAGCCACTTCTGGCTTTTTTCTTTTTGCTTATGTGGTGCTGAGAAATTGAACCCAGGGCGTCATGCATGCAAGCCAAGCACTCTACCACTGAGCCACCTTCCCAGTCCCATTTTCCTATTTTTTGTACACCTTATTCTGAGAAATGTGTGTGTGTGTGTGTAAACAAGAAGTCAACTTTGGAAAACACCATGGGTATTGGTGGCCATTGCACCTGTTATTTTTGCCCTGACCCTTTCTTACTTTCAAACTGGCCTGAACCAGAGAAACAGAGTAAGGGAGACTCAACAGCTCTGGAAAAATTCTTACCTTAAAAATATCAATTTGGGACTGAGAAGGTGGCTCAGTGGTAGAATGCTTGCCTTGCATTCATGAGGCCCTGGGTTCGATTCCTTAGCACCACATAAGCAGAAGCAGCACTGTGGCTCAAGTGGTAGAGCACTAGACTTGAGCTGAAGAGTTGAGGGACAGCGCCCAGGCCCAGAGTTCAGGCAAAAAAAAAAAATCAATTTGTAGGCTGTAATTTAATTCACTTAGGCTACTCAGAGACATTGTTAAGCATTGGAATTCCATTAAGATGTTCTAGCCTTCCTCAGGTGGACAGAGCAGGATCGGTGGTCTCAGGCAGGGATGAATCTTCACTGTCTTGGGCTGCTGGAGGTAAGTATCACAGTGGGAACAAAGAGAGTTGGCACTCTAATTTTGGTAAAAAAAAAAAAGTGGGTTATATGAGACATAAATCTACCAGGTCACATGACATTTCTTATTCAATACTATTAATAAGGACATGACCTATCATGCAGAAAGAGTTAAGATTCCAAGAACATGTTTCCCGACAGAAACCTTAAAACCCAAGAGGGTATATAATGATCTGTTACAGTCAACCTAGATTAATCTACTCGGCAAAGCTCTCATTCTGAAGAGAAGAAGAACAAACCTTCAATATTAACCAAAAGCAAGAATAAGTCTTTATTCTCTAGATCAAATCCTTCCTTTGGTGCCTATGCTGTTTTATACCCTTTCTCTAGGAAACCAGAATCACTGTGCTCCCATGTCAGCTGGGTCAGGGGCTCCTGTGGTCGATGCTCCCCATATCTTCATGCTACACTTAGTATGGCTTAGGAAAGGAATTCCAAGACCTACTCAGACCTTACACCAGTACACCAATTTAGATCCACTCTGATTTTTTATCTTTTCCATATCACATTTTTTGCTTTAATTTGTGTCTTTTACTAATCCAGACCTGGTTGCAACTGAGAGTACAGCTAAGTTTTAAACTTTTAATAAAATAACTTAAGACTAAAAATCTCTTTCAAAGTAGATTGTTATTGGGTGTCTAGTCCTAGATAGATTTGAAGATTGCAGTTCAAAGCCAGCCCAGGAAAGGTGAGTCCACAAAACTCTTCAGAAGCAGAGCTGTGACTCCAGTAAGAGCACTAGGTGTGAATGCACAGGTCCTGAGTTTAAGCCCCAGTGCTGGCACAAAAAAAGCAAAGTAGAGTATTATGAAGCCTTTATCTCATTTGCATTTCTGTTTTGCTATTACATTCCTCTTGAAATGAATGAACATCTTGAAAAGCTTAATGGAAAAAAGCAAGGCATGTTAATCACTGAAAGAGAATATCTATTATCATATTACATTTACTTTTATACATAAAAGTATCAAAAACTATGGTTAGTAAGAATGTGGTATTAGAATGGGTTAGACATCAAGATGGATGGACAAAGTTGGTGTACATTTATGCTTGTCAATAACACCTCATTTTTTTAAAAAAAGAAGATAGAGAAGCAGGCATAACGTACACTGCTTATGGAAACAGTTTCATAGAGCTTTCATATGCACCTTCTTGTCAAGACATATGCATTAATTGTGTGAAACTTTTGTACATATTTTGAAAGTTTAGAATTGAAAGAAAAAACTGGAAAACATGTCAACTGTAGAATTTTAGACAGGTTTCTTTATAGGATCGTGTGCATGTGTGCACACAATTTGAGGCTAGATTCTTCAATACAAGCTGGGCACAGCCTGAAAGCATTTGTTCCATCCAGGCCTTCAGTCTATTGGATCTGTCCTGCCCACCTTTAGAGGAGCTTTTCACACTGTGCAGAGTGCTAATCACCTATGGAAATAGCTTCACACACACATAGAAATGTGCATTACAAATTGAGACATCAATCTACTCAGACTGATAGTCAAAGTTAACATGACAGAGAACAGTATTCTGTCTTTAATTTCAGGCTCAAGTATTTTCACAATGATAAGAAAGTAAAATAATCAACCCCTACCTGCTATTACTCTTAGCTGCCATCACATCTAGGGAACAGATTGCTCTGTGCTACAGCTCAGGCCTTACTGGGGCCCCCATAGGTTTGTGTGCAGACTGCAGGTGTTGGGGGAGCACTGTGCACTCACTGCACAGAGGTAGGTGGCCGAGTCACTGAACTGGGAGCCTCTAATGTGCAGGGAAAGATAAAGGCTGGCTCTGTTGAGATGCACTGTGAATCTTCCCTCGTGTTTATCACCATTGGAGTATGTAGACATCAGCAGCTCAGGTCCCTTCCCAGAATACTGTCTGTACCACATGAAGTTCTGAGAACCACTGTTCTTATAAGTGCAGTTGAGAGAGACAGTGTATTCCTCTGGAACACTGAGGGACTCAGGATGCTGCTCCACCTCCATTTGTTGGCTGTTCACCCCTGTGCAGAAAGACAAAGGTCAGCCAAAGACAATGGTTGAATAGTGGATGCTTTCTCTACAGGCCTCTTACCCTCTCTCATTGACTAGTGAGCACTTTCGTGTTTCTCCTCGCAGACCTGAAATATAAAACAACTACCAACACTGGACTTCATATCCCCATAAAAATGTTAAACTCACAGTTCATGTGAAGCCACAGAATCACTAGTAAGACACTCAGGGATCTCATCATTCTTTCCCTTGGATTCACTGAGGACTCAGAGAATAAACTGTAAAGGAAAATGTGTCTCATTGAGATATTCTCAGTACTGTGCTTTTGGAAACATAAAAAGACTTTTACCAATCAGAAAAACAAGCTTCTTTTCTTCACCCCCCCCCCCCACTTCAGCAACAAGCTCCTCCCAGCATCCCCTTCACATGCAGTCACTCCCCACCACACAGTGCACTTGAGAAGGTCCCTTGGGATCCTTGAGAAGATGCTGCCCTCTAATGGTTTCTCAATAATGACTAAAGAATTATTCAGCATCCAGACCCATTTTATGTGAACCTTTGAAAGTAAACCCCATGTTTTAGTGTATAGTAATTGTGCTATGGCTTTCCCTATGGTATTGCCAATGGGCATATATTATATTTTAGTTGGATGAACTTTTTACATTTTTCTCTCTGCCTATCCCCCTTTCCTACTACTGTTTGACAACTCTGTTTCTTTATGCCTTCATCATGCATGAATGCTTATATTTCACTATATTATTCACCATCTTTTATTATCTTTTACTCTCTCTCTCCCAGTTGTTCTTGTGAGACAATCCCACAGGAATAATTATGTTATATATAGATTATGTATAGAGATAATAGATAGATAGACAGATAGATAGATTAGATAGAAAATTTTGGTGCCAGTCCTGGGGCTTGGACTCAGAACCTGTGCACTGTCCTTGAGGTATTTTTGCTCAAGGCTAGCACTCTACCACTTGAGCCACAGCTCAACTTCTGAATTTTTTCTTGGAAATTGGAGACATGAGGCTCACAGACTTGTCTTGCCTAGGCTGGCTTTGAACTAACATCTGAAGATATTATCCTCCTGAGTAGCTAGAATAACAGGTATGAGCCACCTATATCTGGTTTGAAGTGATTTTAAGAGGGAGGACGGGAGGGAGAATGACAGAAAAAATGAGTTTGAGAAGGGTACAATGAATGTTTGTATGAAATTCTCAGAAGGAAAATCCATGTAGAACTAGTATTTGCTAACAAAATGTGAAAAGATAAGATTAACACTAACTTTTTAACAGTAAAAGACTAACACATTTTTACAAACACTAACATTCAAGTTAAATAAATATTTGAGACACAACTGCTGAATATTATTGTGTGAAAATTATTGTTGGATCTAAACTTCTTGAGTATCAAGAGTATGTAGAATAGGCATGAGCCACTTTATCTGTTTACTTAGTGGTTCTTTTTTATGTTTTTTATTGCAAAAATGCTGTACAGAGGAGTTACAGTTACATGAACAAGGTAATGAGTACTGTTCTATTGAGTACTGTTGCCTCCTCATTTGTTTTCCCGCTACCATCCCTTCCCTCCCACCTCCACAACTATCCTCCCCCAACCCCCTGCCCAAAGTTGTAAAGTTCATTTTCAATATAGTATTTTGTACATCTCGGTGTTACAATGGGTCAACCTGTACCCCTATTTAGCGTTTTGTTTTTTTCCTTCCCCTTCCCGAATTAGAGAAGTGTATATACAAGACTCAGGGCACCAAAATCAAATACAGTGAAAATGGGTTATACCATGGGGGAGGAACTTACAAAGCAACCAAAAAATCACATGATACATTAAAAATACGTTAGAAACAATACCAAGAAAAAAAAAGATATTTGTATCCCTATCTTGGTTTTCATTCCGCTTGACATCATTTTATATGTACATAGCTTTTGGCCTTTTCTGCTTGACCTACATATGTACTAGTTATTGCAAATAAGGGAAACCATGGGATCTATGTTTCTTTGTGCCCAGCTTACTTCACTTCACTTAATATAATTTTCCCAAGTATTTCCATTTCCTCACAAATGGGGCAATGCCATTCTTTCCGATGGAGGCATAGAATTCATATAAATGTGTGTGTGTGTGTGTGTGTGTGTGTGTGTGTGTGTGTGTGACATTTTCTTGATCTACTCATCTATTAAAGGACATCTGGGTTGGTTCCATATCTTAGCTATGGTAAATAATGCTGCAACAAATATAGATGTGCTGGTAGCTAGCCTTGGTATGGTATTGTTTTTGATCATTTGGGTAAATGTCCAAAAGTAGGATTTCAGGGTCATAGGGGAGTTCTCTGTGGAGTCTTTTTAAAAAAAATATTATTATTATTATTATGGAAATACCATACAGAGGGGTTAAAATTACATGGGCAAGATAGTGAGTACATTTCTTATCAAGCATTGTTGCCTCCTCCTTTGTTTCCCCATACCAGCCCTTCCCTTCTCCACTCCCCCACCCCCACACCCCCCACCACCACTCCCCCAGCCCACACTCTGCCAAAGTTGTAAAGTTCGTTTTTCCAAGTAAGGTCTTATACATCTCATTGTTGTAATGAGTCCACCTGTAATCCTATTTAAACAGTTTGTTTTTTCCCTTCCCCTCTAGAAATTATATCAACATCAAATACAGTGAAAGCAAGGCGTATACCCTGGTGAAAGTACATACAAAGCAACAAAGAAATCATCTTATAAATACGTTGGAAACAATCACAAGGAAGATAAAAGAACATTTGAATCCTTACCTTGGGGTTCATTTCACCTAACATCAACTTGTCTGACAGTTTCTCTTTGTCTCAGACATATACTAGTTATTGCAAATAAGGAAAACAATGGGACCTATATTTCTTCTTTTTACATGAAAAGTAAATATTTATTACTGGAGAAGAGAAAAATGTACACAGAAAGTCTGTATTCTTTCTGTTCAAGCACTGGTTGTAAAATAAGGTCCAAATGCCAACTTTGAAGATATTTACAAGAATAACTTTTTCTGAATACATAACCATTTCCTGTGAGGTGGACTTTTTAAAATACAAAGTCTATACTGAAAACTAACTACAGTTTCTAAGAAGATTAGAGGAAGTAGTAACAGAAGATGTATTACATTTTACTGTTAAATATAAAAGGGATACAGTGATGTGATTCTTAAATGTTTAATTGCTTGATTTGAACAGAGTAATGAAAAAAATCAAGACAGACTGGCTTTAAGACTTTTTGTATTCAATTCTTTCTACTTTCACATCATCTCCAATTAGCTGGTGGATGTATGTGACCACTGTGGAAGCCTGGATGTCCATCAGCACAAACGATGGAATAATATATGTGTCCAAGGCATTATATGCCTCAGTGGCAGAACCTGGGTTAATGTAGAATTTATTTTCATGTTCAAATGCTTCAAATTTATGAGTGTGTCCTGAGATAAGAATGTCCTCATCGAACTGCCTCTGCAGCAGGGCCAGGCTGGCCATGTCTCCCTACCAAATGACCTGATCTCCGTGGATCAAACCTATTTTGGGCTGTCCCCCGGTCACAAATTTCTGTTCCAGGTAATTCAGGTTCTCATCGAAGTCTCCGCTCAGGATACAGAAGTCACCAGCCAGTCTTGAGATAGTCATAACTCTCTTTGGTGCAAAGGTTTCCAGTGCAGAGAATGTGCTGTATCTCTCCCAGTGCCAGCAGTTTTTGGAAATTAGCTGGGAAACTGTTGCACCGGTGAGGGATATGCAGATCTCCTAACACCAACACCAACTTGGCATACAAAGAGTAATCTTCACTCTACGGAAATTCTCTTCAGATATGGATTGAAGTACAGTTATTGTGGGAAGCATCCTGTCATGCTGCTTTGCCAGCACCGCAGCCCTCTTCCTCTAACTTGACCTGTATTTCTTTGGGCCTGGCTTACTTTACTTAATATGATTTTTTCCAATTCTTTCCATTTCCTAACAAATAGGTCAATGCCATTCTTTCTGATGGAGGCATAGAATTCCACTGTGTATATATACCACATTTTCTTGATCCATTCATCTACTGAGAGGCATCTGGGTTGGTTCCATATCTTAGCTATGGTAAATGATGCTGCAATAAACATAGTTGTGCTGGTAGCTTTACTATGATCTTGTTTGTGATCATTTGGGTAAATGCCCAAAAGTGGGATTGCTGGGTAATAGGGGAGCTCTATGTGGAGTCTTTTGAGGAACCTCTATACTGCTTTCAAAGTGGTTGAACAAATTTACACTCCCACCAACAATGTAGTGAGATTCCCTTCTGTCCACATCCACTCTAGCATCTGTTGTTATTAGAGTTCTTGATTATAGCCATTCTTACTGGGGTGAGGTGATATCTCATTGTTGTTTTGATTTGCATTTCTTTTATGGCTAGAGAGGTTGAACATTTCTTCATGTGTCTATTGGGCATCCTTCTTTCCTCTTCAGAGAAGTTTCTCTTTAAGTCTTTAGCCCACTTATTTATTGGGCAGTTGTTTCTTTGGAGATTTGTTTTTGGGAATACCTGGATATTTGAAATAGTTCACTTTGATGATTTCATCCATGTCATGGGAAATGTTGGCTGGGATTTCCTCTTCCTTGGGAAGGAGAGGGGCCTTTTGAACTGAGCATTGACACTTCTGGAGATCACAAGCTTGTGACAGTCATCCTATCTTGCCTCAGAGTGATTCATAAACTCCTAAGAGGCTATGAATTCCACCTGAGATTGGATCTCATTCTGGAGGATGCTACATCAACTTTGCCTAGAGAGAATTTTCTCCCCCCAGGACTGTGCCTATCAGCACCCTGGTTTAGGAACAGCTGAACCTACAGATTTCTCACTGTGTCTCCCAGAGCGCAGAGGTACAGAGCTGAGTCTGACAGCTGGAGTGAAGATTTCTGAAGGTGGAAGGAGTTGTTACTCTTAACAAGAGTTGCCTGGAAACCCCGGTTCTCTGACTTCGGACTTTGTGTTGAACTCTTCAGAAGTAGCTGAGGGGCTTTATTGAGATATTGGACATACCAGAAAATAAAGACATTTGAGTAAGTGCTCTGGTAAGTACAGTTGAGGATCAGAGGTGTCCCCTCTCTGAAAGTAACCAAGCCTTCTATCTGGGTCACTGAGTCTCCACTGGTCCTCCCTGAAAAGATAAGTAACATTGTTATATGAAGAAAAAGGCTAAATATTATCAAGATTTTAGGACAAGGACATATTGTTAATATATAGGATAAAATGTTACTTACTGCACACTAAAAGGATCACAAGAACAGAGAAGGTGACAGAAAGCATGTTGTTAGAAGGAAATGATTCTTGCTCCTTGTGATACACCCAGTCATACAGAGCTCTTTTCTACCAGGATTGTATTGAAACTCCTCACTCATGAATAAGACCTTCTTTCTGCACATCACTCTGACTTGTGACCACAAAGGGAGTAGGGGTGTTATACCACCTGAATGCAAATGCGACCTACATTTGAGAGTGCAGCGCCATCTGGTGGTTTTCTGGAAAACTGCAAGACAGTATGGCTGACCCTGATTTTTTTTTTTAGGTTAAATTCTTTTTTTTTTTTAATTTTTATTTATTTTTTATTGTGAAAATACTGTACAGAGGGGTTACAATTACATGGGCAAGATAATGAGTACATTTCTTATCAAGCATTGTAGCCCCCTCCTTTGTTTCCCCTTCCCATCCCTTCCTAGCCTATCCCCCCCATCCTCCACCCAATCCTCCCCTCCCCCACACCAAAGTTGTAAAGTTCGTTTTCGACATGACAACTTGTACTTCTCATTGTTGCAATAGGTCCACCTGTATTCTTATTTAAACGACTTGTTTTTCCCCTTCCTTTCCACAAATTATACCAACATCAAGTACAGTGAAAGCAGGGGTTATACTGTGGGGGAGGGACATACAAAGCAACAAAGAAATAATCTTATAAATGCGTTAGAAACAAATGCATGAAAGAAAAAACCATTTGAATACATATCTTAGGGTTCATTTTCCTAACATCACCTTGTCTGCCCTTTTCTGCTCGACTCATACATATACTAGAAGAGGCAATCCAAAAATTCATATGGAGCAATAAAAGACCCCAATAGCAAAAATGCTCCTCAATGGAAAGAACACTGATGGAGGAATATCAATACCAAATTTCAAACTCTACTATAAAGGCATAATAATCCAAACAGCTTGGTACTGGCACAAGAACAGACCTCATGACCCTGATTTTTTTATTTCAGTGGACTCCCTTATGAATGGGAGGTAAGTTCCAAGGCCTCCCATCAATGCCAGAAACCACTAGTAGTACTGTACTCTATGTATGATATGTTTTACCACACAAATGCATATATATGTAGACATACACATAAGATTTACTTATAAAGTTAGGTATTTTGTTACAACACGTTGCTGTCTACCAGTACACATGCTATATTCAAATCACCCATAGAGTAGAACATTTTCCATCTGACTAAGCACCCACTATGATCTGTAGCAGTAAGCTTTTCAGTGAGAGTTGCAACCAAAAGAACTGGCACATACTTACTTGACAAACTATTTAGCAAGGTCTAGTGATACAGTTCAATGATGGACCACCTATCAAAATATGCAAGGCCCTGAGTTTGATTCCCCATCTCCACAAAAACAAATAAAACAAAGAGTAAACAGTGACTAAAGGGTAGCTAGTTGTGCCCCATGGACATTTTGTACAGGGATGGTTCTCTCCTGAGTGGCAGAGCACAGGGGTGCAAGATTTCACTACAATGCAGAGTGGCATGACACTGAAAACTCATAAACTTTTTATTTCTGGAACTTTCTGTGTATTTTAATTGATGGCAGGTGATTAAAAACCATGTAAAGCAAAACATCCAATGCAGGAACTGCTATAAGACAGCTCAAGGGGAAGGTACATGCAGAAGGAAAACAGAATCAAATTTCAAGAAGAAAGCCATGGATATGTGCTTTACATATTTACAAGTGTACATAGGATGCTATGCAATTATTCAGAAATTCATTAACCATGCAGTTAACCCAACTCCATAAGATCTGCTCACACCAGGCTCGCCAAGACTTCTCCACTCGAGACCTCCACGACTCAGCCACCTCTTGAGAAAAACCAATCATCTATCCATGGGGCAGTGCCTTGGGGAGTTGTTTATCTCTAAAAAGCTCTGTCTCCCATCAGGACCACACTAGGGATCAAGCACTGCTTATGTTGCTTAAATGTTTTAATACAGAAAAAACTAACTGCAGTTGCCTGAAGGGTGAGAAAAGTCATATTACACAAAGAATCAATTAACTTTTAAACAAAAACAATGCAGGGCAGAACACAACTAAATGACTAAAAGAAAACTATTTTAAATGGATCATGGTTTAAAGGCAAAACTATAAAACTCTTTTGGTGTTGTATGTTGAATAAAATATGTGACAGCAATAGCACTAATTTGGAGGAATATGGTAAGTTCCTTTTGACCAATATGAGATGGCAGAAAGATTTTAAAATCAGGCTGTGATTAGTTAAATATGTATTCTACAAACCATTCCTTCCCAAAGTTAATGGCCTCAGAACTGCATGTATGGTCCAGAGGAAAACTCCAAGGACTAGAGAAATGTAGAGGGCTATCAGTTAATAAAAATATTTATAAAGTCCACTAACGACTACACATCACATATCACATAGGCGCTGAAAATCTTCAACAGCTTTGTGCTTATGATAGTGAAAAAGACAAATGATGCTTCATCCCTTACACACATAGTTGCTATAGGTCAAGCTTCATGAGAAAAGGCTACATTTGGATGGCAAAAGTCTGAGCATATTGAACTTAGGACATGTAGGTGAACTTGCTCAAGTAACACAGTTCTAGTATTTCTTTTGGAAGCCCAGTTCTATGTGCTCAACTTTACTAGCCAGGCTTTCTTTACTCTAGAGGTTCTAATATTTGTCTCCTGGCTATATATTTCACTAAGGAGTCTAGGAATCTGTTAAAGATGTTGTCTACTCTGTGTCTGCTGGCCTGTTTTATCAACTTCCTTTTAATATTTGTGTTAGTAAAACAAAGACCTGCATATGTAAATGGGCAGTTTTCATGGCTTATTGTTTTAAGTAATGTTTTGACTTAATACAAGGCATGCTGGTAGAGAGGAAGTAGTTCTCTGCTACCTGCCTGGATTTTATTACTGTTGCTTATATAGGTCTTTATAGGCTATGCTATTCCTGTAAACAATATGACCATTACTAAAATTAGAATGTTAGTAATAATCCAATCATGACTAAAATTATGACTAAAATCATGACTAAATCCAATATGGACAACTATTATAAGATACCTTGAGGAAAAGTGTATGCAGAAAGAAAATAGAATGTGATTCTATAGAAAATGGCCTGAACATAAGAATAATCTTCAGAGGATAGATGTTCACTCTAGTAGCCTTGTCACCAGTTAAAAAGCATTTACACTGTTTAACTCAATAAAATTTATGTGGTGCTTTGTATTAATATTGAACAATTGTTCAGAAGCTATGATTAAATGACTAGAAATTCATTGTACCTGGAGATGTTGAGGTGCCAGGAGAGACTAAATGACTTTACATGCAGCACAAATGGTTGAGATCATCTCCAGGATTGGGAGGGACAGAAATGAAAAATTTAGATAGCAGAAGATGGTGGGAGCTTCCCAATTTTATTCTTGAAATAGACTGTGTATGCTAAAGTACAAAGTCAGGATAAGTGGCACATAAGAGCCACATCAAGAAATTCACCTGCAACATGATTTCACTGAAGTGAAATCCTCTGGGAACAGAGGTGACCAATGCTGTGTCTTGTATGAGGGCAAGTTGCACTTTGGGAAATGAGATAGATTATGGGGAGGGGACCTTGGGAACAGAGAAGCAGTTTAAATGCTCTCACAAGAAACCACATGTGAGGTGCTGGTCTCAACTGAGGACAGCCTCAACAGGTGACAAGAACAAGTTCAGTCCCACCTCATTACATACTGCACTCTTGGCACTGGGAGCAGAGCATCTTGGTGAAGATGTACAGAAGTAGCCACGCCCTTTACTGAAGGATTGTATTTACATAGCATCTCTAAATGAGGGCACAGCATCAGAGGCACTGGGGATAATAAGGATGATGTGAAATGTCTTCTCAGACGAAGATAATAAGATACATAGGACAAGATTTGAAACTTTACTGAAGTATAATGTATATTCAGAGAAATGCATAAAGCCTTAGTGCAGAACTTGTGAATTTTCATAAATTAACTCACCCATGTAACCAGCATGCTGATAATAAAGCTAAGCATTACCAACATCCTATAATCTTTGTTTGTTTTAACTCCTAGCCCCATCTCTCTATGGAAATAACTTCTGTACCCAGTCTCATAATTTATAACTTGATAGAAGAGTTTTATCTATTTTTAATGTCTTTTCTATCTGACACTTTCACTTTATAATGTTTGTGAAATATATTCCACATTGAGTATACATAAAGTTTATTAACCTTTGTTGCTTCGTTGTACCCCATTTTCATAAGTTAAAGGTCCTCAAAACTGCCAGTGGGCACCTGGGTTGTTCTTTCCATTTTAAAACCTATAATTATTGATACAATAAATATCTTCACTGTATACATTTTATATCCATAGAGTAACTGTTACATATTATTGAGAATATGCCTAGAAGCAGAATTTCTGGGCCATGGGGAATATATACACTCACATTTAATAGATACTGACAAATGGTTTTAAAACTATCAATTCACATTCGCTGTAGCATTACATGTAAATACTTTTGGCCTTATGTTTCATCAACATTTGAGGTTGATTGTATGTTTCATCGTAACCATGCTGTTCATGATATAGTTATAGATAAGAATTTTGTCAGACATACCACAATGTACCAAACAGCAAGTGCCACTCAGGGATAAAAAGTGATTGGGAAACTGAAAGAGGAAGCATATCATCTGCTGTGTCAGATCTTGGGAAACAAGGGTCGTGACTTTACAACTTCCAGAACCACAGTACATTTCCTAGATCTGCTTATAAATTATGAAATGGAAATATTTAGAGATTTAGGTATTTCTCAGACTCCCATGCACAGAAAAAGAATCCATTCCTCACCTGCTATGCCCCCTTTTTCTCTAGGATGTGAGTTCAGTCAGAACCTTAGCCTGCAGAGATGGAGAGAGGTCCTCTGTGTAGTCCCTGGAAGAGACTTGGATCTGTGAGGGACTTGGGAGCTCCTGTGCCCTATGGGCAGAAGGCAAGGAGGAGTCTGTGATCAGCAATGGGCATCACTTTCTCCTTACTTCCCAGACTGGCTTGTAAATTTCAAATCTAAGACAACTGTGTTTGAACCTGCGTATGGGATGGGACTGTTCTTTTCGCTGTTACCTCACTTTACAAATGAAAGGAATTGAATTAGTGACCTGTCCTGCTTTAAGGATATTGAAAATGTATTCATCCCTCTTTTCTGTTTATGTGGTACTGAGGAATCAAACCCAGGGCTTCATGAATGCTAGGCAAGCATTCTACCACTAAGCTGCATTCCCAACTCATTCTCTCTTAAGAGTTGAAAACTCTACAACATACAGAGATTTAGTGTCTCAAAACATCTAGTAGTTATATGCTTCTCAAGGGAAAGATGCTTGTTTTTATTGGGAAGCTTTGCGGGGTTGTTTCCTTCTAAAATACTGCAAACAAACCAGTTGAAGGTTGGCATGGATATTGATAGGGATTTGGAGCATTGCTTGTTGGTCTTCCAGCAAATATAAGAAATTTTGTCTTAAGTTACCTGGCCAGGGGATTAAAACAGCCTGCTGACCCTGAGAACAGCACCCACATGCTAACAGCTGTCTGTTTTGGTCTATTCGGGGCGTGTCAGGAGGGTGAATGTAGGCAGAGGGGCAGCTGATATGGGGCCATTTACCACACAGTTGAGTTTTAGGTAGTGACAGGATGCTGCATGGTTCAGGTGGTTTTGATTCTCCCTCTGAAAGCATGGCAAGGAGAGGTATATTGTTATGGAAAGAGTACAGGATTGAGAATGTGACACAGGCCCACTAAGCTCTACCTGTGTCTTAACAGTGAGTGGTGTGAACTGACTCTCTATTGTGTCAGGAGTCAAGCTCTAAACCTGGGTAATACTCTGTGTGTGTGTGTGTGTGTGTGTGTGTGTGTGTGTGTGTGTAAGTTTATATTTATATGTAATTTTATTTAATTCTTGAATCCACAAGCCATTTTACAAATGATAACACTAAGGCACTAACAGGTTAAAGAAGAGGTCAAAGGTCAGCAGATATCTGACAGGTTTCAAATTATTCAATTCTAGAAGTTCAATGAGCTATCCACTGCACAACAGAGCCTCTGCTATTCATTGGTAACACAAAACCAAACACTCTCCATTGGGTTTAGGACTAATGGGAGGTTTATCCTGCACTATGAAATGCCAGTTTGTCACTGACAATTTTTTGATTTGTTATCCATCTATGAGTTACACATTGTGTTTGGTATATATATATGTGTGTGTGTGTGTGTGTGTGTGTGTGTGTGTGTGTGTGTGTGTGTGTATGTGTGTGTGTGTGAGTGTGTGTGTGTGTGTATTGTCTTTTTAATCTGTCAGTTCCTCAGCAAGTTTCATTTTATTACTTTTGTTTATTGGCTTCTGGCAACATAGAAGGATACAAAATTAACACACAAAAACCAGTAGCTTTTCTGTACACCAACAATAATGAGAGGAAAATTGGTAAACACCCCTTTACAGTAGCTGCAAAAAATACCAGCGGGTACTAGTGGTTTATATTTGTAATCCTAGTTTTTTAGGAAGCTGAGATCAGGGGATCATGGTTTTAAGCCAGACCCAGCAAGAAAGTTCACAAGATTCCAATTTACCAGCAAAGAACCAGAAGTGAAGCTGTGATTCAAGTTGTAGAGTGTTAGCCTTGAACAAATAAGCTACCCAGGCTCTGAGTTCAAGTCCCAGTATGAGCACACAGAGACAAAGACACAGACACACACAGTACCACCTATAGGGATAAACTAACCAACAGGTAAAGTATCTCTAGAATAGAAGTTAGGGAATCATACTGGTTCAGGAACCTAGACAACTCTTCCACAGATTAGAACAGACTAGTTGATCTGCTAGGATTTCTATTTCATTTTGTTACTTGTTTATTTTGTTTCCCCCTTGTTTTGTTAGAATTCCAGTTTTGATTTTGAATTCATCTCTAAGCAAGGGATACTAGACCAGTTCTGCATTAATGACACTATGAAGAAGGTCAGGGTCTCAGTGATGGTGGATGTAGGAATGATTCATTTTAAAGGCCACTTAGACAGGAAGAAGGATCACTAGGAAGCAGCAGGACCTGGATCCTGACTGACATTATCTATCATCTTATTCACAGTGGATGGGATATGTCTTTGTTATGTTGCAGGTTGTAATGGTTTATTCATAACCCCAACCAATAAGCTCCTTGAACTACACCTCCTGGGTTTGGTCCTGATCTCCTGTAATAAGTATGTTGTCTGGGAAGACATCAGTTAACAAAACGGACAAGCCTTTATGGACACCAAACTCAAGGGAGTAAAATGAAGCTGTTAAATCATATAGTAAAGTAAAAAGATTTAATTTGAATAAAAATTTGAGTTAAAATGACTATAATCATTGTATGTCTAAGCAGAAGGCTAGATCTCAGCACCAGAGGATGTAGTGTTCTCAATTATTCCTATTTTTTTGTACATCTTATTCTGAGAAATGTGTGTGTGTGTGTGTGTGTGTGTGTGTGTGTGTGTGTGTGTAGACAAGAAGTCAACATTGGAAAACAATATGGGTGTTGGTGACCATTGCATCTGTGATTGTGGCCCTGACCCTTTCTTACTTTCAAACTGGCCTGAACCAGAGAAACAGAGTAAGGGAGACTCAACAGCTCTGGGAAAATTCTTACCTTAAAAAGGTAAGGCTTACATTAAAAAGGCTTGGAAGATGGCTCAGTGGTAGAATGCTTGCCTTGCATTCATGAGGCCCTCAGCACCACATAAGCAGAAAAAGCCGAATGTGGCACTGTGGCTCAAATGGTAGAGTGTTAGTTTTGAGCTGAAGAGCTGAGGGACAGCACCCAGGCCCAGAGTTCAGACCCCACAACCAGCAAAAAAAATAATCAATTTGATGACTATAATTTACTTCACTTAGGCTTGTCACAGACATTATTAAACACTGGAATTCCATTGAGATGCTCTAGCCTTCCACAGGTAGACAGAATGGAATCGGTGGTCTCAGGCAGGGATGAATCTTCACTGTCTCGGGCTGCTGGAGGTAAGTATTACAGTGGGAACAAAGGGAGCTGGCACTTTAATTTTGGTAAAAAAGTGAGTTATATGAGACTCATATATATAAAAATCTACAAGGTCACATGACATTTCTTATTCAATACTACGGTTAAGGACATGACCTATCATGCAGAAAGAGTTAAGATTCCAACAACATGTTTCTTGACAGAAACCTTAAAAGCCAAGAGGGTATGTAATGATCTGTTGCAGTCAACCTAGATTAATCTACTCAGCAAAGCTCTCATTCTGAAGTGAAGAAGAACAGACTTTCAGTATTAACCAAAAGCAAGAATAAGTCTTTATTCTCTAGATCAAACTCCTTCTTTTGGTGCCTATGCTGTTTTACACCCTTTCTCAAAAATCTTTCTCAAGGAAACCAGAATCACTGTGCTCCCCTGTCAGCTAGCCCCCATGTCAGGGGCTCTTTGTGTCTGTGGTCGATGCTCCGCACATCTCCATGCTACACTTTGTATGGTTCAGGAAAGGAATTCCAAGACCTACTCAGCCCTTACACCAATACACCAATTTAGATCCACTCTGATTTTTTATCTTTTCTATATCACATGTTTGCTTTAATTTGTGTCCTTTACTAATCCAGACCTGGTTGCAATTGAGAATACAGATAAATTTTAAACCTTTAATAATATAACTTGACCAAAATCTCTTTCAAAATAGAAAGTTATTGGGTTTCTAGTCCTAGATAGATTTGAAGATCACAGTTCAAAGCCAACCCAGGAAAGATGAGTCCACAAAACTCTCCAGAAGCAGAGCTGCGACTCCAGATAGAGCACTAGGTTTGAATGCACAGGTCCTGAGTTTAAGCCCCAGTACTGGCACAAAATAGGAAAGTAGAGTATTATGAAGCCTTTATCTCATTTGCATTTCTGTTTTGCTATTACATTCCTCTTGAAATGAATGAACATCTTGAAAAGCTTAATGGAAAAAAGCAAGGCATATTAATCACTGAAAGAGAATATCTATTATCATATTACATTTACTTTTATACATACAAGTATCAAAAACCATGGTTAGTAAGACTGTGGTATTAGACTGGATTAGACATCAAGATGGATGGACAAAGTTGGTGCACATTTTTGCTTGTCAATCACACCTCATTTTTTTTTAAAAAAAAGAAGATAGAGAATCAGGTATAATGTACACTGCTTATGGTAATAGTTTCATAGATCTTTCATACACACTTTCTTGTCAAGACATATGCTTTAATTGTGTGAACCTTTTGTGCATATATAGTTTAGAATTGAAAGAAAAAACTGGAAAACATGTCAACTGTAGAATTTTAGACAGGTTTCTTTATAGGATCGTGTGCATGTGTGCACACAATTTGAGGCTAGATTCTTCAATACAAGCTGGGCACAACCTGAAAGCATTTGTTCCATCCAGGCCTTCAGTCTATTGGATCTGTCCTGCCCACCTTTAGAGGAGCTTTTCACACTGTGCAGAGTGCTAATCACCTATGGAAATAGCTTCACACACACATAGAAATGTGCATCACAAATTGAGACATCAATCTACTCAGACTGATAGTCAAAGTTAACCACAACAGAGAACAGTATTCTGTCTTTAATTTCCCTTCAGCTCAAGTATTTTCACAATGATAAGATAGTAAAATGATCAACTCCTGCCTGCTATTGCTCTTAGCTACCATCACATCTAGGGCACAGAATAATTGCCCTGTGCTACAGCTCAGGCCTTACTGGGGCCCCCATAGGTTTGTGTGCAGACTGCAGGTGTTGGGGGAGCACTGTGCACTCACTGCACAGAGGTAGGTGGCTGAGTCACTGAGCTGGGAGCCTCTAATGTGCAGGGAAAGATAAAGGCTGGCTCTGTTGAGATGCGCTGTGAATCTTCCCTCGTGTTTATCACCATTGGAGTATGTAGACATCAGCAGCTCAGGTCCCTTCCCAGAATACTGTCTGTACCACAGGAAGTATTGAGAACCAGTGTTCTTGTAAGTGCAGTTGAGAGAAGCAGTGGCTCCCTCTGGAACACTGAGGGACTCAGGATGCTGCTCCACCTCCTTTTGTTGGCTGTTCACCCCTGTGCAGAAAGACAAAGGTCAGCCAAAGACAATGGTTGAATAGTGGATGCTTTCTCTACAGGCTTCTTACCCTCTCTCATCCACTAGTGTTTCTCCTCGCAGACCTGTAATATAAAACAACTACCAACACTGGACTTCATATCCCCATAAAAATGTTAAACTCACAGTTCATGTGAAGAAACAGAATCACTAGTAAGACACTCAGGGATCTCATCATTCTTTCCCTTGGATTCACTGAGAACTCAGAGAATAAACTGTAAAGGAAAATGTGTCTCATTGAGATATTCTCAGTACTGTGCTTTTGGAAACATAAAAAGACTCTTTTACCAATCAGAAAAACAAGCTTCTTTTCTTCACCTCCCCCTCCCCCCCCTCCCCCCCCCCCCCCACTTCACCAACAAGCTCCTCCCAGATGCAGTCACTCCCCACCACACAGTGCACTTGAGAAGGTCCCTTGGGACCTTGAGAAGATGCTGCCCTCTAATGGTTTCTCAATAATGACTAAAGAATTATTCAGCATCCAGACCCATTTTATGTGAACCATTGAAAGTAAACCCCATGTTTTAGTGTATAGTAATTGTGCTATGGCTTTCCCTATGGTATTGCCAATGGGCATATATTATATTTTAGTTGGATGAACTTTTTACATTTTTCTCTCTGCCTATCCCCCTTTCCTACTACTGTTTGACAACTCTGTTTCTTTATGCCTTCATCATGCATGAATGCTTATATTTCACTATATTATCACCATCTTTTATTATCTTTTACTCTCTCTCTCCCAGTTGTTCTTGTGAGACAATCCCACAATAATAATTAGGTTATATATAGTTTATGTATAGAGATAATAGATAGATAGACAGATAGATAGATAGATTAGATAGAAAATTCTGGCAAAAAATTTTGGTGCTAGTCCTGGGGCTTGGACTCAGAACCTGTGCACTGTCCTTGAGGTATTTTTGCTCAAGGCTAGCACTCTACCACTTGAGCCACAGCTCAACTTCTGAATTTTTTCTTGGAAATTGGAGACATGAGGCTCACAGACTTGTCTTGCCTAGGCTGGCTTTAAACTGCCATCTGCAGATATTAGCCTCCTGTGTAGCTAGAATAACAGGTGTGAGCCACCTATGTCTGGTTTGAAGTGATTTTAAGAGAGAGGATGGGAGGGAGAATGACAGAAAAAATGAGTTTGATAAGGGTACAATGAAGGTTTGTATGAAATTCTCAGAAGGAAAACCCATGTAGAACTAGTATTTGCAAACAAAAATGTGAAAAGATAAGGTTAACACTAACTTTTTAACAGTAAAAGACTAACACATTTTTTACAAACACTAACACTCTAAATAAATATTTGACACAACTGCTGAATATTATTGTGTGAATATTATTGTTGGATCTAAACTTCTTGAGTATCAAGAGTATCTAGGCATGAGCCACTTTATCTGCTTACTTAGTGGTTCTTTTTATGTTTTTATGCAAAAATGCTGTACAGAGGAGTTACAATTACATGAGCAAGGTAATGAGTACATTTTCTATTGAGTACTGTTGCCTCCTCATTTGTTTTTCCCCTACCATCCCTTCCCTCCCACCTCCACAACTATCCTCCCCCACCCCCCTGCCCGAAGTTGTAAAGTTCATTTTCAATATAGTATTTTGTACATCTCAGTGTTACAATGGGTCAACCTTATTTAGCATTTTGTTTTTTTCCTTCCTCTTCCCGAATTAGAAAAGTGTATATACAAGACTCAGGGCACCAAAATCAAATACAGTGAAAACGGGTTATACTATGGGGGGAAGAACATACAAAGCAACAAAAAAAAATCACATGGTACATTAAAAATACGTTAGAAACAATATGAAGAAAGAAAAAAGATATTTGTATCCCTTTTTTTGGTTTTCATTCACTTGACACTATTTTATATGGTCATATGTGCATAGCTTTTGGCCTTTTCTGCTTGACCTACATATGTACTAGTTATTGCAAATAAGGGAAACCATGGGACCTATGTTTCTTTGTGCCCGGCTTACTTCATTTCACTTAATATAATTTTTTCCAAGTCTTTCCATTTCCTCACAAATGGGGCAATGCCATTTTTTCAGATGGAGGCATAGAATTCATATGTGTGTGTGTGTGTGTGTGTGTGTGTGTGTGTGTGTGTGTGTGTGTATCATATTTTCTTGATCTACTCATCTATTAAAGGGCATCTGGGTTGGTTCCATATCTTAGCTATGGTAAATAATGCTGCAACAAATATAGATGTGCTGGTAGCTAGCCTTAGTATGGTCTTGTTTGTGATCATTTGCGTAAATGTCCAAAAGTAGGATTTCAGGGTCATAGGGGAGTTCAATGTGGAGGCTTTAAAAAAAATTATTATTATGGAAATACCATACAGAGGGGTTACAATTACATGGGCAAGATAGTGAGTACATTTCTTATCAAGCATTGTTGCCTCCTCCTTTGTTTCCCCATACCATCCCTTCCCTTCTCCACTCCCCTACCCCCCCCCACTCCCCCAGTCCCCACCCTGCCAAAGTTGTAAAGTTCGTTTTTCAACATAACATCTTGTACATCTCATTGTTGTAATGGGTCCACCTGTAACCCTATTTAAACAGTTTGTTTTTTCCCTTCCCCTCTAGAAATTATATCAACATCAAATACAGTGAAAGCAAGGCTTATACCCTGGTGAAAGTACATACAAAGCAACAAAGAAATCATCTTATAAATATGTTGGAAACAATCACAAGAAAGATAAAAGAACATTTGAATCCTTATCTTGGGGTTCATTTCACCTAACATCAACTTGTCTGACAGTTTCTCTTTGTCTCAGACATATACTAGTTATTGCAAATAAGGGAAACAATGGGACCTATATTTCTTCTTTTTACATGAAAAGTAAACATTTACTACTGGAGAAGAGAAAAATGTACACAGAAAGTCTGTATTCTTTCTGTTCAAGCACTGGTTGTAAAATAAGGTCCAAATGCCAACTTTGAAGATATTTACAAGAATAACTTTTTCTGAATACATAACCATTTCCTGTGAGGTGGACTTTTTAAAATACAAAGTCTATACTGAAAACTAACTACAGTTTCTAAGAAGATTAGAGGAAGTAGTAACAGAAGATGTATTACATTTTACTGTTAAATATAAAAGGGATACAGTGATGTGATTCTTAAATGTTTAATTCCTTGATTTGAGCAGAGTAATGAAAAAAATCAAGACAGACTGGCTTTAAGATTTTTTGTATTCAATTCTTTCTACTTTCACATCATCTCCAATTAGCTGATAGATGTATGTGACCACTGTGGAAGCCTGGATGTCCATCAACACAAACGATGGAATAATATTTGTTTCCAAGGCATTATATGCCTCAGTGGCAGAACCTGGGTTAATGTAGAATTTATTTTCATGCTCAAATGCTTCACATTTGTGAGTGTGTCCTGAGATAAGAATGTCCTCATCGAACTGCCTCTGCAGCAGGGCCAGGCTGGCCAAGTCTCCCCACCAAATGACCCGATGTCCGTGGATCAAACCGATTTTGAGCTGTCCCACAGTCACAAATTTCTGTTCCGGGTAATTCAGGTTCTCATCGAAGTCTCCCCTCACGATATGGACATTAACAGCCAGATCTTGAGATAGTCATAACTCTCTTTGGTGCAAAGGTTTCCAGTGCAGAGAATGTGCTGTATCTTCCCTGGTGCCAGCAGTTTTTGGAAATTAGCCAGCAAATTGCTGCACCGGTGAGGGATATGCAGATCTCCTAACACCAACACCAACTTGGCATACAAAGAGCAATCTTCACTCTACGGAGATTCTCTTCAGATATGGATTGAAGTACAGTTATTGTGGGAAGCATCCTGTCATGCCGCTTCGCTGGCTCACCGCCAGCACCGCAGCCCTCTTCCTCTAACTTGACCTGTATTTCTTTGGGCCTGGCTTACTTTACTTAATATAGTTTTTTCCAATTCTTTCCATTTCCTAACAAATGGGTCAATGCCATTCTTTCTGATGGAGGCATAGAATTCCATTGTGTATATATACCACATTTTCTTGATTCATTAATCTACTCAGAGGCTTCTGGGTTTGTTCCATATTTTAGCTAGGTTAAATGATGCTGCAATAAACATAGTTGTGCTGGTAGCTTTACTTTGGACTTGTTTGTGATCATTTGGGTAAATGCCCAAAAGTGGTAATGCTGGGTCATAGGGGAGCTCTAAGTGGAGTCTTTTGAGGAACCTCCATAGTACTTTCCAAAGTAGTTGAACAAGTTTACATTCCCATTAACAATGCAGTGAGGTTCCCTTCTGTCCACATCCCCTCCAGCATCTGTTGTTATTAGAGTTCTTGAGGATAGCCATTCTAACTGGGGTGAGGTGGTATCTCAATGTTGTTTTCATTTGCATTTCTTTTATAGCTAGAGAGGTTGAGCATTTTTTCATGTGTCTATTGGCCATCCTTTCCTCTTCAGAGAAGTTTCTCTTTAAGTCCTTAGCCCACTTATTTATTGGGCACTTCTCTTTTTGAGGATTTGTTGTTGGGGGATTTAATTTTTTGAGTTCCAAGTATATTTTAGATATGAGACCCTTGTCTTTTGTATGGCTATTGAAAATCTTCCAATCCATGCGCTTTCTATTGGTCTTGCTAGCTATATCCTTTGCCATGCAGAAGCTCTGCAATTTCATGCAATCCCTTTTGTCCCTACTTTCTTTGATTTGCTGTGTTTCTGGGTCTTTATTAAGAAAAATTCGGCCTGTGCCAAGGAGACCTAAGATTTCTCCTATTCCATCCTGTAATGTTTTCAGAGTGTCTGCTTTGACTCCGAGGTCTTTGAAGTTGATTCTGTTGCAGGGTGATTTATAAGAATTTAGCTTGAGTTTTCTACAAGTGATTAACCAGTTTTGCCAGAACCATATACTGAAGATGCTGTCTTTCTTCCATTCTATTTTTTTTTTACCTCCCTTATCGAAGGTTAGATGGCTATATGTCTGTAGATACATTGCTGCGTTTTCAATTATTTTCCATTGGTCCTGAGGTCTGTTCTTGTGCTAGTACCATGCTGTTTTGATTACTGCAGCTTTGTAGTAGAGTTTGAAAATTGGTATTGATATTCCTCCAGCACTGTTCTTACTGTTAAGTATCGTTTTTGCTAATTGGTGTCTTTTATTGTTGCATATGAATTTTTGGATTGCCTCTTCTATTTCCTTAAAGAATGATGTTGGAATATTATAGGTATTGCATTGAATTTGTAGATAGCCTTGGGAAATATTGCCATTTTCATGATATTGATCCTTCCAATCCAGGAGCATGGGAGGTTTTGTCACTTTCTACATTCTGTTTTGATTTCTTTTCAGATTTTTAAAGTTTTCATCATAGAGGTTCTTCACTTCTTTGGTTAATTTAATTCCTAGGTATTTTATTTTTTGTGGGGCTCTTATGAATGGAGTTGCTTTCCTGATTTCAGCCACGCTTTTCTCTTTGTTGGCATACAGAACAGCCATTGATTTTTGAGGGTTAATTTTATACCCTGCTACTTTGCCAAAGTTTTGAATCTTCTTGAGTAATTTGGGAGTGGAGTCCATGGGATTCTTTAAATACAAGATCATGTCATCTGCAAAGAGGGAGAGTTTTATTCATCTTTCCCTAATTGGATCCCTTTTATGTTTGTATCTTGTCTTATTGCTGTAGCTAAGCATTCTAATACAAAATTGAAGAGAAGTGGAGAGAGTGGACATCCTTGTCTCATTCCTGAGTTAAGAGGCAATGGCTTTACTTTTTCACCATTAAGTATAATGGTGGCTGTAGGTTTGTCATATACAGGCTTGATAGTATTGAGGAATGGTCCCTGGATTCCTAATTTTTCCAGAGCCTACATAATAAAGGGGTGTTGGAATTTGTCAAATGTTTTTTCTACATCTATTGAGAAAACCATGTGTTTCTTATTCTTGCTCTTGTTGATGTGATGAATTATGTTAATTGATTTGCGTATATTGAACCAGCTTTGCATCCCTGAAATGAATCCTGTTTGATTGTTGTGTCTGATTTTTTGGATGAATTGTTGAATTTGATTGGCCACAATTTATTGAGAAGTTTTGCATCAATGTTAATAAAAGAAATGGGTCTATAGTTCTCTTTGTTTGATGAGTCCCTGCCTGATTTTGGGATGAGTGTTATGATGGCTGCATAGAATGTGTTTGGTAGTAAACTTTCTCTTTCAATTTCATTGAAGAGTTGGAAGAGAATTGATGTGAGCTCTGCTTTGAAGGCCTTGTAGAATTCCAGTGTAAAAACATCCTGGGGTTTTCTTAGATGGGCTGTCTCTTACTGCAGTTTCTATTTCAATGCTTGATATGCACCTTTAAGATGGTTTAACTCATCTTGATTTAGTTTTGGCATGTCGATATTTGCTAGGAAAAGGTCCATTTCTGCCAGGTTCTCAAACTTATTAGCATAAATATTTGAGAAGTATTTCCTGATAATGTTCTGAATCTTGGTTGTTTCTGTGGTGATGTTTCCTTTCTCATTTCTGAGTTTATTTATTTGTGTGTGTTCTCTTCTTTTTCTGATAAGATTTGCTAACGGTCTGTCAATTTTGTTATTTTTTTTTTGAGGAACCAACTCTTTGTTTTCTTGATTCTTTGTATGGATTTTTGGATTCTAATTCATTTCATTCTGATTTGATTTTAATTATTTCTTTCTGTCTACTGGATTGGGTTTATCTTGCTGCTCTTTTTCAAGGAGGTTCAGATGTCTCATTAAATTGTTGGTTTCAAATCTCTCCAATTTGTTGATGTAGGAAGTCAGAGCTATAAATTTTCCTCTGAGTACTGCCTTTGCTGTGTCCCAGAGGAGCTGGTAATTACTGTGTTCATTTTTTTTTTGGTCATGGGGCTTGAACTCTGGGCCTCAGCACTGTCCCTGCGCTCTTCAGCTCAAGGCTAGCACTCTACCACTTGAGCTACAGCACCACTTCCAGTTTTCTGGTGGTTTATTGGAGATAAGTTTCAGAGACTTTCCTACCTGGGCTTGCTTTGAACCAGGATCCTCTGATCTCGACCTCTTGAGAAGCTAGGATTACAGGCGTGAGCCACCGGTGCCCTGCCCTATGTTCGTTTTTTCTTGAATATCATAAACATTTGAATTTCCTTTCTAATCTCATCCATCACCCACTGGTGGTTCAACCGTCTGTTCTTCATCTTCCCTGTGTTACAGGACTTCTTTGGTGGCTTTTGGTGCTGAATTCTAATTTTATTCCTTTGTGGTCTGAGAGAATGCAGGAATAATTTCATTGTTTCTGAAAGTGGACAAATTTACTTTGTGACATAAAATGTGGTCTATTTTGGAGAATGTTCCATGTGCTTCTTAGAAGAACGTGTATTCTGATGCTGCTGGATGAAATTTTCGGTAGATGTCTGTGAAATCTAGATCTATGTAGTTGTTTAGAGCTATGGTTTCTCTGTTGAATTTTTGCCGGGGTGGTCTATCCAGTGGGGAGAGTGGTGTGTTAAAGTCTCCAACAATTAATGTTTTGGGTCTATGTATGATCTGAGGGAATGTACTGTTACTTGGATAAAGTTGAGTGCTCCATTGTTTGTTGAACAGATATTTAGAATTTTAATGTCCTCCTGAAGGAGAGATCCTTTAATTAGTATGTAGGGACCTTCTTCTCTCTTCTCACTAATTTTAATTTGAAGTCTGTTTTTTCTGATATTAGGATTGCAACTCCTGTCTGTTTATGGGGGTCATCAGCTTGGTAGATTTTATTCCTGCTTTTCACTTTCAAAATATGTTTATTTTATGGGAAAGGTGTGACTCTTGAAGGCAGCAGATGGAAGGATCTTGATTTTTAATCCAACTAGACATTCTATATTGCTTAATTGGAGAGTTAAGTCCTTTAATTTTGAGAAATGAGACTGAGAGGTATTTGGGAGTTCCTGCCATGTTATCCACCTTCTTGGGGTCTGAGACAACTGGGTTCTTCCTATGGTTCTTGGATTCTCAGTTTGGGTGTGGTTTCTTGGCCTTTATTGTGGCCTTTTTGGTTTTCAATGTTTAAGACATCTTTAAGTATCTTTCATAGGGCTAGTTTGGTGGAGATATATTGTTTCAGTTTTTCTTTGCTATGAAGGAGAATTTAGCTGGGTACAGTATTTTTGGTTGATAGTTTGGTTTGTCTTTAGGGCATGGCATACATCATTCCAGGCTCTTCTTGCTTTAATTGTCTCTGCTGAGAAATCTGAGGTGATTCTAATTGGTTTCCCTTTATAGGTGATTGATCTTTTCCCCTTGAAAACTTTAAGTATTTTCCTTGGTCTGAATTGATTCTGTGTGGATTATAACATGACCTTGAGATATACTGTTCTGGTCTGGTATATTTAGGTTTCTAAAAGCTTCTTGTATTTGAATAAGCCTATCTTTTTTGCATGTTTGGGAAGTTCTCTGTCCAGATTCTGCTAAATAAATTTCCTATACCATTAGTTTTTGTCTCTAGGTGCTCCTTTACACCCATTATCTTTAGATGAGGCCTTCTGATAGTGTCTTCTAAATGTTGAATAGATCTATTGTATTTCTTGGATTTGTCTTGGATAATTGTACGTTTTTCCTTTATAATATCTAGCTGTCTTTAATCCCCAAGATTCAATCTTCTGCATGGTCTAACCTACTGTTAAGAGTTTCTACTTTGTTTTTATTTCCTTTCCTTCTAAGTAGTCAGCTTTGATGACTTCAGATTCTTTGTTAGAGCTTTATGTGGAATTCTTCACTTCCTTAATTTGGTTTTCAAATTTATTCTCATCTCCCTTAAGTGATGGTTATGGTTTTAATGGACTCCCTTTCCTTCTGACGGGCTCCATTCAGCATTCCTTTTGTGGCCTCCCTGCATTCCTTCAGCTGTCTGTTTATGGATTCCATTAATGCCCCATTGATCTTTGTGTATTCTCATCCTGCTCACACAATTCCTGTATTACTCTTTGATTAGCTTTCTCACGCTCATGCAATTCCTGTATTACTCTGACTATTCTTAGCCTGTTCATGCAATTCCTGTGTTAATCTTTGATCAGCTTCCTCACGCTCACAAGATACCTGTATTAATTTTTGGTTAGCCTAATTATGCTCATGAGGTTCCTGTATTATTTTTTGGTTAGCCTAGTCTTGCTTCCTGTCATGCTCACACTGAGTCCTTTGCAGACTTTCAATCTTTTCATTCACATGTTTACCAGTAGTGTTTGTAGAGCGTTTTGTGAACTCTCCTCTGGATTACTCTTCAACTGTTCTGTTGCCTGATTATCATAAGTGGGAGTTGAGAAACCTGTACTTACCATTTTTCTTGTGTTTCTTCAGCTTGTTCTGCCCATTTGGTATGAAAGTAACACCAATTTCATGCTAGAGCACTATTTTAAGGTCAGCATCAACCAGAGTCCTATAGTTGCACAAATAGATTGATGCAGTCAAAATGGCTGCAGATACAATCTATTTCAACAGATACAATCTACTTCAACATCAAACAACTATGGACTAATGGGCTAAGAATCTCAAAGAGGAATTCAGGAGAGCAGAAATTAATAGTTTTAGGGAGAGTTGTGGGGAAAAATAGGATTAGAAGAATATGGAGAGGTAAAAGGAAAGAGTGACTTTAACCAAGCTCTAATTTAGAAAGGAAACAGATATAACAGAATGAAAGGAGGAGAGAGATAAAGAAACAAGAAAAAATGAAAAACAAAAAATTTTAATTTAAAAAATGAAACACTTAAAAATTATATATAAAGAAATAATAAGGATAGAAGAAAGGATAGAATGGGAAGAGAGAGATAAAAAAGAAAAATGAAAAAAATAAAGAATAAAAATTTAAAAATGGAATACTTAAAAATTATATAAGTGTAAAGAAATTATCCTATTAAAAGAGTTAAACCTAAGAGGTTGTGAATTGAGTAATCAATTACTGAATTAAGTATGCATACAATGATGGATAAGGTCTAATAATCGGCAATGGGTGTATATCTGGAGATGAGCAGAACAGCAATTAAATTGGGTAAAAAATAATGACCAAAAGTTTAAAAGAGATTTAAAAAAAACCAAACATAAATATACACACCTAATGTAAAAATTGTGAAAGAAAAAAATAGAAAACAATTTTTTAAATTAAACAGTTAAGTAGAAAAAAGAGTTCTTTGATTTTTTTTGCGGGGGGGAGATCTTGTACCTCCCCTGTGTCCATAATCAGTCTCTTGTTGGTGTCTCTGGTTTGCTTATAGTGTTTGGTTTTCCTGTGGCTTGATTGGTTTCTTAAGTCAGTTTGTTTGAGCAGGTAGAAAGCTCTGCCTTACACAGGACTTTGTGATCCACCTCCCAGGCTAGTTCAGTGGGAGGGAGATCTGCTTTGAGTATCACAAAAGAGGGAGATGGCTGTTTTCTCTAGTTTGGAGATGCTGTGATGAGGGAAGGTTCTGTGTAGGGTTGAGGCCTTTCAGCAAACAGTAGCTTTTCCCTGAGGGGCTAGCTCCTGAGACACTCACAGAGTCCAGCCTAGAGCCATTCTCAGGATTTATGTTTACTGAGTTTCGGTTGTTTTTCTTTTATCCCTCCTACTGCTGGGTTAGCAGGTTATGTTGCAGTGGGGAGGGGCAGCCTCTGGCTCTTTTTACCCAGTGAAGAAAGTCATTCCTCTGAGGGCAGATCTTCCTCTGCCTGGGAAGAGCAACTTTCCCCTGGGTGTAAGTGAGCAGGTCAGGTTAGGTTCCTATGACCTGTTGAATGGCCCCTACTGTTTTCTTACAAGGCCTGAGTTGGAGCTATCTTCTCTGACCAGGCCTTTGTCAGTATCAAAGATGGAGTTCTTCTCTGGTGGTGGAAGAGGGGCTACCTTCCCATTGCTGCTCCTTGAGAAGGAGTGAGGATGTCTTGGGTTTACTCACATCAGTCTCTTGGTTTCAGGGCTGTCCCTGGTCTGCTATCAGCAGGATGAAGATTTCTGCTCCTTGTGGGTTCTTGCTGGCAGTGAGTAGAATCTGCTTGCACACCACATCTGGCCCCTTTGTCCCAGGCACTCTCTGATGATATGGTTGTCATGGCAGCAGTGGCTGCTGCTGTTGCCACAGACACCAGCAAGTGCTCAGATCTGTCTCCTTAACCAAGCTGCCTGAATTTTCCCTCTCTGGCCAAACTCTCTGTACTGTGGTGGCATGCTTGGTGTGATTCTCCAGCATAGAACTGTTCAGTGGGACACTAAAACTGCTTTCTATGCAAGAGCTTGTTTAGCCTCCAGCTTCTCCTCCACCATCTTCCTCCATTCCTGATTTACTATTTAGTGGTTCTTGATTGAATTGTTGGAGACCAGACAACATCTTCAGTGACATTTAGCAGGTCTTGGGGCAAGAGGGGTAATAGTTTCCTGCAAGAAAATAAAATGAAAAAAATTAACTGAAGAAAATATATGCAAAGCTTTTCTTTGTCGGTTGTGGAGCCTTGAACTCAGTGCCTGGGTGGTGTCCCTGAGCTTCTTTGTGCTCAAGGCTAATGCTTTATCATTTGAGCCACCAGAGTGCCACTTCCAGTTTTTGATTGGGTAATTGGAGATAAGAGTCTAAAAGATACTTTTTTTCCTGGGATGTCTTCGAACTGTGGTTCTCATATCTCAGCTTCCTGTGTAGCATTTTTGAAGAGCAAGAAAAGGCAAATATGTCTGTACTTTAATTAGCAGCAGAAAATGTGCATAAGCCTTTGGTTTGGGTTGGTTAGTTAATTTAGGTTTTTAGGGGTTTTTTTCTCCCAAGGGTATAGCATAGAATTAGAGCAGTAAAATAAGGAAAGGAATTTAATTCCTCAGGAACAGGAGAGAAACTATTACTATAGTTTTTGTGAAGTTTCCAACTTGGGAGAAGAAGATCCCCCTAAAAACAGATCACAAGCTGCTTTTTAACTAGTGACAGACTACTCTTATCAAATAGATGGGAGAAACCTTGTGGCTGTTTTAGAAGGCCAAAGGAACATATATAGTGGCAGAGTGGAACAGAAGAGAGTTGGCCATCATCTAGAATATTCTATATAGGACAGACACACCTGGCATCCATTCCACGATACCTCATATCATTAAAAGACATTATAATAAAAAAGCTCAGTAAAATTACTGTCTTGAGGTTAGGCTTTTTAATCTGACAGTTTGTTAGAGCCATAGGAATGCAATACAGGGATGAACCCATAAATATAGAGGATAACACCTGTCTAGCAGCCACGAAACTGAGAAGGCAAGAAACAAAGCAGCCCATAATTCCTTACCAATTATCCATGGCAGCAATTGAAAGACAACTCACCCTTAAATATCAAAGGGGAATAGTGATGGTAAACACTATTGACAGCATATTTTTCCCATCTGCAAGATGGGGAAAAGGACAAGGAGAAGGCCATCCCTGCCTAGAAGACTAGCATCATAGGAAATGAGGGAGATGTCCACAGAAAGGAGAGTCCTGTTTCAAAGTCTACATTTTGGTAACATTTGAACAATCTCAGTGTCACCAAATGAAAGAAGACAGAAACAAGAACCATGGAAATCAATATCCACTAAAGATAACAGAATCAGATGCTGTCCTTTTCTAACAACAACTGCAGGAAATAGAATGAGGTAGAAGAAAACAGTGAAATCATTTTCTCCAAGACTTCATTGTATCTGACAAAAAATAACAATGGCTTTTCCTCAGTATATGTGAAAACAAAAGGAAAAATGACAACCTTACAAGAAAGCAGCCACCACAGCCTTGGAAAAATGGTTGAAAATGAAATACAAATCCTTTAATATAGGATGTCAGCCTGATTCATTGTCTTTGTATGGAACACCCACTTGCAAGATATTTTTAATTGTAGGCTGGGAAGGTGGCTCAGTGGTAGAGCGCTTGCCTTGCATATCTGAGACCCTGGTTCGATTCCTCAGCACCACCTAAGCAAAAAGAAAAAAACCAGAAGTGGTGCCTGTGGCTCAAGGGGTAGAGCGCTAGCCTTGAGCTGAAGAGCTGAGGGACAGTGCCCAGGCCCAGAGTTCAGGGCCCAGGACTGGACACAAAAAAAAGATATTTTTAATTGTAAAGGTGATGTACAGAAAGGTTATAATTATAAAAGTCAGGTAATGAGTACATTTCTTTTTTGGGGGAAGGTTAAGTGTATTTTTTGTGTCTTTTCTTTTTCGGTACTGGGGATTGAACCCAGGACGTTGCACTTGCAAGGTAAGCGCTTTGCCACATTCTTTTTTTTTGGGGGGGGCGGTCCGGTTGTGGGGCCTGAACTCTGGGCCGGGGCACTGTCCCTCAGCTCTTCAGCTCAAGGCTAGCACTCTACCACTTGAGCCACAGCACCACTTCTGGCTTTTTTCTTTATGCTTATGTGGTGCTGAGGAATCAAACCCAGGGCCTCATGCATGCAAGGAAAGCGCTCTACCACTGAGCCACCTTCCCAGCCCCTGCATTTCTTTTTTTAACAGGTCACATCCTTCTTCATTTCCTCTCAGTTCATTTGTAAGTTCTGTAACTAAAAATAATATGAGGGGATCAGTTTATCTAATGTGGAGACAGACTCAATAGACAAATTAATGTTGGGAAAATGTCCAAAGTCATCTAATAACAAAGTGGTCATGCAGAAGCTTTCATATATAAAAGAAGAGATGTCTCCTTCTATTGTGTGCATGACAGTGTAATGGCCATCAATAAAGAAGAAAAAGTCCAATTTCTACCTTATACTATTAAGCAGTCTAGCTTTTTCCACAGTAATACAATTGGTAGGTGTGTCTTGGAAACCATAAAACATGAAAAGCTAGTTCCCAGGATTTATCCTAAATACTACTATTATTTTCATGTACTTATAATGCTTCCTGTTGCTTAAATTTTTATGTATTCTATCTTGTTCTGAAATTTGTAAGTTTTATATGATTGGTTTATTCTGAATAAACCAAGACTTCACTGATACATCAGTCACAAATGAGACCCTCATAATTATTTTGAAGACGCACTCTTCTTTCTTACACATCTAATGCATGATTAACCAATAAAACTACAGTTTTTTTTTCTCTTTGAACACAAATGATCTCTCAATTTCTTAATATTACAGAAGCTTTTGTGATAGTGGTTATTATCTGGTAATACTTACTAAGCACTTGTTACAGGCCAGAGTTTCACATGTATTGATTCATTTGACCCTATCACAACTGTGACTCAGAGAAGATAGCAACTTGAGCAAGGTCACATAGACAAAAGTAGCCAATTAGATTCAAATTTAGGCAATCTGTCTCCAAAGTCCTTGTTCTCAGCTACTGACTTTATAACTCTTCTTTTTGCTCCCTAATCAACAACTCACTACCAGCAATACTCCCTGTATGTGAAGCCAAAGGGTCCATGTGAACATGATAATAGACAACTGTGACTTGTGGAGCCACTGAGAGGACACGCTGTCAGCACTGCATGCTTTGAAAAACTCTGAGGAATGAATCTGCTAAAATAATGTATATACTGGATACCCTGTGTCCTGTTAACTTCCAGGAATGAAGAGAATGAAACTCAGGGGAAATAATAACAGAAGGATACTGCTAAGAAACTATATCCAGTTTAAATATTAAAATGCTACCACTTCTATTGTCAAGTGTACCCAACTCTACCCGTTTGAGAGGACAGTTATAGTTTATTTTTGTCATTAAAGCAGAATGATTATTTCAGAAGATGGAGAGGACCTGTAGGAAAGGGGATATAGGACAAGAGAAGGCAATAGATGGATGAATGTGACCAAAACACATCATATCCATAAATGAAAATGTTTATGATGAAACCCGTGATTTTGTACATGTGATTGCATAGTAACACAACTGTATTTAATATGATTTTAAGAAAAACAAATCAAGCACTGTTCCCTTCTCTATTTCTAAGCTTCCTTGACTCCTGGTTGCAGAAGTTTGTGGAGCATGGTGTGTTCACCACACCATGTAGGAAGCAGTGTTGCTGAGCTGGAGGCTGTGATGTTCAGGAAGCCATACTTGGCAGCTGCATCCAGAGTGTCTGTGTGTCTTCGTTTTGAACTTTCACTCTTTGTGTAATTCATCCTATGTCCTATTTGTACCACCTTACCTTATGAAAGGGGCTCCTGATGTAATTGTACGGAAGAGTGCAGGTCTTTCCCTCCAGGATGGTCAGGAACTGAGGTCTCTGCTCCATCTGGGTTTTGCCACTCAGCCCTCTTCAGAAAGCAGCATGAGATTCAAGAGATCAATTGTCCAGTCACCTTAATGTGTTCTAATTTGCATCCATATTAACAACCTAACATGAATCCCTTGTAAAATAAGAAAAGTCTTTATTTGTTTTCCTTCTCCTGCCCCACTCTGAATCCTGAGACACTCTTCTCTGGACTTCCTTTTCCATCCTTGTTCTCCTCTAACTTAAAACAAAAAACAAAGACACAAAATCACTAAGGATGTACTCTGATTTTTCTGCATTCTGATTCTGCAGAGGTTAGCCTGGGAAGCTCATTTGTAAACTTGTCATTTTATCTTTCTCCTAAGATTAAGCAGAAAGATTTTAAGGAAGTTTGCCTAGCCAATCAGAGATCAAACCTAGCTACACACCTTCACACCTACATGCAAACATTGCCATTGTGAGATCAGAGATGTAATTGTTCAAAATTTCAGCATAAGCTCTTTGGTGAGGTTTCTTCTTCATTATTTTCAGTGGGAGCATTCCATGCTTGAATTTAAGATCTTTATTTCAACATCTCAGGTCAAATTCAGCTCTGTATGGTCTTAGTTAGGAAAGTTAAGCTTCATCTTTCATCTATTTTATCAATAACAGAGGAAGACAGTGAATTGACAGTGTAGCTATGAGGGGATATATTCTAACATTGAGGTTTAAGATACCAAGAGGTTGAAAGTGAAAGGATAAAAAATATGCTATACAAATCAAAATAATGACATATTATACTCATGTGAAACAAAGTAGGTTTTCAGAAAAAAATTGCTCTAACAATTACATCCTTGCTTGCTTGGGCCCCTGTACCCAGGTATTTGAATAATAAACACTAGTTTATTCCAATAGACTAGTGTAAAATAGTCTAGACTAGTTTACACTAGTCTACACTGCCATTTTTGGAGGAGATTGACATTTAAATTAGTAGACGGAGTAAAGCTGATTATTCTCTACAATGTTGGCAAAGTTCTTATCTATTCTGAGGAAGGTCTTCAAGGATAATTCTGTGGCCCGCCAAGGAAGAAGAAATTCTACCTTCTGGCAGCTTTCATATTTGACCTGCAAAATCAGACCTTCCCTGTGTTTCCAGCTTAACAATTTTGTTGTAGACATGCCAGTTCCCACAAATATATGTCTAAGTTTGTTACTTTTTGTCACTATGCACTTGACATAAACAACTTAGTGGGGCTGGGGTGGGGGGAGCTAGATTTTCTTTTGATTCAATTTCAGGAGGTTCAGTCCACAGTCTGATGATGGCCTATGTGACACAGAACACCATGGTAAAACAAATGTCCAATAAATACAAGAAGATATTTTCAATTATTATACTCATAAAGTACAAATCAAAATGATACTGGTGATCTACCTTACCTCATCAGAATAACTATCATAAGAAAACATAAATGACAACAAGAAATGTTGATAAAGATGGGGAGGCTTATGCACTATTGGTGGGAATGTAAATTACTAAGCTACTATGAAAATCAATATAGAGATTCCTCAAAAAAATCTAATAAGAGAGCCACTCTGTGATTTTGATATACCATCCTTGGACATACAGCTAATGTAATACTAGTCAGCATGCAAAATTCATGAATTTGAATATGGCACTATTCACAATAGTCAAACTATGGAATCAGCCTAGGTTCCTAACACAAAAATGAATGTATGTATGTATACATCTTAACTGTCAGAATCCCATTCCTCCAAAAATCCCTTAGATTAAAAAACCTGACTAGGCTGTAATCCCAGTTGAAACCTCATTGACCCACATTTAAGTTCAAACCTTCAGTATGATTGTCAAAATCTCAGAGTACAGCTACCACAGATAAAGTTTTCTTTTCCAGTAGTTATAGAAATGATGTTAAATATGGGTATTAGTGCTTTGTGCATATAATTATATCTATACCAGAGGCTGGTATCTGAAGGATCTTCCTGTGAAGCAATCTTAGGAAGAAAAGTCCACAAGACGCTATCCCAAAAATAACCAGCAAAAACAAGACTACAGACTAGCTAGCACAAATATCTGACTTCAAGCCCTAGTACCAACATACAGAAAGGAAATGGCAATAGATTCTTGCAAAATTCAGGGAAGATGATTGGATTTTGTGTGTGTATATGCTGGTTCTGGGCTTGAACTGAGGGTCCATATGCCATACCTGAGTTTTTGTGCTCAAGGCTAGTGCTCTACCTCGTGGGCCACAGTTCTACTTCTGGCTTTTTGGTGGTGAATTGGAGATCAGAGTTTTATGAACTTTCCTGCTTACACTGGCTTCAAACTGCAATCCTCAGATCTTAGCCTCCAATAGCTAGGATTTTAGGTATGAGTCACTGGTCCCCAGCAGTTGATTGCATTATGGTGTAACAAAAATAAAAGTTCAATGAACTCTTCTTTAAAGGGAACTAATTAAAAAAGACTCAAGTGGACTAAATTTTTATTGGTATTGTATATAAACACACTGAAGAAATTTAGTAACATGCATTATTTGCATTCTAGAGTCTTCTACTCTAACAAGGTCAGAGAAGAACTCTGCTGTCACAAATCCTGAGTGGAAATCCCAAGAGCAATTGGACAGTTACTAACCACATAGATACAACAAGTCACAATTTACTCTTTTTGTCCACACAGTGAAGAAATGATGTCAGTACTTAGATCTTATATATATAGCAATCTAGACAGAATGCCTAACTCATATGGAGTAGGGAGAAACATTACACAGGCTCTTATCCTTTTTCTTGGCAAATTTAATGATTCATAATTAATTGTTACCTGACATTGATTTTTATTTGTTAACCACTGTGTATTTTTCAAGTCTATTCCTTCTTAGTAATATATGTATACAATAATATCAAGGTTTTGTTAGGGGACGTTTTCCCAGTAAATTGGGATCTGACATCTTTATCAATTGTTCACATCTTCCAGATGAGAACATTTTTCTGCAAAAGGATTTCTGGGGGAAAAGAGGAAAGCAAGTGAAATGAAAGTCCTAAATGATATGACATCTGGAGGTGACAAGGATTTGAGGTGATGCAGGAATGCTACAGATAAGCAAATGCTGCTGTGCACCTACCCTGATGAGGTGACACTCCCACCCACCAAAATTAGTGCATCTGAGCTACTGTTCACTGGCAGGAAATCCTTCCTGCTGTCTGGCCACAGTCCTTCTTGCTGCAGGGAACTTATCCTCTCTCCTGAGCCCTTCTCCCTTGGGAGAGGAGGAGTGCATGACCCCAGAGCGTAGTAGCCTATGAGCCTGCAAGCTCTCAAACGTACTCCAATTAATATCATCGATCATTGTCCCCTTTGAAACGCCACCACATACAGTAGGGATAGGGAAAACATTAAAGGCAGGCCTCTTATACAGAGAAACTCCAGGTTAATTATTAAAGGAACTTCTCAGAAGTAGAGACTCAGAGAAAATTAGGGAGTTAGATATGTTAAGTGTGGGTATTTAAATAACAGTGAAACTCAGAAAGAGACAGGAAACCTTGAAGGTAGTTTGAGTTTGGATGTGATAAGAAGTTTGGAATGTGTTTTGGTAAATGTCAGCTAAATTAATATTGGGGAGGAAACAAAGGGGGAGCCTGGAAGTATAACTTCCCTCTATAACTTATTGCTTTGTTTACTGAAATTGTAATTGCTATTTGTGATCACTAACTGCTAGTTTTGTTTCTGTAAACCTGCTTGCTATCAGGTACACTGTCACCTGTGTGTGACCTGCTTGTCCCTTTAAAAACCTGTCTCAGGAGAGCTTGGTTGCAGGTCTTCACTGTCTTGGTATAACGTAGATCAGACACCACCAGGGCTAATAAAGGTTTCTAGCCCAATTGACTGAGTGTTGGTGACTCCTTTCATTGGTTGTGGGTTCAAGTCCCACTGACTCCAGGAAACTAGGATATTTCACTTGAGGACGGCTCTGGGGCTGCAACCCCAGTACGTGAACCATGACTGACCAAAACAATCATCTATTTTTAAAACATGTGTTCCATAACAGTAATTCCTGTGTAATTGATGCAGTCTGCCAGAAGACCTGTTTTTCCATTACTTTCAGTCACTGGTTCCATGAGGGATTTTTCTTATAAAAGAATTCCTGGATGCTAAATGGAACAAATCAAATGAATGACGGTCATGAGATCAGAAGAGCTGACAGCGACTCCAGGTGAACCAGGAACCCACAGCTGGGGAATGCTGCTGTGCACCCTCCCTGAAGCAGAGGCTGGGCTGCAGCCCAGCTGCACTTTGGGGCCAGGCTGCAGGGTGTCTGGGAGCACTGTACCTCTGCTGTACACAGGTAGGTGCCCGAGTCTTCCAGCTGGGAGGCAGAGATGTGCAGGCTGCTGTAGCGTTCCTTGGAATCCAGTGTTGACTGTAGCCTTCCCTTCTGCTTTGTCCCTGGAGTCATGAAGAACAGCCTGAGGAGGCCGCCGCCAGGATTCTGTCGGAACCACTGCACATTGTACACCGTGGTAGAGAAATTGCACCTCAGGGTCGAGCTGGCTCCATCCTGGAGCCTCTGGACTGAAGGGCTCTGCTCCACCTGCAGCCCTCTCAACCCTGCGTGGAAAGAGAACAGCAGGCACAGATGTGTCACAGGGAATTTACCGAGGCAGCTTCCCCGTTTGAGAACACCCCAGGAAATGCCCAGGATGAGGAGGACGCACAGGAGCTTTGTGGCAGCTGTCCCTCATTCCTCCCTATCAGCTCTGGAGCTCCCTGTCCCCGCCTGTGATGGTCCCAACTCACAGCAAATCTGCACCCACAGAACTCCCAGAGCAGCCCCCAACCTGTTCCCCCTGGCTCCTGGACTTCGTTGGGGTGACTTCTCCCCAGCTCTGGAGGCAGCCAAGTCGTCAGCCCACACACACTTCTTGCCACAGACAGCAGGTTCCTCCTGCTCATCAGAGCCAGTCACCTCCGAGCTCTGCCCTTCATCTAACAGGAAACCAGTCTCACTGCTTGAAAGATGCTCTCCTGCAGAGCTGCGGTGAGGGCTGGTCAGATTTTCAAGCAATGCTTCCTTCACAGGAGAATTAAAAGACTTTTCTCCTCAAGTTTATGTAACAAGTTTGTGGGAAAATGTATGAGAAAAAGAAAGTTAATACTCCACAGATCCTTCTCAAAGTTATTGAAGTCACTGATAAGGAATTCTTCCTTACACGGCTGTACATACTCTGTCCCAACTTTCTGAGTCTTTATACACGATGCCAGAGTGGATACCTGAGATGACCTTTGTCTTTTGTGACTTGACTGATTTATATACTTTCTGGCTTCTGGACCTTCAGGAAGGTTCTGGTCATTTCTTCAAAATCTGGAGGGTCCCCTAGTGGACAGAAACCATAACTTCTTACAACAGCCACAAAACTCAACTTCCCCTATGTATTCCCTATTTTGTTTTTTGTTTGTTTGTGTAGTATTGAGGCTTGCCCTCAGGACCTGGCCACTGTGCCTGAATATTTTTGGCACTTTATTTATTGCATCACAGTTCCACTTTTGGCTTCTTTTTCTGGTTAACTGGAGATAAAAGTCTCAGAGACTTTCCTTCCCTGGCTTCAAACCACAATTGATAAGTGTCATTCTCTCTTTTTTTTGTTGTTGTTGTTGATTGTGGGGCTTGAAATCTGGGCTTGGGCGCTGTTCCTGTACTCTTCAGCTCAAGGCGAGCACTCTACCACTTCAGCCACAGCGCCACTTCTGATTTTCTGGTGGTTAATTGGAGATAAGAATCTCATGTACTTTTTTGCCCTGGCTGACTTTGAACCGTGATCCTCAGATCTCAGCCTTCTCAGTCCTAGGATTACAGATGTGAGCCACCAGCGCCAGGCTTTATTCTCAATTTTTAATGAGGAAATAAAGATACAAATCAAAATCACTGTACAGATATAATTGGGATTAAAACAGTTTTAATAAGACATTCCGCAGAAAGTTAATTTGAAAAACAATTTGATAATTCTCAGCTTTTGGTGAATATTGGATTTCTGTCATGTTGTTAAGATAACCTATAAATGTTTATTGAAGTTTGATAAGAGTAAGATAAATATATAAAAAAAGAAGAAACTGGTGCATTGAATCTCCTTAACTCTAATGGAAAGGACACAATACACATACATGCGCACAATAGAAAAAGGAAGGACTGTGAGAAAAAAGTAGACTGAATGCTCTAGACTTTCAGAGACCAGGGGCAGAGATAAAATGGGTAAATATTTAGGGTAGCTATTATGTGTACTTTAGTTTTAATATTAGGAAACTGTAAGAGCATATGAGTTGTTAAAAGTTATGGCTCACATCCCTAACACTAGCTACTCATTGAGACTGAAATCTGAGGATCACAGTTTGAAGCCAGCCCAAGCAGAAAAAACTATGAGACTGTTACTGCCAATTAACCACCAAAAAACCCAGTGGAAGAGTCCTAGCTTTGAGTGAAAAAGCTAAGGGGCAGTGTGCAGGCTCTGAGTTCAAGCCCCAATGCTGGTACAAAAAGAAAAAGAATGATATAGGCTAAAATATCCATTGGTTTTTCTACCATCCTAGCTTTCTCCTCAAACGTTATCCTGACTCTCTTGCTGCATCTTCTCATTTGGAGGTGATGCTTGCAGAGCTTTGCTATGGATTTACAATTTTATACTAAAATGATAAATGTGCTCACATGTATACATTTGTAGTTGTTGTTTGATAGAAAATGGTACTTCTTGTTTATACATTTTGGTTAACATGCTTCATAAACTCAGTAGTAATTTTGTGGCTCTATCAGATTAGGCCTGCTAGAGTCTGCTGCGTCCTTATTATGGGCATCTTGAACTTGTACAGCACTTTCTCCTATTGATGAATATAGAGATGTGTTTGTTAGTAACTCTGAATTAGCTCAATATAGATCTACTAAATATATATTTGATGATATGGAAAACATTTCACAGGATAGTCTCTGACTCCAAGGTTCATGCTGAATCTAACAAAACAAAGCCTTCATAGTTTTTGTTGTGATTTTTTTATTGACATAGATTCTTTCTGATTTGGTCTTAAGGTTTCTCTCCTTAGAATAATCATAAATCAAGGATTCTCTGATAGGTTTTCAAGGTGAGACACAATGAGAAATTGAAAACAAAGTGCATGGAACATATGAAATTTGTTACAAAACAAATGTACTAATTAGTTACAGATCTTAAAGAGGGTAATGTACAGGGAGGGTGACAACAGGTAACAGAGGTTTATGGTCATTGTCTCTCAGACTCTCCCTCATATATTAGGCCTTAGATTGGCTACTTAAAAGAAAACACATGCATAAATAAGAAGAAAAAACACACTCACAGAAGGTAACTAGTGCACAAGATCCTAGGGTTGACCATTAGACTTTGTTCTGGTTAGCAGTTGTGAGATATGGTGGGTTTTATGTCAAGAAGATGAGAAATAAGCAGACCATATTAAAAGCTTTCAGAAAATGAACTTTTGCTATTGTCAAAGATGACATAGTATAACAGTTTCAATCCATTTAGGTTAAGATTAAGACGAGCTGCTGAGGCAGCTAATATATTAAACAGATTTCTGAAAATACTCTCTCGCATTAGCACATACTGGAACTCAGCCCACAGCTGTTCTGCCTTAATGGTAAATAGCAGCTCCTGCATGATGAGATCTGTGGTAAGATCAGAGTTATATGAAGAGTGGGGATTATTCATTTCATTGATAAAATAACCAGAATTAAGACAGGTGCCAGTGGCTCATGCCTGTAATCCTAGCTACTCAAGAGGCTGAGATCGAGGATCACTGTTCAAAGCCAGCCCAGGCAGGAAAGTCCATGAGATGCTTATCTCCAACAAACTACCAGAAAACTGGAAGTGGCACTGTGGCTCAAGTTGTAGAGTGCTAGCTTTGAGATGAAGAGCAACAGGGACAGCTCCCAGGCCCAGAGTTCAAGCCCCACAACTGACAAAACAAAATAGTCAGTGTGTTGTGTGTGTGTGTGTGTGTGTGTGTGTGTGTGTGTGTGTGTTGTGTGTTTACCAGTACTGGAATTTCAAATCAGAGCCTGTCACTCTTGCTCTTTTTTTTTTACTCAAGGTGAGCACTCTACTACTTGACCCAAAACTCCACTTCTGGCTTTTTGCTGGTTAATCTGAGATAAGAATATCTGAGATTTGTCTGCACAAGCTGGTTTCTAGCCAGTGTTCTCAGATCTGAATCTCTTGAGTAGCTAGGATTATAGGTATGAGTCACTGGCACCAGGCTTTATTTCTTAATATAAGTTCTTATTGTTCAGAAAGTCACATAATCATATAAAACACAAATAATAAAATAAAGAAAAACAAAAGACTTGAATATAAATACATTCACATATTGTGTAGACTTTTGTGTGTGGCTTCCTCTTAATTTTGTATAGTTTTGGAATTCATCCATATCATGTGTACATGTGTATGTGTACACATGGCATTCCATTTGGTATATAATATTACCTTGTTTGTAACATTGTATTTTATTGTTCCAATCATCAATTGATAGACATTGTGTTATTTGTAAGTCTTTGCCTTTCCAAGATCGAGCATTTATGTACAGCTTATCTTTATCAATATATGTTTTCATTACTCATTATAACTGCTGTTTTCCAAAGCAGCTGTATTGTGTTTCCTTCCTATCACCAATGCAGGAGGACCTCAGTTTCTGCACAGCTCTGCCAACAGGTTACATTCCCTGTGTCTTATGTTGCCTATCTTAATGGGGCAAAGTAACATCGTACAATAGCTTTTATTTGCATTTCCATAAACACTAGTGATATTGACTATCTTTTTTTTTTATTGTAAAGCTACTATACAGAGGGTTACAGTTACATGAGTGAGGTTATGAGTACACTTCCTCTTGAACATTGTTACCCCCTCCATTGTTTTCCCCCTACCATCCCCTCCCTCCCTCCCTTCCCCGAGGTTCTTTTTTTTTTTTTTTTTGATTGTGATTAAATGATTACATAATTTCAAAGTCACAAGTTCATTCTAACTTCCCTGGAGCAAATTGTCTACCACAGTCTGTAATATATAACAGTGTTCACATGTTATATACCATATTTGTGATCAGCAGCATGGGGATATTTAGTAGTGGTTCAACCAGATGAGCGGGAGTTCTTTGTTTCTTAAGTCCTGTTAGTTTTGTCGTATCACCTAACCTTTTGGATTTAGCATCCACTTATCAGGGAGACCATGTACCGTTTGTCTCTTCGTTCTTGGCTTACCTCGCTCAACATGATTCCTTCTAGCTCCATCCATTTCCCTGCAAATGCCATTATTTTGTCATTTCTAATGGCTGCATAATATTCCATTGTGTATAGATACCATAATTTTTGGATCCATTCATCTGTGGTGGGGCACCTAGGTTGTTTCCATATCCTAGCTATTGCGAACAGTACTACAATAAACATGGAGGTGCACGTGTCCTTGTATATTGGTTCCTGTTGTTCAGGCTAGATGCCTAGAAGTGGTATGACTGGGTCGTAAGGGAGGTCAATCTTTAGCTTTCTAAGGACCCTCCAGACTGCTTTCCAAAGTGGTTGTATAAGTGTACATTCCCACCAGCAGTGTAATAGGGTTCCTCTTTCTCCACATCCCCTCCAGCATTTGTCGTTGGCTGATTTGTGGGTGTGGGACATTCTGACTGGGGTAAGGTGGTATCTCAGGGTTGTCTTTATTTGCATTTCCTTCACCACCAGGGATGATGAACATTTCCTCATGTGTTTCTTTGCCATTTTTATTTCTTCATTTGAGAAGTCCCTCTTTAGTTCCCTTGCCCATTTAGTAATTGGTTTGTTAGGTTTGGGAGGGATTAGTTTCTTGAGTTCCCTGTATATACAGGATGTTAACCCCTTGTCTGATATATTGCTGGTAAATATTTTTTCCCAATTAGTTGGTTGTCTTTCTAGCTTAGTTGCGATAGATTTAGCTGTGCAGAAGCTTTTTATTTTAAGGTAGTCCCATTTGTCGAGTCTCTCTCCAACTTGTTGTGACCCTGGGACTCTGTTCAGGAAGTTCCTTCCTGTGTCTATTAGTTCAAGTGTCTCTCCTACTCTGTCCTGTAGTAGTTTCAGAGATTCAGGTTTAATGTTAAGGTCTTTAATCCATTTTGAGTTGATGTTGGTGCATGGTGATAGGCTGGGGTCCACTTTTATTTTTCTGCATGTGGCTGCCCAGTTTTCCCAGCACCAGCGGTTGAAGAGGCTGTGTTTCTTCCATTGTATGTCTTTGGCTCCTTTGTCGAATATCAGCTGGCTGTAGGCCCGTGGATTTATATCTGGATCTTCTATTCTGTTCCATTGGTCTTCGGGTCTGTTTTTGTGCCAGTACCATGCTGTCTTTGTGATTATAGCTCTGTAGTAGAGTTTGAAGTTCGGCATGGATAGCCCTCCCATATTGTCTTTATCCCCTAGAATTGTTTTGGCTATTCTAGGTCTTTTGTTGTTCCATATAAATTTTTGGACTGTTTTCTGTATTTCAGTGATGTACGTCATTGGGATTTTAATAGGAATTGCATTGAATTTGTATATTAGTTTTGGAAGTATCACCATCTTTACTATATTAAGTCGGCCTATCCAGGAGCATGGGAGGTCTTTCCATTTCCTAGTGTCTTCTGCAATTTCTTTCTTTAACTTTTTATAGTTCTCATTAAATAGTTCTTTTACATCTTTGGTTAGGTTAATTCCTAAATATTTTATTTTTTGGGAGGTTATTGTGAATGGGGTTGCTCCCTTTATTTCCCTCTCTTCCTGTGCGTTATCAGTGTATAGGAAGGCAACTGATTTTTGTGGGTTTATTTTGTATCCTGCTATTTTGCCGAAGTGACTTATGATTTCTAAAAGTTTGGGGATGGAGTTTTTGGGATCGTGGAGGTATAGTATCATGTCGTCTGCAAAAAGGGATAGTTTAACTTCTTCTTTCCCTATGCGGATCCCTTTAATGTCTTTTTCTTGCCTTATTGCCCTGGCTAAGGGCTCTAGGACTATGTTGAAGAGGAGTGGAGACAGTGGACATCCTTGCCTTGTTCCTGTTTTTAGGAGGATTGGTTGCAGCTTTTCCCCATTAAGTATAATATTGGCTATTGGTCTGTCATAAATGGCTTTTATTGTTTTTAGAAATGTTCCTTCTATTCCTATTTTCTCCAGAGCTTTTAGCATGAATGAATGTTGAATTTTATCAAAGGCCTTTTCTGCATCTGTGGCGATAATCATGTGATTCTTGACCTTGGCTCTGTTGATATGCTGGATTACATTTATTGACTTACGTATGTTAAACCATCCCTGTGTCTCTGGGATGAAGCCTACCTGATCATAGTGTATTATTTTTTTAATGTGTTTCTGGATTCTGTTAGCTAGAATCTTGTTAAGGATCTTTGCATCTGTGTTCATCAAGGAGATTGGCCTGTAATTCTCCTTTTTGGTTGTGTCTTTGCCTGGTTTGGGGATGAGTGTGATATTGGCTTCGTAGAATGAGTTTGGGATAGCTCCCTCCTTCTCTGTTTCTCTGAAGAGCTTGAGGAGTATGGGTATTAGTTCTTCTTTAAAGGTCTTATAGAATTCTGCTGTGAATCCATCTGGTCCTGGGCTTTTTTTTGTTGGAAGACTTTTGATAGCTTCCTGTATCTCATTATAGGATATTGGCTTATTTAATTGGTTAACTTCTTCTTTGCTCAGTTTGTGTAACTTGTATTTCTCTAAAAATGCATCCATTTCCGCCAGATTTTCTTCCTTTAGAGAGTATAGCTTTTGAAAGTAGTCTGTTAGAATTGTTTGGATATCTTGGGTACGTGTTGTGATGTTTCCGGTGGCATCCCTAATCCTTTTAATATGGGTTTCCTCTCTTCTTTTTTTAATTAATCTTGCCAATGGGCCATCAATTTTGTTTATTTTTTCAAAGAACCAGCTTTTTGTTTGGTTTATTTTGGTTATGGTTTTCTGATTTTCTAATTGGTTAATCTCTGCTCTCTATTTGGTTATCTGGCTTCATCTAGTAGTTTTAGGTCCCATTTTTTCTTGTTTTTCTAGCTGTTTTAGTTGCAACATGAGATTATTTACTTGGTCTGTCTCCATTCTCTTGATGTGAGCACTGAGGGCAATAAATTTGCCCCTCAGGACTGCTTTTGCTGTGTCCCACAAGTTTCTTTGTGAGGTGTTTTCATTTTCATTGAGTTGTAGGAAATGCTTTATTTCTTCTCTGATCTCTTCTGTTACCCAGGCCTTGTTAAGGAGTGTGCTGTTCAATTTCCATGTATTAGAGAAATTTCTGCGGTATGCTTTGTTATTGAGAGCTAGCTTGATTCCACTGTGGTCAGATAGGATACAGGGGATTATGTCGATCCCTTTGTATTTGCTTAAGTTCCTTGCATGAACTATGATATGGTCTATTTTGGAGAAAGTTCCATGAGCTGCTGAGAAGAATGTGTAATGTGTTGTTTTAGGGTGAAATACTCGGTAGATGTCAGTTAATTCCGCTTGAAGTATGGCCTCACTTAATTCGGTAGCTTCTTTGCCAATCCTCTGGTTGGTAGACCTGTCCTTTGTTGAGAGTGGCATGTTAAAGTCTCCTAGTATTATCGTATTGGGATCTATTTTATTCTGTAAGTTTGAGAGCATTTGTTTAACATATCTGGGTGCACCGATATTTGGGGCATATAAGTTGATGATGGTTATATCCTCCTCTTGGATTGTTCCCTTTATTAATATGTAGTGTCCGTCCTTGTCTTTCTGTACTGATTTTAATGAAAAGTTTATTTTGTCAGATATCAGGATAGCTACACCTGCTTTCTTATTGGGGGCATTTGATTGGTAGATCCTTTTCCACCCCTTCACTCTGAGTTTGTTTGTATGTTTGGCTGAGAGGTGGGTCTCCTGAAGGCAACAGATGGATGGGTCTTGTTTTCTGATCCAGTCCTCTGTTCGTTTTCTTTTAATTGGCGAATTCAGCCCATTTATATTAAGAGAAAGTATAGAGAGATGCATTGTTGTCCCTGCCATTCTGTTTTCCTAAGTTTTTCTTCTTTCCTTTCCTCCTGTGCTTGCTCAGTTAGACTTTGAGTAATGCCTGTTTGGGGCAGGTCCCAGTTCCTGGTTGCTTTCTTCAGGTTGTGTCCCCCCTCTTAGAATTCTTTGTAATGCTGGCTTAATGTTTATGTATTCATTTAGTTTTTCTTTGCTATTAAAAGTTTTCAGTTCTCCATCGAATGTGAATGCTAGCTTTGCCGGGTATATCAGTCTGGGTTGGCAGTTATTGGCTCTCAGGGCTCGTATGGTGCTTTCCCAGGCTTTTCTTGCATTCATTGTTTGTGTGGAGAGATCTGCAGTGATTCTAATTTTTTTCCCGTTGTAGTATAGCTCCTTCTTCATTTTTACTGCATGCAGGATTGTTTCCTTATTATTCAGATCCATCATTTTTACTATAATGTGCCTAGAAGTGTTTCTCCTGGGATCTTGCTTGTTGGGTGTTCGATAAGCTTTTGTGATGTAGTTAAGATGGTCGTTTTTGAGGTGGGGAAAATTTTCATTGACTATCTTGTTAAATAGGTGTTGCATTCCCTTGCTCTGGAATTCCTCACCTTCGTCCACTCCGATTATGCGAAGGTTAAATTTTTTAGCATTATCTGCTTGCTCTTGAATTTCCCTTTGGTTTAATTTGAGTGATTTTTCCATATCTGTCACTTTTTGGTCCAGTTGGTGTATTCTGTCTTCTGTATCTGACACTCTACCTTCCATTTCATTCACTCTGTTGACCGTGGCTTCTATTGTGGTTTGCATGGTGGAAATGGATCCCTTTATGGATTCAATGTTGGTTCTCAGAGTACTGATCTCACCTCTCAATGAGGTGAGATCAGTATGCATTACCTCTAATTTGGCGTTTATCTCACTTCTTACTGAGGTTTGTGCAGCTTCTATTTTTGCATCCAACTTTTGTTTGATGTCCTGTATATCTTTTGATAGTTCATCCTTGTGCTCTTTCAATTTCTGATCCATTTCTCGCTTTATTTCTTGAGTCATTGCCTCCAGCAACCCTTGGATGTAGTTTTTGTCTTCCATTCCTGCTTTGCTCCCACTGGGGCTCTCCCCTGCGTGGCTGCTGGCTTTTGAGGTGAGCTTGCTGTCCTGGGTAGTGGTAAACCTTGTGATTTTTCTCTGTGATTTTCGCATGGGGGTTCAGGAGACTGCTCTTCAATCTTGTTTTGGTGTGTCTGTCTTTGCTTGGTTGCTGATTCTGTATTGGTAGAGAGAGTCTGTGCCTGATCTGGATTCTGTTGGGAGCCTATTTCCAGCTGCTATTCTGACTTACTTAGGATTCTCAGCTCTCTGCTGTAGCAATTCCCGCCTTTGGAAGGGTTGAGCAGCCTAGACTGCTTGTGTTTGCTCCTGCGGGTGCTCTTGGGAAGATCAGATGCTCTGCATGCACTCTCCCAAATACTGGAGTCTGCTATGGGCTCCTGATGTGTTTTTGTTTGTTTGTTTGGGGCTGGTTGTGGGCTTGAACTCTAGGTTTGGGTGTTGTCCCTCAGCTCTTCAGCTCAGGGCTGGCACCCTACCATTTGAGCCACAGCCCCACTTCTGACCCTTTTTGCTTTGTTCAGGCGCCGGTCCCCGGGTCTGGTTCCGGCCCCAGCCTGGAGTGCGCTCGTTAGGCCTGTGCTAATGTGTATACCACCTAGGTTATGCAGCCTGGAGGACACAGTTCAAATTTCTTCTACTGTTGGTAGTCTTGACCCAGGGGCGCTGTTCCTGGCTTGGGCATTTAAGCTCCCTTCCAGGGGCACTCTTGCTCTGGCCTGGCCAGCAGAGTGTCCTCCACCGGCTGGTGGAGCTCTCGAACAGTTCCCAGTTTTAGTGGGTCCTGTGGTCCGGGTGTTGGGGTAGGGAGTCTAGGTCAGGGTCTGGAGATTCCCTCCAGCTCTGGTCTTCCTTGAGGGATTCACTGTCCCCTGTTGGGTACTCACCCTGTAGGTGGTCAGTTGTTGTTGCAATCCGAGTTCAGTTGGGGTGGTTGTGGGCTGGGTTGGGCGGCCCCCCCCGCCGGGTAGTTGCGATCGCGATTGGGCGGGTGGTCTGCCCACAGGTCCCTTTGTCGTGCTGCTGGTGCTGGGCGGCTTTGGCGGGATGGAGCCTCTCCGCTGCGGTGGAGAGTGAGGGGTGGGGGTGGGATCCTCGTGGAGACTCCCGGCTGGTAGGTTTCTCTGTTCCTGGCGATCCGCTGTTCTGCAATCCGGTACCTGGTGATCTGCAAGCAGCCCCCTGTGTCTCTTGGGCTCCGGCAGCCCCCGCCGGGCCGGCTGGCCGGCGGCTTGGCGCACTGCCGCACGCCCAGTAAAGGTTGGGGGAGGGGTCTTCGCTCTTCTCTGTTCTGAATTTCTTCTTTTCCTCTCTTTCTTTTTTTGTTATTTTCCACCTCTGGTTTTTCTCTGAGTGTTCGTCTTTTTGTTGTTGTCGGTCTCTTGGGGAGATTAAACGTTGGAACTCGAACTCTCTTTTTGGTTGGAGAGAGCTGTGGCGTTTCCCTACTGCCCCGTCGCCATCTTGGTCCCCCCTCTCGATATTGACTATCTTTGCAGTCATTAGTCACTTGTACATCATCTTTGGAGTAATGCCTATTTAACTTTCTTCTCAGTTCTAAAAGGATACATTGTCTTTTTCATATTGCACTCATTTTTATTTGCTTTTAATACCTATGTTACCATATATTAACTGTACAACAGGATTTCATTGTCTCATTTCCATATATACATATATCCCAATCAAGCTTACCTCATCTCTCATTCTCCTTTTTGTGTTTGTGTCTTAAATTAGTTTACACATGGGCTGGGAAGGTGGCTCAGTGGTCGAGTGCTTGCCTCGCAAGCATGAGGCCCTGGGTTCAATTCCTTAGCACCACATAAACAGAAGAAGCCGGAAAAGGTGCTATGGCTTAAGTGGTAGAGCTCCAGCCTTGAACTGAAGAGTACCAGTCCCAAAGATCCAGATTCACGACCGACAAAAAAAAATAGTTTAAACAGATTCAATTGTTCTATTTTCATGCATGAATTTGAGCTACTTTAACAACACTCATTCTTAGCCTTTCCGTGCTACTCCATGATTCATGCCTCCTTCTGGTACCTACCTCTCAAGCGAGCCGGTCTTAATCTCATGTCATTCAATTTCTTAGTATATATGATTTGTATCAAAGGGTGTTTTATCTTTTTCACTAAGTTGTAAAAATTATTTTCATATATTCATTGGAAGTGCTTTATCAGATATATGAGTTATAAATATATCGTTCATTTTGAGGGTTTCTTTTTACTTTTGAAGTAGCATGAAGCTGAAATATCTGTATTTGTGATGAAGACAAATTTGTCCATTTTCCTCTTGTTGCCTGTCAGTTCAGTATCATATCTAAGGATTTACCCAAATCAATATTATGAAAGCTTTTATATTTTGTATTTATTTTTATAATACTGCTAGCACATATTTAATTTACTGTCCATTTATATTTGATTTTATGTATGGCAGAAGGTTGGGTCAGTTTCTTTCTTTTACATATGAAAAGCAATTTGTCCCTATTTTCTTTCTCTCTTTTTGTGTAGTAATACGCAACTTGTGAAAATTGTCTTTTGTTGGCGTCTACTTTTAATGAGACGAACTTACGTGTAAATGTATATGTGCTCTGTCCAATCATGGAATGAAATCAGAAGAGCTGTGACTATACACAATTTAAATTTGGTAAAACATTTAGAAGAATCATAAGGACAACTCCCTGATGGACCTTGGGAGGTGTTAAAAGTTGTTAAATTGAGGGACTAAAATACTCATTTTAGTGACCACAAAAAAGAAAATAGCTGAAAATAATCTTTCAGAATTTGATCTTAGCAGATAAACAAGTAGCTAAAAGCATTAGCTCATTTTAAAATACTTTTCCTTGTTTTTTAAATTTAATTTGATTTTGTTGTAAAGGTGATATGCAGAAGGGTTTCAGTTGCATAAGTAGTAAGTACATTTTTTGTTAAACATTGTTACCCCTTCATCTTTTTTCTCCCACTTTCTCTCACTCCCAGCTCCCCACCCCCAAGTTGTAAGGTTCATTTCCACCATAGTATCTTTTGAGTATAGCTGTTGTATTGGTTCAACCTTTATCCTTAGTCTCAACATTTTGTTATTCCCCTTCACTTCCCAAATCAGATTAACATATATACAAGGCTCTGGCTACCAAAATAAAAAACAGTGATGACAGGGGATAAACCAAAGGGGGAAAAAAAGTAAAAGAAAAAAATAACTTCACGTTAAAAACAACAACAGGGCTGGGAAGGTGGCTCAGTGGTAGAGTTTTAGCCTTGCATGCATGAGGCCCTGGGTTCGATTCCTCAGCACCACATAAGCAGAAAAAGCCAGAGGTGCTGCTGTGGCTTAAGTGGTAGAGCGCTAGCCTTGAACTGAAGAGCTGAGGGACAGTGCCCAAGCCCAGAGTTCAGGCCCCACGACCGACCAAAACAACAACAACAGCAACAATAACAACAACAACAAAATCCTCTTGTTTCCATATCTTGGAGTTTATTTCAGTTAGCATCATTTTATATGGTCATGTGTACATAGCCATTGAGCTATTGTGTGATCTTCTGCTAGAACTAATGTAGACATATATTAATTATTACATATTAGGGAAACCATGGGACCTATGTTTCTTTGGGTCTGGCTTACTTCACTTAATGTGAGTTTTTCCAAGGCTTTCCATTTCCTTATGAATGTGGTAATGTCATTCTTTCTGATGGAAGCATAGAATTCCATTGTATATGTATATATACCCCACATTTCTTTTTTAAAATTTTTATTTATTTTTTATTATGAAAATACTGTACAGAGGAGTTACAATTAGATATACCCCACATTTTCTTAGTATACTCATGTACTGAGGAGGCATCTAGGTTGTTTCCATATCTTAGCTATAGTAAACAATGCTGCCATGAACATGGATGTGCTGTGAGCTTTAGTGTGGCCTTGTTTGTGATTGTTTAAGTGTTAGAATTTCAAGAGAACGGTCAATAGCAAATGACTCAATTTCACATTTATTCATAGTTTATAAAATTTAAAAGTAACTTTGTATCAGATACATATATTCTACATATATTGTAAATAAAAAATAACCAGATGGTTTTTGAGCAAAACTATCAGTGTTGAGTTGATTAGAAAATGTGTACCCTGCACTCAGAGTTGTAGCTGATGCTTATAATCACAGAATTTGGCAGGAAAAGATCAGGAGGGTCATGGTTTTGAGGTCACATGGGGCTATGTAGTGAGAAACGATCTCAAAAAAGTTTGTATATATACATATAAACCATGTATGTATATAGATCAGTAGTAATTATTACATTTATGTTTAACCACTTAAACCACCCATATGAAAAAGGGTTTTGAACCATGTTACAACATATATGGATTTATTTTATTTGCACTTTTTCCAAACATGCTTTTATAGTTGTTGCTGTGTTTTGATTGGTTGTAGGGCTTGAACCCAGGGGCTGGGCTCTTCTGTTTAAGGCTAGCGCTCTACCACTTAGAGCTACTGCTCCACTTCTGGTTTTGGTGGTTAATTAGAGACAAGAGTCTCATGGACTTTCCTGCTTGGGCTGGCTTTGAACTGCAGTCCTCAGATTTCAGCCTCCTCAGTAACTAGGATTACAAATATGAACTACTGGTGCCTGGCTGCTACTTGAAGTTTATGAGTTTGCTAGACTAAGGAAGGGCTGCTTTGTTACAAGTTTTTGAAGAAAAGAATATGCACTCAGTGATAGCCAAGTAAAAGATGACTGTAAAATTCTTGCAAGAATCTATTTTCAACTTATAGCTCATGGCACCCTGTGATTTACAGGCTGTCCCCCAAATCAGAGACCATTCCAGAGAGTAAGCCTTTACTTTTGATCATGTTTGGTGCACAGGAATAGCTGTCATCAGATGTGGTTGAGGACGTGAGGATCAAACTTGTAATCTTTTCAGCAATACCAAACACCCCTCCAAGATCCATCTTATCCCAAAATTTGAAAGTCTGGAAATTGCAGCATCTGATTTCTCATTCTTGGTGGAAAGGTGAAGCAGAATATGTGAGGAGAGCTATATATCTGATTAAAATATATACAGAGAGCTCTAAAAAATTAAGCTGTCAAAAAATCAACAACCTAATTAATTAACAGTCAAAGACGATCAACAAAAAAGGTAAAATTCCCAACAAATATATGAAGAATTGTTCAACATTCCTAGCCATAAAATAAACGCAAACCAAAACAATATTGAGAGGCTGGATTTAACACTTGTAATTCTAGCTACTAGGAAATCTGAGATGTGTATTTGCAGTTCAAAGTCAACCAAGTGCAAAATTCCTGAGACACTTTTCTTCAATTAATCACCACAAAACTAAACAGCCTGAAGCCGAACTGTGCTTCAAGTGGTAGTTGCTACCCTTGAGTTCAAGGGCCAGTACCAGCACACACACATACATACACACACACACACACACACACACACACAGAGAATATGAATGATCAATAATATGTATATAAGCAAAAATGCTGAGGATATAATTAAAAGGAACCCTAAACCTCTGAGGCCCCTATCAAAGTCAGTATGAAATTTTAACAAAAACTATAAGCAAACAGAATTATTGTATGACCCAGCCATATTCCTCAAACATTTATACAGTAGAATATAAGTCAGAATGTAAGGCACCTGCATACCTATGTCCATTGTTGCACTTGCTACAATAACCAAAAATGGAAATGGCCCAACTTTGTTATAGCCATTGAAGATAGATAGATACATAGATGCATGATAGATTGATAAATAGATGATAGATGATAGAGAAACATAGATATAGATCACTAAGACATTTCCCTACAGACTGTGAGACAGTGAATGAGTATATATTTCCCTTCTCTCTTACTTTTTGTGCCATGAATACTTCTCACAAGGAAAAATGTACTACATGGCCAAAAAATGATAAATAGGTAATGCCTAAAATAGACAGTCCAAGACATGTGTATATTCTTTTTTTGCCATCCATTCTGTCTAGTAACCATGGTCATCTCCTCCCCATTTTGGCTTGGCAGATACTAGGAAAGCCATGCTTCACTAGGATCACAACCTCCAAGCTACCAGAATAGAAATTCAATTTCTTTTGTTAAGAACATGTTATTTATTGAGATAAACTCAGCTTTATTCTGGAATAACCTTCTTTAGATCATCAACTTATGAGGAAGACATTAATATTTACATTTTCAGCTGTGCCTCTGAACACAAAAGCTTGTGACCTTAGCCAAGTTCAGGGGGATAGAGTGATATCAGAGGATGAACATACACAAGCCAGGTGTGGGGGTGCATGCCATAATCCCAGAAAGTTGGAAGGTATAGGGAGTAGGATCATGGCCTTGGAAAAAGTTCAAGACTTTATCTGAAAAACAATCTAAAAGCAAGAAGACTGGAGCATGAGATTAAAATGTTAGAAGACTTGCTTAGCAAGTATAAAGCCCTGAATTCAATCCATGTTACCACAGAGCATAAGAATTAAAAAACCAAAACCAAAACAAAAACAAAACTTGAATATATAGAACATTTCACTCATCTCTAAGTTTTGTAATTCTAAAATTACAAATTTCCCACTCAGTCTGGGAACTATGGTACAGACTGTTTTTCCTTCTCACTGTGAAAGCTCTGTGAGGCATGTCTATTCCATGTTCTCCTATTGTGATTCTAGTGCTGGATGTGGTGATGGCAACAGTTGTAGTCTGGTTCCTCTCCCTGAAGCAGAGCTATCACAGCAGGGGCTCAGAAGCCAGGCTGATGTCACTGTTTGTGTTCAGCTCCCCCTGTGGTTTCTGCCACTGTGTCTCTCAGAGCACAGTAGTACACAGCCGAGTCTGACACTAGGACTGTGGCTTTCTTCAAGTGGAAGGAGGTGTTTTCTTTATCATACATGGCTTCAAATCCTTTATGGCTTCCCATCTCATTGGCCTTGGCGACTTTAATAAGGAGCTGCAGACCTTCTCCAGGGTATTGGACATACCAGAATAGGGTGGGGTACTGTTTGGTTTCATAGGAACAGTTCACAGTCAGGGAAGCCCCTTCTGACACGGCCACTTGGACTTGTGTTTGGGTCACCGAGTCTCCATTGCTTCCTCCTGAAAACAAAATATGAGAATTCAGTGAGAATTACCTTGATATGCTCCATTATGACCCTCCTGTTTCTTAGAGAAACCATGATTAAAGATTCCCTCAGCATCATGAACAGAAGAATCATTTTTTTGTGTGCCATATCACTCACCAAACAATAAGAGCAGTGTAATCACTGGTCCTGGGGAGCAGCTCATTTTCAGAGCTTCTGCAGTCTGTGAATCTTGACCTCTTGTTCTAAGGAAAGGTGAAGGCATAGGGAAAGATGAATGTAAGCTGAGGATGACAGCAGGAAGTTGGTGTGTGTTTGGAAGACGCGCCCCCTTGTGGACAAGATCCAAAACTCAGAGGACTGTTAACATCTCAAAGGCCAGTTCTATAACTCCATTTCTGGATCTCCCTCTCCCTCTCCCTCCTCTCCCCTCCTCCCCACCTCCCCACAGCTACTTGTAGCTTTCTGGTGATTAATTCTGTTTTCTTTTTTTATTTTGAGCCATTACATTGCCTTATTTGGGAACACTACTCCAAACATTTGTAAGAAGAATTTATCTTTACTACTTGACTTTATTTTTCGGTCACCCAGTGAGTCACTGAAAAATTAGAAAAACAAGTTTTAGGATAGATAGGCATTAGGTCAGTTTGGATAGCAGAGACTTAAATTTTACTATTCCCACACTTCAAATAATATCAGAAATCTGCCAGGTAATTAATAAATACATATCAATGCAAATTAAATGAATAAATGGTAGTTTAATCATAGCACTTGGGAGGCTAAGGCATGATGTGCATCAGTTCTAGGCTAGCATGAGCTACATAGCAACTTTTTTTTTTTTGGTCAGGTTGTGGGGCCTGAACTCTGGGCCTGAGCACTGTCCCTCAGCTCTTCAGCTCAAGGCTAGTGCCCTACCACTTAAGCCACAGTGCCACTTCCGGCTTTTTTCTTTTTGCTTATGTGGTGCTGAGGAATCAAACCCAGGGCCTCAGGCATGCAAGGCAAGCACTCTACCACTGAGCCAACTTCCCAGCCCCTACATAGCAACTTTTAAGCAACCTGGATTACATAGACAGTGACCTTGTCCCAACAAAAATACATTAGTGAAAATTTCAATACCCTGCTTTCACCAATAGATAGGTAAGTCAAGCAAAAAAATCAATAAAGAAAACTCAGAACTAAACAAAAACAGATAAAATGGACTTAAGGAACATCAATAAAGTATTTCATACAGCAGTCCACCGAACATTCTCTAAAATACATAATATTTTATTTCATAAAGAAATCTTAGCAAATGCAGAAAAAATTAAAAATCCCCTGCATTCTATTAGATTACAAGCAATTAAAAAACTCAGTTTGGTAAAAGATACTACAAATATTTAAACACTTGAAGATTGAGTAAACACATTGTGAATGACAAATGGATCAATAAAGAAATAAAAGAAAAAAATCTAAAATGTTCTGGAATCTAATCAAAATAAAAAACACAAACTACCAGAATCTTGGGGAAACAGCAAAGGACATGATGTCAGTTGTAATTAAAAGTGCCCAGATTCTATACCAAAAAAATAAAAGCCACATAAAACTTCCAAATACAAAGACTAACATACACATCAAACTTCTAGAAAAACAAAAGCAAACAAAATCTTGAATTATTGGACAGGAATAAATAATAAAGATTAGGGAAGAAGTTAATAAAATTATAATTTAAAATATACACAAACCAGGTGATAGTGGCTCACATCTGTAATCCTAACTACTCAGGAAGCTGAGATCTGAGGACCTTGGTTCAAAGCCATCCCAGGCAGGAAAGTACTTGAAACTCTTATCTTCAATTAACCACCAGAAAACCAGAAGTGTTACTGTGGTTCAATCTGGTAAACCACTAGCTTTGAGCAAAAGAGCTCAGAGACAGTGCACAGGCCATGAGTTCAAGCCCCATGACAAGCAATAAAATAATAACAACAATAAAATGAATAAATATCACAAACACCAAAGAATAAAGAAGGTCATGTTGGAAAACTTTAAAAATTTATGTTTAGATAAACTGGAAACTCCAGAAAGAATTAACAAATTTTCAAATATAATTTATCGACCCAAATTCAATCGAGGATATGTCACTTAAGCAGATCTGACATAAAGAATGAAATTAAAAATGTAATAAAGAATATTCCAACAAAGAAAAGCCCAGAACTGTATGAATTAAAAGCCAAACTCTATCAGACCTTCTAAGAAGAACTAATCCCAATAGTCATCAAGCTTTGCAATAAAATAGGAAAGAAAAAAATACTACTGACCTCATTTTATAAAGCCAGTATTGTACTTTTCCCAATCTAGGCAGAGACCCAATCAAAAAAGAGAGAATTATAAATCAATCTCCTGATGAACATTTCTGGAAAAATACTCACTAAAATACGAACAATTCAACAATACATTAAAAAGACCATACACCACGAACAATTTGGAATGTAAGGAAATAGAAGGAATATAAAGAATATAAAGCAATATAAGGAAAGCTCAGCATACATAAATCAATAAATATATCACATTACATAAGTACTATCACAAAAAATTCACAAGATCATTTCAACTGACACATAAAAAGCCCTTAACCAAATTCAACTTTATTTATGATAAAAGCTCTGAAAAAAACTTAGAAAAGAATTCACTGAATTCTACATATGAGAAATGTATAACGAACCTCATTACCTTTGTACAACTAGCATATATTAATAAAAATAAGTAGATAAAGTTGGGCATTGGGGGCTAATGCTTATAATCCTAGCTACTCAGAAGGCTCACATGTGAGGATTGTGGTTTGAAGCCAGCTCAGGGGGGAAATTCTGTGAGACTCTTGTCTCCAATTAACCACCAAAAATCAGAGGTGGTGCTGTGCTCAAATGGTAGTGATAGACTTACATGAAAAAGCTCAAGGACAGAACTCAGGCCCCGAGTTCAAGCCCCACAAGTAATGGGGAGAAAAAGCAGAAGTAGATAAATACAGTAAATAAGAAATATCTTTATTTTAATTTACATGGTGAATAGTGTGGTTGAAGAAATGGTCTAGCCTTAAAAGTCAAATTCTTTGATGAAAATATCATAATATCTGACTTCATTCAGAAGAACCATAATAGCAAAATGATCATAGTCTTGGCACAAAAACAGACACGTTGACCAATGAAACAGAATAGAGGACCCAGAACTGGGACATGAGTATTGGTGGGGAGTTGCAGCAGGGCTATGAGTGGAATGTGGAAGAACTTAGAAATCAATGAGAAAAATCACACAAGCTAATTTCCAGCTAGTAATAGACTCACATGTCCTAACTTTAAGAACTCAACTTGCTTCAGGGCCTTGGAGTCTTAAGAAAAACAAGTGAATTAAGTTATTGTTACTATGTGAAATACAGGTAAAACTCAGGGAATGTAACAGAAATATATTTGGCCATTAGAAGACAGTGGCTGAACTGAGAGTATAAACACTGTAATGTCTTATACACTCTCCTTAGATATTTTGCCATTTTTTCCCAGAATGGCTTGAACATAGAAAGAAACATACAAAACATGAAAATTTAGGCTAATTCTTAACATTTGTCTATCTTTCTTATATGAGTCTTAAGGCACTTTGAGACCTCACTAGGAGTGACATCTATGTTCAATACAAAATAAGTTCATAAGTTTGATAAATATCATTGAATGTGCAATAGATGACACAGGAAATTTTCTTTGTCATTGAGATGAAAACTAAAAGTCTCCTAGCATAAATCTGTGGCTCACCTATTCTCAGTAAATGTACTTTTAAAAATTCATAAATCTATGCTTTCTAGTTTTCTTATCCAAGATCTCTCATTTGCAATAGTAACAGTCTCCTAACATACAAACTGGGAACTCCAAATGCTTCTAGAATGCCAAAGATTTCACATAAACTACTTCAACAACTTGGCCCTGAATCTTTAGCAATCACCATGGTGATTAGCATGTGTGATACTGTACGCTTTCAGTACCCTTCACTTCCTTCTAATATTGAGATCCTGCTGTTATGGACCATTAAGTTCTAGAATCACAATCTGTGTATGTGTTTCGTAGGACCAATATTACATCATCTCTTACCCCGGATTTTTCTAGATACCAACACTGGAAAAGTGACTGAATGCAAACAGTTTATTTAGGGAATGCAGAAAATACAGATAGAAAGAAAAGGGAAAAATCATCAGTTCACAAGGATGTGAGGAAACTTGTAGTTTCTTTAAAGATGGCTTTTGATTTTTTTCTGTAAAATATTCTCTATAAAAAGTTCAGAAAAGAAATATCTGCTTTCCTACAAAACTTTTGTCCTGGAAACAATACAGTTTGCTTATATGCTATTAAAATGACATCAAGCAGCATTACTATCTTGCATAAGGAGAGAAACCAGCTGTGCTCAGTCACTGCGTGCTCTCTCTCTCCCTATTATGCTGAAGCTGTCACACAGGAGGCAGAAGTAACTGGATATTCCAGCATGGAGAAGACTGCTCTGGGAGATCATCCAGTGAGTGTCACTGCCATAGCTGTGGTATTAACATGAGTAAGGGACCATCCCTACCAGCATCTGATGTGTTGACCTTTGGAAGGGAGCTATGACCTCCCTGTCTGCCTTGAAAGAATGTTTAATAAATCTGTGTCCATCAGTGATATGAGAAACCTCAGATTACAGTGTTGTCAATATAAAATCTACTTTCATTAGGGTTGGGAGTGTGGCTCAAGCAGTTAGAGGGCTTACTTAGCAGGTGAAAGTCCCTGAGTTCAAAAATCAATACTTCAAAAAATATACCTTTATAAATATTATGAAATACTAAAAGTATAAGAATAAAAAGACTCAACATCTCAAGAATGATGAGACGGCACATGCACAATGAAGCGCATTGTCCTATACCAGAAGAAATGTAAAACAGCCTATTTAAGAAGCTAATCATGTAGGTAAAGGGCCACATCTAACTTCAGGAAAAAAAAGGTCTTCCATGCAAACACAAGATGATGAATATAAGAGATTAAATTGTGACTTGGAAAATCATTCTTACAATCATTAAAATTTAAGTTTATAAGACTGGACAATTGTAAAATGCTATGTTAAAATATATTAAGAGGAAATAAATAAAAGTATCAGAATGTGTGAACCTATTTGAATAATATATTAATATAGAACAAAATGTCAGCCATGACTTATTGGTATGAAAGCTTTGTAAGGTATTTAAATATTCTTCCTGATATTTTACAGTTTATAGTGAGAAAAATCAAGTAAATGAAACATAATAGACTTTCTATGAATAAGATTATTCTCTGGACAAATCACAATGACACTCTAGATTTCTAGATTCTAGACTCTAGATTTCTATCATATAAGTTACATATAATTAACTCTCAGAGTTTATTCAAAATGTCCTAACTACTCCAAACTGACATCCTTTCAGGATGTATGACCCTACACCATAATCAATCACAAATCAATTAAAGACCTCAATGTAAGGCCAAATACCCTGAAATTATTAACGGAAGGGATAAGAAAAACACTAAGGCTCCTTGGAACAGGTCAAAACGTCTTTATTTTGCAAGTAAAGAACCAGAAACACAACAAATAAAAGAAAGGCTGGATAAATGTGATTGCATTAAACTGAAGAGTTTCTGCTTGGCAAAGGAGATAGATAGCAGGATAAATAGAAAGCCCACAGGTTGGGAGAAGATATTTACTAGCCATACATCAGACAAAGGTCTCATCTATAAAATTTACTTAGAGAGCTCAAAAAATTAACTCCCTCAAAAATATCCTTAAAGAAACAACAATTCCCATCAATAAGTGGGCTTAAGACTTAAAGAGATACTTCCTAAAGAAGAAATAAGAATGGCCAATAGACACATGAAGAAATATTCAACACCTCTTACCATAAAAGAAATGCAAATCAAAACAATTCCATGTCATCCCAGTTAGAATGGCCATTATCAAGAAAACTAATAATAACAGTTGATGACATGGATGTGGCCATGATTTATGAGAACTTAATTAAATGAGATTTTAAACTTGTTTGAAGTATGGATGAAGCAGTATGGATGAAGCAGTATGGATGTTCCTGAAAAGGCTCAACATACAGCTTCCCTAGGGCCTAGCAATCCCACTCCTTGGCATTTACACAAATGATCACAAACCAGCCTGCACTAATGCCACCAGCACAAGCATGTTCATTGCAACATTATTTACCATAATCAAGATATGGAATTAACCCAGATGCCCCTCACTGGATGAACGGATCAAGAAAATGAGATATATATATATATACACAATGGAATTCTATGTTTCCATAAGAAAGAATGATGTGGCCCATTTGTAAGGAAATGATGGACTTGGAAAAAAGTATATTAAGTGAAGTAAGACAGATCCAAAGAAACATAGAATGTTTGGTTTCCCCCGTTAATCCAATGTGTAGTAAAAGACAATTACACTTGGACATGATTAATTAAACATAACTTGAAGTATGGCACAGTGAGAACAAAGGAGGATATTCTTAGGAAAGGACCACAATGGCTATGTGCATATGACCATATAAAATGATGCTTATCAAAATGAACTCCAAGAAATGGAAACAGAACTTTTTTATTTACTGTTTTCAGTACTTCCTTCCTTTCTTTCTTTCTTCCTTCCTTCCTTTCTTTCTTTCTTTCTTTCTTCCTTCCTTCCTTCCTTTCTTTTTTTTCTTTCTTTTTTTCATTGTCATTGTTTTTTTATTTCAGTACCCTTTGTCTTGTATATAAGTTTATCTGATTTGGGGAAGGGAAGGGCATCACAGAAACAGTGTGACAAAGGGTGAACCAATTCAAAGCTATACTTATTAGACACTATGTTAGAAATAACCTTACAACTTATGGGAAAGGAGGTAGGGAAAGGGGGAAAGTGGGAGAAAATGAGGGCTGGGTCACAGTGTTCAAAAAGAACTGTACTCACTACCTTATTTATGTAACTGTAGCCCATCTGTACATCACATTTACAATAATATTTAAATTTAAATTAAGAACAAGATTGTACAAGGGGCTTAAAATTTACCATGTCATGTAAGTGAAAATGTCCAGATTGGGATCACAACTTTTGGCATTATGAATGTATCCTTTCTCCAGCCTCATCTCATATTTCCCACTTCTTTTTTCATATGTGTACAGTGAATATTCTTTAAACTTTTTGAACTATTAACAATTTAACAAAATTAATACCAGGAAGATGGGACATGATGTAATGTTATACTTCATAACTCAGTAGTTAAACTATAGGATTTCAGTAGAGAGTGTGAATCATCTAGAAATGTAAGAAATATATCTCATATTTGGGAAATGAGCTCATCATCCTATTTGTGGAAGAGGGTTAGGGAGTTTGTGTTTGAATGAAGAGTACTGTATCATATTAGGAAGAAGTATGATTGTACTAATGGCTTTATTTGAACTTGGAATTAAAGTAGGTGAAGACAGAACTCAAAGTGACAAATAAGTGATGTGGTAGCTATACACTGTTTCCCCTAACTAGGACTGTACACAGCTACCACATCACCTGTTGGTCACCTTGAGTTCTGTCTGCACCTACTTTCCTGCGTGGTTTAGCTTGTAGAAGTCATGCAGAAGATTTGTAATGTAATTGTGATTCAGTAACTATGTCAAGTATTTGCAGATTTCCAGTTCCAGGCACTCAGAACCTCTCAGGCATTGCCCTTGATCTCCCTGTTGACTCACAATCCCACCAGCTCCCACATTGCCTCCTTGTTCACATTATCTTGTTTTGTGTCAAGGATGTCTGAAGAATGAGGCAAATAACATTGCTTTTGCTGAAGTCATTCCTCAAGTGGTATGGAAGATGGTGTGTATAGACAAGATTGCTTTGCCTTTTAGGTTCTGATGTAGAGAATCTTTTCATCTGTGATTTGGTCATTCCTATAATTTTTTGGTGAACAGTCTGCTCAATAATATTTCTCACCTTAAATTTTTTCTCTTTTATTGAGTTGTAAAGCTCTATATATGTTCTGTAAAAACAATCATTTCACAACTTACGTTCTCCATAGATTTTATCCTTGCTAATGGTTTATCTTATTTCCTTAAAGATTTACAAATTACTGTACAGAAAAGTTGAAAGTAATGCTAAAAAAAATAAAGAAACTTCAATAAACTGGAAAATAAAACTATTAGCTTTAATTCACACAAATTGTACATTACGTAATGCTGCTCACATGAGGAGCAGACCTACTTTTGCTTACGTAGATATAGTGACTCACATCATGAAAAGATGTTCATATAATGAAAAGAAATTTTAAAAGGATTAATATGGAGAACTCACCCTATCAGGATCTACTAGAAAGAACAGTGAAACAGATGGTGTTGGTGAAAATGTGACACATAGGCTAATGTAGATGTTGTATCAGTATAGAAAAAGTAGGTAGTAAAGAAATAATCTTACATATATACATTCAACAATTTTCAGTTAGGTAAGAAACATTTTAATGAAAAAAGAAAAAATGACTTAAAGAAATCAAGTGACCATCCATATCTAGCAAATAAAAATGAACAGCAGGTTCAACTTTTAAATACTTTCAACATAGGCTGGGAAGGTGGCTCAATGGTAGAGCGCTTGGCTTGCATGCCTGAGGCCCTGGGTTCGATTCCTCAGCACCACATAAGCAAAAAGAAAAAAGCCAGAAGTGGTGCTGTGGCTCAAGTGGTAGAGCACTAGCCTTGACCTGATGAGCTGAGGGACAGCACCCAGGCCCAGAGTTCAGGCCCCACGACCAGACCAAAAAAAAAAAAAACTTTCAACTTACATTCATTTAGACAGCATTTTCAGACTCTAAAGCAGTACTTTTTAAGAAAGCGCATTTAAATTTTTTTACTTAATTCAAATTTACAAGTTATGGAAACATTTAATATCCAAATCAAGCAAACAGAAATAAGATAAAGGATGGAAAATGTATCGTGCACATACAGCTTGAAAGATGGAATTGCCATAACATTATTTGATAAAATAAATTTTAACCAAATAAGCAATCCAAAGTTAAGGACTACTTTTAATAATAAAAAGTCAATACATTAGAAACATATAATACTTATAGCTTTCAGAAATACAGGGGGAAATAGATTTCAACAATAATAGTTGGGAGTTTAATACTTTGCCTTCAGTAAAAGCTAGGACAACTTAGTAGATTAACAGCAACACTATAAAGCAAGTAACTCTGACACATCTCCACCCAACAGGAGAAGACACATCCATTTCAATTGAGCAAGAAACCTGCTATAGTGTAAGCAGACCATTCAAGACACAAAAGCATGAATGGGAATTAGATGAATGCAACATACATGTGGACCCTCTCCTCAGACATTGTCCTATTTCTGCTTCACTGATATTTTAGGCTGCAAGAAATGGAGAATGGCCTTTGCCCCTGGGGCATGTGGTGAATGAAAGGAAAAATAACCCAAGCAGAAAGTATCCAAAAGACCACTGGGACAAAAGTCACATAGAGGAAAAGATTTATTGCCAATAGAGCAAACAAGGCTAAGTTGTCTTGAGGGAAGGGAGAAGATGGCGTCATCTGGCTCCTTGGAGGACCCTTTATATACAGTTGGGGGCTGGAGGTGTTACCTGTGGTTGAAGGTGGGTGGTGCCTCATCTGCGGAGCTTAGGCCTGTGAAGACCTAAGCTGACTTAGAGTGAAAATGCCCGAATGTTCTGGAAATGCTAAACTAAGCTGCACTGCTGTCAATAACATCTTTATCCCAACTTTTTTTTTCTTTTTATTGCTCTTACATTTTGTCCTGTGGGGATCCAACACACTGCAGTTAATTTATTTTGATACCATCTTGTATCAGCCACTTGGCTCATTCCATGTAAGTTATTTGTAGTGAAAGATGAGGTATAGACTGAGAAGGGAAGAAAAGACCAAACCCATGGAGCAACTGTGGGTGAAACTGCCAATGTAGGAAAGAGACATGAAACTGTTTAAAGGGGCTACACCAGGCTGAGGGTTTGTGTAGAGGCTGCAGGTGCCTAGGGAGTACTGTGTCTCTCACAGCACAGAAGTAAGTGGCAGAGTCTGTATTCTGGGCAGAGGAGATGTACAGCAAGCTGCGGCGTTCCCTGGTGTCTATCGTGGCTACGAGTCTCCCATTGTGCTTTGTTCCTGAAGCAAGGTAAAACAGGCTGATGAGGCCTCCTCTTGGATGTTGCTGAAACCACTGCACAATGGTTACTGTGCTAGAAAAGTTGCACTGCAGCGTGGAGTTCTCTCCCTCCTGGAGAAGCAAGGCTGGAGGACTCTGCTCAACCTGATTTCCTCTTACACCTGAATAAAAGAGAGAAATGATCATTTATGTGATCGTCATTACCACAACTGCAGAGTTCTGAAAGTGCTACCATAGATTATGAATGAGAAGGACACATCTTCCTGCTTCTCCTCCACATGCTACAGCTGAGAAACCCTCTGTGTACCCTAGATGTGGGACAGCCCAACTCACAGCATATCTGGACTGACAAAAGTCCCAACAGAGTGCTCAATAGCCCTTTCATGTTGCCTGTCTGGTTATGTGAGATAGGTATATATAATTCAACTGGGCCAGGTGTGTCAGGGCTTGACTCTGGCACTGTTCCTTCTACTGCAACCAATCAGCTGAGTTCCTTTACAGCCTCTGTGCAGGAAGCCCATCCCCCACACCTAGCTGAGTGTCTTCATGGAGTGGAGGGGGAGAGGGAGAGTGTGATTCTGATGTTTTCTTAGAACATAGAAAGTGCTATTAGGAAGAAATAATCTATTGAAAATGTACATATTTCTGACACCTGAGTTTATGATTCTGAATAAACAAATGTTTAGTCAGAACTCCTCCTTTAGCTGCAGAGTAGGAAGGTTAATTTTAATCTACAGAAAAGCTATTTCCTTTATAGCCAACAGTGCCCTCTTATGACAAAAAGTATACACAGTATAGGCACCATTTCAGTGAACTTTATTTTTTATGTTATTCCAGGGTTCAATATTATAATTCATAGAGAAATATTTATGTTTTGTGAAGACAAAAATTATCAGGCAACTTTTAAAAGTTGGAAACACTATTAAAAATTGAAAATGGACATAAAATTATGTCTGGTTTGGCTTCAAATTGTGATCTTAAGAACTTGGTTTCCTGAATAGCTTATATTAAAGGTATGAACCACCATTGCCTAGTTATATTTATGGTACTTTAAAATGTAGGCTTATGATCCAAATTAATGCATTAGGCTTCAAATCATTCTTGTTGCATGGGTAATTCAGGACATACAAATTATTATCAACAAGAATGAATACATGATGTCATATATTCATGTGTCCTTTTTGGGAGGTTGTACAATGATTTGAACTCATGACCTAAAGATTGCTAAGTAAGCACTCTATCACTTGAACCACACTTCCAGCTCCTTGTAGTTTATTTTTCAGATAGAGCATGATATATTTGCTATGGACAATCTCATATTGTGATCTCACCAATGCCTATAGCATAATACATGACAGGAGTAAACCACAACACTTCCACTCTGCTTGTTTTTTGAGATGAGGTCTCACTAATTCTACCTATGCTACCTCAATTCATGATACTCCCAATCTCTACCTCCCATGTCATTGCACCAGATTCTCACGCACATTTAAGTCCACCATATGCTTTCTTTTCTTTGGACAGAACCAAGCTTGAAAAGGAAGCAATGACTTTTCTTCCAGTTTGTGTTCCTACTTTAACAGTCACAGGATTTAGTAAAAATCACTATGAGAAATGTTGTTCATATATGATTTCAAAACATGCCTCCTGATCTAAAAATCTTTCATGTGTGTGCCATATCTAGGGACCACAGAAAAGAAAACATTTGTGAATGTATTTGACATGACACAAGTAATTTAAAAGTTCAGAAACCTCCTCAGTTATGTACTAAGAAAAGCCTTGTGGCTCCTTTAAAACATGCACCCTAACTTTTGAGGATATTACCAAAGTGAGAAGATCAAAATAAATCATTTGCAACCAGAGCACTAGCAAAGACAATAGAAACTCTATTAAACTTTACCAGCAGAGGAAGCCAAGCAAGTTCGACAACACTTGTTATCCCCACACTAAGAAAATGGCAGTAGAAAGTTCATGATTTTTAGAACATGAAATTCTGTCTACGAAAAAAGTTATCTGTAGGAATGAAGCTCTGTTGGCATTTGACTCCGGAATTTGGCTCTGGAGAACCAGTGGACTGCTGGTGGACCCTTGTCTCAAAGACCAGCAGCCAGCTAGCAAAAAGCTTATATATGTCAAAATCATCTAAGGTGTAAGGAATTTATCCTAACAAAATTGTTCTCCATAAGCAAAGAAAACCATATGACCACTTAAATCTAATAAAGGTTTTAAATCTAAGCAAATCTAAGGAAAAATATCAGAGGAAATCATGAGGCAATCATTTGACGGAAGTAAGACTTTCCTGGAGCTTAACAACTCAGGACACATTTGTGATCCAAAAACGTCCTCTATTACCTCTAGAGTTTTTCAGAGCTGTGTAGAAAGCCTGCTCCACCCAGCAAGGCACCAACATGGCAGTAAGGACAAGGCATATTACTGAGACCCAGTTTCCTTACTTCACATGGACACACTGGACAGTGATTATGGTTGTCCTGCATGGGACAACAGAGGTGAGGTCACTGATTTTATCATGCTACTCAGCATGGTGTACACTTTACAGCTTACTAATTATTTATGGCTGAATTCTTCATTTACTATTATCAGATTATGATTGGCTTCAGGGTCCTGATATAGTGAAAATGAGCATAAGGATGACAGGGAAGTATTGTGTACTTAACAAATGCCTCCCGGATGGGCAGTATATGGGTCTTGTTCACAAAAGAAACAGTCCCTGCCTTCAGTCACCTGAGTCATAGTGCTGTATGACAGCAAAATAAGGCAACCAGAGAGATCTGTGTGTCCAGACTATTAGAAAAAGAAGAGAAGAATAAACTCTGCTTTAGGTTTCAGTCAGAGAAAGGTCTTCTGGAGGAGATGCTTGAATTGGGTCTTCCGTGCTTATATTTCCCAGTGGAAAGGGTGGACAACAGATTTCTGAAAAAAGTTGAGCCAGAGATGGGTCATTTATTGGAGAAAGTATAATAAATGCATTTAGATAAGTTAATGTGGCTCTAGCCTTGAAGGATTAATATGTATCTTCATAGAAATTTCTCATTCCAAAGTAACAATGTCAACTCTGAGCTACTGATTAAGTAGACAGCTCTTAGATATACCCTTGACATCTACATTAATTGAACCATAGTGGAAGACAATAATTTACTAGATGTTAAAGGATAGTCTCCTGCTAATTATTGGATATGGATGAGAGAAATTAAGTTTGATCACTGAGGTAGTGTTGCCTTTTCATGGTCATAAAGAAAGATTACACGGGATAATTTCCTTCAGCCTCAGCAAAGTTTGTCCTTTACAAGATTGTGTTTGGTCTTCTTCTGTGGCCAATGATCTCCTCAGATTAAGAGAGACTTCCATTGTTCTATAAGTGGGTCTATAGGAATTATTTGGTAGGCTGTTATTGCTAGGGGAGAGCAAGATTACAAAAATTTAGCATATGCACCACATTTCAGTTGGGTTCCTTTGAGAGTGGCTGTTGGTCCTGAGGCTAAGATACTGCATGTGCTCTTCTCCCTTCCCTATCAACATTAGATCAGCATGAAGTATTTTTATCTTTTTTGAATTATTTTTAATTTATTTATTTTTATTGTATAGGTGATGTATAGAGGGGTTACAGTTATGTAAGTCAGGTAATGAATACATTTCTTTTTTTTTTAACAGTGTCACTCTTCCCTCATTTTCTCCTCCTGATCCCCAACCCCACAATTTGTATAGTTCATTTTCAACACAGCATCTAGTGAGTACCACTGCTGCATTAGTTTACCCATTGTCCCAACATTTCTATGTTTCCTCTTACCCTCCTCAAAACAGATAAACTTACATACAAGGTAAAATGTATAGAAATAAAACTAGTGACAAAGGGAGAAAAAAGTAAAGCAATAATTGTATCTATTTCTTGGAGTGCATTTCACTAAACATCATTTTATATGACTATATGGACATAGCTATATGATCCTCTCCCTTTGGTCTCACTGTGTGAATGTTTAGAGTCCTGTATAATTTATCATATCTAAGTGTAACTTTTTTTTGTCTTTTACCATCATGTTTACTTGTGGACTTATAAGAACATTCTAATTATTACACATAAGGGAAACCATGCAACTTATGTTTCTCTGAGTCTGGCTTATTTCACTTAAGATAATTTTTTCCACATTTTTGCATTACTTTATGAATAGGGAAATGTCATTCTTTCTGATGGAAGCATAGAATACCATTGTGTATGTGTGTGCATATGTATGTATGTATGTATATATGTATCACCTTTTCTTGTTCAATTCATCTATTGAAGGGCATTTGGGTTGATTCCGTGTCTTGGCTATGGTAACAATGCTGCAATGAACATAGATATACTGGTAGTTTTAGTGTTTGTGATCTATTGGATAAATTACCAGGACCTGGATTGCTGGGTCCTGGAGGAGCTCTATGATTAGTATTTTGAGGAACCTCCATATTGCTTTCCAGGGTGGTTGAACAAGTTTATATTCCCACCAATAGTATAGTAACATTCCATTTTAGCCACATCCCCACTAACATCTGTTATTGTTAGTTTTCTTCATAATGGTTATTCCACCTGGGGTGAGGTAGAATCTCAATGTTGTTTTGATTTCCATTTCTTTTTTCTTCAGAGATGTTGGACATTTCTTCATGTGTGTATTGGCCATACTTACTTCTGAGAAGTCTGTCTTTAAGTCTGTAGTCCACTTACTGTGGGGTAGTTGTTTCTTGGAGGGTTTCTTTTTTTCAAATTTTTTTATTGTGAAAATGCCATACAGAGGGGTTACAATTTCATGGTCAAGATATAATGAATATGTTTCTTATCAAGCATTGTTGCCTCCTCCTTTCTTTCCCCTTCCAACCCCTTCCCATCTCCCCCGAGGATTTCTTTTTGAGAGATTAATATTTTGAGCTCTAAGTGCATTTTACATATGAAGCCCTTTCCTGATACATAGCTGGTAAAGATTGTTTCTCATTCTGTAGGCTTTCTATATTTACCTTGCTAGCTGTGTCTTTTGCAGAATCTCTTTGATTTGCTGAATCCCATTTATCCAGTCCCTCTTTGATCAGTTGTAATTTTGGGTCTTTATTTAGAAAGTTTTGACATATGCCTAGGAGCCCCAGTGCTTTCAATATCCTTTCTTGTAGTATAGAGGCATCTGGTCTCACATTCTTTGCAGGGTGACATGTAAGTCTAGCTCAGTTTTCTACATGTATATAGCCAATTCTACCAGCACCATTTGTTGAAATGATGGTCTTTCTTCAATCCTGTGTTTTTGACATTCTTATCAAATGATAGGTTGCTATAAGTCTGTCTGTGGGTTCATTTCTGGGTCTTTGATTCTATTCCATTCATCTTCAGGCCTATTCTTGTGCTAGTAACAACAACTTTGTAATGAAGTTTGAACTTGATATTGATATTCTTCCAGCGCTGTTCTTCCTGCAGAGGATTGTTTTTGCTATTTGGGATCTTTTATTATGCCATATGAATTTTTGAATTGTTTTCTCTATATCATTGAAGAATGTTGTTGGGATTTTGATGGGTATAGCTTTGGGCAGTATTGCCATTTTCACGATATTAATCCTTCCAACCCCAGAGCATGGGAAGTTTTTCCATTTCCTTAAGTCTGCTTTTATTTCTTTTTTCAGATTTTAAAGATGTCATAACAGAGGTCCTTCATATCTTTGGTTAAGTTAATGCCTATTGCTTTCATGCTTTGAGTCTTGCTCTTCTCATTGTTGTCATACAGAAAAGCTGTTGATTTTTGTGGGTTAATTTTATACCCTGCTACTTTGCCAAGGTTTGATATTAGCTCAAGTAACTTGGGAGAGGACTCTATAGGGTTCTTTAAATACAGGATCATGTCACCTGCAAAGAGGGAGAGTTTTACTCCTTTGCTCACTATTTGAATCCCCTTTACCCTATTTGAATCTCATTTATGTTTATCTCTTGCCTTATTGCTCTGGCTAGAAATTCCAGCACTCTGTTGAACAGGAGTAGAGAGAGTGGACATCTTTGTCTCATTCCTGATTTTAGAGGAAATGGTTTTAGCTTTTCATCATTAAGTATAATACTGGCTCTATGCTTGTCATATATGCCCTTTATTATATTTAGGAACGCCCCATGGAATCCTAGCTTCTCCAGAGCTTTTATCATAAAGGGTTATTGAATCTTGTCAAGTGCTTCTCTGTATCTATTGAGATGATCATGTGGATATAGTCCTTATTTCTGTTATTGAATTACAATAATTTACTTGCATATATTGAACCAGCTTTGCAACCCTGGATTGATTCCTGTTTGGTAATAGTGTATGATTTTTTTGTTAGTTGTTGAATTTGGTTGGCCAGAATTTTATTCAGAGGTTTTGCATCTATGTTTATCCAGGAAATGGGTCTACAGTACTTTCTTTGATGAGTCCCTAATGTAGATATTGGATTAATGTAAAAGAAGTAGATATTAGATAAAGAGGTTTGCAATTACATAGTCAATAATTTTCAGTTAAGATAAAAAACACTTCAATGATGGAAAATGATTTAAAGTAAGCATCCAAATCTATTAAATGAAAATGAATTGTGGGTCTACTTTTCTTTTTTCTTTTTTTAATTGTGAAAATACTGTACAGAGGGGTTACAATTACATGGGTAAGGTAATGAGTACATTTCTTATCAAGCATTGTTGCTTCCTCCTTTGTTTCCCCTAACCATTCCATCCCTCCTCCAGCCCGACCCCCCCTTCCCATGCCAAAATTGTAAAGTTCATTTTTCGACATAACGTCTTGTACAGCTCATTGTTGCAATGGGTCCACCTTCCCCTCTACAAATTATACCTACATTAAATACAGTGAAAACAGGGGTTATACCATGGGGGAGGGACACACAAAGCAACAAAGAAATATCTTACAAATATGTTAGAAACAATAGCAAGCAAGAAAGAAACATTTAAACCCTTTCTTTTATTCTGTGGTTTGGAAATGTAAGGAAAACTTTCTGAGAAAGGATATTCTTATTTTTATATAAACCAATTTACAATAATCAGAATATTCCATTTCCAAGTCAAGCAGACAGAAATTTGATAAGCAACGAAAATGTATACTATATGTAGAGCCAGAGAAATGGAATTGTATTATTATTTGATGAAACAGACTTTAAATGAAAGAAGTGGCCAAAAATAAGAGCAACTATTTTTAATAATAAAATTGTCAATTATTTAGACAAAACCCTTATGAATACATATGCTCCTAACACCAGCCCCCAAAATAGGGAGTAAAAACTAGTAGAATTGCAGGGAGACACAGCCATTTCAACAATAATAGTTGGGACCTCAGTACTTTGTATTTAATAAAGATAGGACAACTGGACACTTAACAGAAACACTATAAAGAGAGAAGCTCTGACTCACCTCCACTTGACAGTATGATACACATAATCTCATGCAAGCAGGGAGACCTCTCCAGAGTGACCAATTCATTCAAGACTCAAAACCACGAATGGGAAATAGACAAGTAGAACAAACAAATTGAACTTTTCCCCAACAGTTATTCATCATACATGGGCATTCAGTGAAGTTTTTCTGTTTCTTTTTCACTGGAAATGTGAGCATGGACTTTGCCCCTGTAGCACATGGTAAGAATGCCTGAATGCATGCCTCACTAAGCTGCATGAATGTTAATAACTTCTTTATCTTCCTTTTCTTTTTATTGCTTTAAATTTTTATCCTTTTGGAATACAATGCACTATAGTTAATTTATTTTGATCTATTTTCTATTTTGATTTATTTTCTATTAGTTCCAAAAATTACAAGACACATTTTTGTAAAAAAATAAAAATATTATGAATTGAAAATAGATATTTATGCCTAGCTTAGCTTCAATTGTGATCCTCAGATGTCTGCCTCCTGAGTACCTAGGTGTCAGCCACCAGCACATAGCTATCTTTATGATTCTTTTACATAGGTAAAAGTTCTATGATCCAAATAAATGCATTGGAGTTCACTTGTTCTTTTTTGCACAAGTAATTAAAGACATTCATATTATTATCAACTCTAGGTCATATACTCATGAATTTCTTTTGGGGGTTGGTACAGGTGTTTGATCTCAGAACCAAGAACTTGTTAGAAAAACACTCTTCAACTTGGAACACACTTTTAACCTTTTTTATTATAAGATATATTTTCCGAAAGAGTATAATGTTCTTGTTCTGTCCAACCTCAAGCATATATATGCTTCCAGCAGAATCAATGACAGATAAAATCACAATACCTCACTATTTCTTGAGATGAGGTCTCACTAATTTTGCCCACATTTGCTTCAATTCCTCCACCTTCTTATGTAGCAGGTGTTAGAGGTCTGAGTCACTGCACCAGACTTCCACACTTGTTTAGGTCCTGCATATGTCTCCTTTTTTTCAGAGAGATCACAGGTATAACGGAACTACACAATTTAACATTCTAAAATGAAGGCTCTAGCTTTTAGCCCATGTTTCTATAGCAAAAATTAGTATGAGAAATGTTCATGATTTCCAAGCATGCCTCTGATCTAAAAATCTTTCATGTTTGCGCCATGTCTAGTGGTCACAGAGGAGAGATCATATTCATGTACGTGCTCCACATGATATGTGTTAACTTAAAGTTCAGAAATTTCCACATAGTGGCCTGGTATGGGTTTCTCAGTTAAGATCCAATGCATGTACCAAGAAAAGATGCTTGTGGCTCCTTTAGAGCATGCACACTAACTTTGGTGGAAACTAGGAAAGTGAGAAGCTCTAACCAGATCATTTGCCACCAGAACACTAGCAAAGATAGTAGAAAACCTATTAAACCACCAGTGAAGCCAAGCATGTTAGTATACACTTGTACTCTCCAAACTCAGGAATTTTAGAACAGCCTGGGTTATATGGTGAGACGCTGTCCAAGAAAAAAGCTGACATAAGACTCAAGCTCTATTGGAATTTGTCTCAGGAAAATATATCTTTGTAGTGTTAAATTAATAAATTTGCATCACTCCTCTACATATACATCCCTTAGAGATCTTATATTTACACTAAGACCAACTGCTTCAAAGTTTTGAATTATTGCTCCTTATAGATTAATATTTTAAGATAACAGATATGTTTAAACAGTTACTTTTCTATAGATTTTGTGATTTAGAGGAATATTATTTCACAAGCGATAGAATGGAAAGTACACAGTTTTTCCTTAAGCTCTCTTACCCCATGTTCATGGCTTTTCCTATTACTTACTTGTTTTACCAGGGATATACTTGTGATTACTGATAAACTCTCATGGAGATGTCATTGTCATTCACACTCCATGTGTGACATTAAGGTTCATTCTTTTTATTGTTTGCTCTTCAGATCTAGATAAATCTCTTTGAAAAGTGTTCATCATTACAGTATCTATCCTATAGAATAGTTTAACTGTCCTGATGTTCTGGAATTAAAAAATAGTGATGACTGGATATTTCTGCCAATATATTTAAAAGTGAATTTAATGTTTATAAATTGTGTCTTCATTAAAACAATTATTTAAATTCAAAGTGATAAAACATACTCTTCTGAATGATAGCTGAGGGGTTTGAATACCTCAGTGGAGGATGGAACCCACTAATCAGTGTGAGTCAAGAGTGAAATGGTAACAGTCTGTTAGACTGGAAGAGGAAAATGGCTTCTACAGGACCCCAGACCTAGTTACTGTGAATTTACACCAAGTGTTTGTCTCAGGGCCTCTGGAGATTATAAGCGCCATAGACTTGTATTTGGCGATTGTCTTCCTTTCTCTTTAGAACTTCAGAAAGTAGAACTGCTCCCAGCCTCCAAAACCCATTTCAACATATGCAAGCCCAGATAAGGAATGAACAGCCCAGAACTTCAGAAAGTAAAGGGAGGTTCTCTAGATGAGCTGAACCCTAGGGCTTCAGTAAGAGGTCTCCTTCCTCTGTGTGGGAGCCAGACTAGGGAGAAACAGAGCAGGATATTAACCATCTGAGGCCAGTGAATTGCAGCCCGTGAGCCCCTCCCCTTATATCTGAGTTCTTTCCTTGCTTTAAATGCTGCAGGAGAACCACGGAAACAATCACAATATAAGAAAAATATATGGGCTTCACAGCAGAAGGGCTGTCTAGAATTCAAATCTTCTGATAGCCAAGATCTTCAGGTTCAGACCAAGTACATCATAACAATGACCTTTCAGGCCAAATGAAGGCCAGTGGGAAGGGTGTCTCAGTGTGAGCAAGGCACACCAGGCATCAGCCTATACAGACTGGCTTCCCATGTGTCTGCAGTGCCTTGAGCATCAGGAAAAGAGATGTCTATGGTCAAGATATGGCTAAAAGCAGAAAACACCAAACATTTTAGCAGACTTCAAAGGGGTGTATGAGGCCTAAACAATGGCTCTTTCTCCTTTCATCTTCGACTACTAGGCAATATGGTACCTGAATTCACCACAGGCTTGCATCTACTGTTCAGTCACATCAAAAGTTAAGATAATTTGATGCACCTTACAGTTGACTGTGAGTATAACACGGTATAACACTTTTCCTGATGTATTCACGAATAGATGGATCTTCTGAAAGATGACCTTTCTGCTCAGAAATCCTCCTTCCCCCTCCCCCCGACTTGTGCCTGTGTAACTCCTAGTCACTGTTCAATCACCAACAGGTATCCCACCTCTGGATGAGAGAACCCAGTTACCTCTTGCATCAGTGTCACCTCTTCTTCCAACATATGTGCTTCTGTCCCTGTTCTTCCCATGCCTTATTAGAATCCTGTGTGTTTTGGTTCTCAAGCTCTGATTGGTGCTCCTAAGTTCAGAAACTTACTCTTTCGAATATCTGGTCTATATCACAAATATTGAAGCCACTATCTCATAAACTTTGCTCAAAAATACATGACTAATGACGCTAAAACAGTAAGTGGATATGACTGGTGAGAGAAATTACTTTGTCATGAGAGACACTGAAGTGAGAAGACATGCTCAGTCTGTAAGGTGACCGATATTTTGGAGACATTTACTAAGAGACAGCAATGGATGGACAGTTGAATGAATGACCAAATATTTTGGTGTATCATTTCTTTCCTCCCCAATGTAACTTTATTTTTCTCTTCTCAAACACATCCAATGAATGCATCATTTTCCAGTCTTGAAACCTGCAAGATTAGAAAGACAATTATGCTGCCTTCTGCATCAGTATGTCCTGGCTCTAGGAGATTGTAGTAATGGACAGGAAGCAGGTCCCTCTCAGTTCCCACCTCTTCATTTGAATAAATAAGAATAAGTTATTAGCATGAATTCTGCCCAATTAGTTTCCACCAATGAGCGACAAAGGAATTTAAAACATAGACAAACCCTTCTAAATGATCCTGTGCTCCCCATCTAACCATCATTCCTGGTCTTCTCTTCAAACTCCTAAGCAGGAGGCAGGGTCTCTTGCATTGACCTCTAAGAGATGAGCCTCTGAGCCTCTGGCCCAGAATGTCAGATGCCACCTACTGCCCAGGGCAAAGGCATGAAGAGGCCTTCAGGGTGCTAGACAGCATTCCATTGCATCCCACAAGAGCTCCAGCTCCAGGTTTGTGTTTTCATTGCTAGCCTGGACCACAGTGTCCTCCATCTGGATTCCCCGAGGTCAACAGGGACTCTAAGTAGAGCCATTTGGGGAGTAGCCACTGTGTAGGACAGCTCATGTGGAGAGCATTTAGGCAGATGCAAAGACTTGAACTCTTGGGGTCATCTTGTAGAACAGCATGGTTCCAGAGGGCCAGGGACCCTGCAGCACCTCAGGATCCTCAGCCTAAGCCCTTCTGGGATGGCCACAGGGGACATACTTTGAGGCAGTCATCCCCGGTGGGCTGTGGCTGTTCACGGTTGACTGGCCCTGGGCCCAGCCAGGCTACCACCTCCTTAAAGAGCTGCCAAGACTTACACCTTTGGTTTCTTTCCTATCAAGAACAGACTTGAATGGAAACTACCTAGAATTTTCACTCAACCCTCCATCATTAAACCATGGCACACACACCAGTACCATTACCTTTGCTGCCAGAGTAGTTAATTAAAGCCCCCTTTAAAGCTGTCTTTCTATCTTTCTGGGAGAGACTGAATGAAGAATTTGGCATTCCACATTGGCTTCTAGTGGCAATGCATGCAGGGGATTCTGGAATAAATTCCATGGGTTAAATGCAGCAGGGACTAGGGAAACCTGGGACATGGTCCATAGCTCCCTGCTCTTGTAACAGTCACTGCCCTTCTCTGAAAATCAAGTCTATGTTGCATATTCTTGTATTCCACTTACAACTTTGGCCAAGGGGTGGGAAGGGGGGAGGTGAGGGTGTAGGGGGGAGATGGGAAAGGATGGGAAGGGGAAACAAAGGAGGAGGCAACAATGGTGGATAAGAAATGTACTCATTACCTTGCCCATGTAATTGTAACCCCTCTGTACAGTATTTTCACAATAAAAAAGAGAAAAAAACAGTTTGCATAAATGTTATCATACCCGTTGGTCTGGAAATAAACAAAGGTGTAGTTTTGAGTATCCTTGATACATTATTTTAATCATTTCAGCCCTCAATAGTCAAATGTGGACATTTTGCACATCTATCTATCTAAGGAAAAAAGAAGAGTATTAAGGACAATGTTTAAGTTTATAAACTTGTTTATAGTGATAGTTTTACAGATAGTTTCTTTAAACTTTGCAAGATGTAGGCAACACATATATCCATATTTTTGTTCATAGCACCATAAAAATTTAAATTTTTGGGCACCAGTGGCTCATGTTTATAATCATGCTTCAGATCTGAGGATGGAGATTAGAAGCCAACCTGGGCAAGAAAGTCTGTGAAACACTTATCTCAATCACTAAAAGCTATATGTTGAGCTGTAATTTAAGTGGAGAAGTGTTAGCATTGAGCAAAAACACTTAGGAACAGTATGCATAGCCTACTTCTAGCCCAAAGACTGGCATATAAAAATAAATGAGAATGAAAAGAGAAAATAGAAAATAGAAAATTATTTTGACTAGAACAATATTGTGTTTTTAATTTACCTTAAGGGAAATATATTTTTATTTTTTTGTTATGAGTATTTTTTAATTTTTATTTATTTTTATTGTGAAAATACTGTACAGAGGGGTTACAATTACATGGGCAAGATAATGAGTACATTTCTTATCAAGCATTGTAGCCTCCTCCTTTGTTTCCCCTTCCCAGTCCTTCCCATCCTCCTCCCACCCCCCCATCCAATCCCCCTCTCACCAAAGCCTTAAGGGAAATATTCAATTACTCAAACCCTCCCTGCTATTGCTCTTAACTCCTACAGCATCTAGAATGTAGCAGAATTTCTCTGCTCTGGGGTCTGTGCTGCAGCTCAGGCCTTACTGGGGCCCCCATAGATGGCCCCATAGATTTGGGTTCAGTCTGCAGGTGTCAGGAGAGCACTGTGCACTCATTGCACAGAGGTAGGTGGCTGAGTCACTGGACTGGGAGTCTCTGATGTGCAGAGAAAGATAAAGGCTGCCTCTATTGAGATGTGCTGTGAATCTTCCCTCCTGTTTATCGCCATTAGAGTATGCAGACACCAGCAGTTCAGGGCCCTTCCCGGAATACTGTCTGTACCACCAGAAGTACTGAGAAGCACTGTCTCTATAAGTGCAGTTGAGAGAAGCGGTAGCTCCTTCTGGAACACTGAGGGACTCAGGATGCTGCTCCACCTCTTTCTGTTGACAGCTCACCCCTGTGTAGAAAGACGAAGGTCACACATAGTGGTTGGGTAGTGTAAGCTCCATTTGCAGATTGTAATTTATCTTTCTATGGGCCTCCACTCTTATCGAGTGATGAGTGCCTTCATGTTTTTCCTCATAGACCCGTGACAGACAACAACTCCCAAAACTGAACTTTATGTTCCCATAGAGATACTAACTCATGCCAGGTACCTGTGGCTCATGCCTGTAATCCTAGCTACTCAGGAAACTGAGATCTGAGTATCATAGTTCTAAGCCAGCCCAGGCAGGAAAGTTTTTAGATGCTTATCTATAATTAATGACAAAAGAGCAAGAAGTGGAGGTGTGGCTCAAATGGTAGAGTGCTAGCATTGAGCAAAAGGAGGTCAGGGATAACACTCAGGCTCAGTTCAAACCTCAGGACTGGAAAAGAAAGAACAGGGGAGGAAGAAAGAAAGAAAGAAAGGAAAGGAAAGGAAAGGAAAGGAAAGGAAAGGAAAGGAAAGGAAAGGAAAGGAAAGGAAAGGAAAGGAAAGAAAGGAAAGGAAAGGAAAATAAGAAAAAAAAAAAAAAGACTAACTCACAGCTCATGTGAAGCCACCAGGTCACTGAAAAGATGCTAAAGGATCTCATTATTTTTTCCCCCTGATTCATGGATGACTCAGATAACAAAGCCTAAAAGAAAAATGAGACTCATTCAGGTATTTCCAGTTATTGGGCTCTCAAGAATCCCATCTACCAATCAGAAGAGAGGATCTTTACACAACCTTCTCCTCCCCTTTACTCACACTCAGAAGCTTTTGTGAGCTATCCTCCACGTCCCTGAGAAGACACTGCCATCTTGTGGCTTCTCACTTATATTCAAAGGGCAAAATTTTCTCCGGTGGACTTTTAAATTAAAAATCAGACATATAATTAAATTAAAATAGAGACTTTTCTCCAAATCAATCTGTTTGTCATTTTTCTGTGCATGTATTTCCTATCAGATGTCAGCTTTTTTCTGAGTTGGAGGAGTGACTTCCAAATACCACTTTCCTGCACTGAAAATCACTCATAACTCTTCTACTATAGAAATCTGGGTGAGGTTTATGAGATCAGGGACCATTTCACATTGCAGATCTCTTCTGCCAAGGCACCCCAACACATGCTCCTGCTTTCATTTTTTAATTCCTGGAATTTAAAATATCATTTTAAAACAGAATGTCTTAAAATTTGGCTTAGCTAACATAATTTCTTCTCACAGTTGGAGCAGCATTTATTTTAAATTTTATTTTACAAAGTTTAAATTAACTTTATAAAATAATGGTTTGTGATATTTTAATACATGTATTTTGGTATTATTATTGCTTTAATCCTTAACCATCCTCCTTCCCAACCCCTTTTCTTCCTAGTAGCTCCCTTCGACTTCCATGTTTTTTTTTTCTCTCTAGAATGCATAAATGAGAGAAAACTGGTGACACATGTCTTTCTGAACTTGGATTATTTTATTAAACACACTGAATTCTAGTTCTACACTTTCTTCTTCAAATGGCTTCATTTCATTCTTCTTTATGCTTGAATGTTATGCAAATGCTATATTTTCCTTATATTATTTGTCCACTGCAAAACACTAAGGCTGATTGCACAACTTGGTCATTATGAGTTGTCTAATAATGAATGAGTGTTCAGATACATTTTTATCTGCTTACTTTCATTTGGCTGGGCATAAAGCTAGAAAAACATAGTTCAACCATATGATATATCTCCTTTTAATGTTCAGAGGGATGTCAACACTGACTTACAAAGAAAGCTGGATTAATTTAAATTTTTACCAACAGCATATAAGGGTTCCTTTGCCTCTAAATCCTTACAAGCATCTGTCGCATATTTTCATATCCATTCTAACTAGAGTGTGATTGAATCTCAATGTAGTTTTGACTTGGAAACATTTTAACAAATAAGGTTAGGACTTAACTGCTCAGAATTGTTCTTTCCTTTTCCATCAATTACACATTTTTTGGAAAGAGGACTGATTTAGGTTGATGCAGTAGGACTAGAGCTGGATTCCATACTTAGACATTAAATACAGCTGTATCACGTGAATCTGTTCAAATTATCTTATTTATTCATTAGAATATAATTGTGATTTCTAAGAGTTGATCTCTAAGAGCTATGGTGGATCCATGTTCTGTATGCCTACAATGTTCAACTACAGTAAAACAAACATAGGAACTGTTGTCCCTAGTTTGTTCCGTGACTTACTCCATGGCCTTGCAGAATGAGAGGAACACTGCCTAACAAGGGAGAAGGCCCTGCCTACTCAAGAAACACAAAATCAGTACCCAGAAAAGATTGTTTAGTCAGACCCTTCCCTTTCTCCCCAAGAAATGCACCGGAAACAGAGAGAAAAGCTGTTCATAGCAAAATTCATTCCTTCAAGAGTTCACTGCACTTGACCAAAAAAGGAAAAAGTAAAATAGCTTGTCTCGGTAAATGTACTGTCTAAAGGAGGAGTTCCAGCAGCATGTGAACACAGCCATAACATACTAGACAAGTGTGAAAATGAAACATAGAACTTTAAATATGGGATATAGCCCCAAAGCAACATTTTTACTAGGAAGCAGGAAAAATAGTATGAATACATTAATGTGAAAGTAGACCAAAGAGCCACATCAGCACTGGCAATATGATGCAACTTATTTGCCATCAAAACTGTCCTTCAGAGCTCACATGCCTGATGATGTGAAAGGAGACAGAATTCTTCCCAGTGCCTTTGGTGGAGTTATAGCCGTTAATCACCAAAGAAATCTACAGTCATCTTTCTTTGTGCCGATCATTTTCAGACACAACTTGTGAACATCAAAATACAAAAATGCCAGTTTCCAATCCAAGACAATTACAATTATCTTAAGTTAAATACCAAAACCAATGGTAGTTATTTGGGCCATTGTATTATATATACTGTATTTTAAAAATATGAATGAAGGAAACCTTTATATAGGTAGAAATCCATAATATAGAGCTTTTCCTATTCTGTTCATCTCTGTGTTGTACACATTTGTCTTTTAAATTATATAGGAAAAAATGAATAAAACAAAATACGATACCAGATTTCTAATCATCTATATGATCATGACCCATTGTTCTTTGTTTGCTATAGTTCCAAACTGGTGCCCAGTGCTGTTTCATTTCAGTCCAGATCACTTCCTACAGCATTTCCTGTAGATCAGTGTTGCTAATGGCAACCAGTGATAACACAATGGGATAGCACAGCCCAAGAAATGAGAAAGGGAGCAGAGGATAGAAAATCCAGGTATCATAGGGTCCATCTCTCACTAGCTTTTGAACCCCAAGCTCCCATAAGTGAATTTATTTATTTAGTTCAGCACAGAGAAGGTTACTATAGGTATGTGCAGAAAACAAGGTTCAATCTATCTTGTGGTTACAGTCTTTGACATAAGACCTAATTTGTGTACATAGTAATAACTCCCTATAGCTAGGGAGCAGTGAGAAGCAGTGACCATAACACATTCATCATATTCCCATTGCTTCAAGCATTATAGGGGCCAGTCTACTGTGACTTATACAACATCGGGTCCAGTTAGTTTTAACTTACACATTTTTCTTGCCTTGCCTGTTTTGACCTTTGCAAGGCCCAGTTGTCAACCTTCTGAGTACTGAGGAGGTAGCCTTCCAACCTCTAAAACCTTTCCTGGTCTCACAGCTCAGCTCTAGAGCTCCCTAGAGATAAGGTCTATACATGATGAACTCTATATGCCTTGAATATCTTTAGATACTCCAGTTTTCTTTTTCTTTTTGACATTTTATAAGATATAGAGGCACTGGTTGAAATGTTTTGTTTTTGTTTTGTTTGCTACTTTCAGCCTTTTGCATATGTCATTCCAATGCTTTATGACATCCATGATGTCTGATAAAAATTGAAAGTCCATAGCATGTCACTTCTCTGTCATATTTTTCATCATTTTCAGCTTCTTCTTGTCTTCAACTGATGGATTACAGTGTGTAATATAGACTTCTTAGTCATTATCCTTATGGCACATTTTGAGCTTCAAGGATATATACATTCAGTCTTCCACTGAATTGGGGAAGTTTTGGTCATTGATTCATTTATTCATTCTTTACTCTACCCTCTCCCTTCCCCTTCTAGGATTACTATTATCCCTATGTCTCCATATTTGATAATGTCTCAAATATCTCAGTCTCTACTTCTATTTCTTTCCTCTTTAAGCTGGATAATGTCAACTTACCTATCACCAGGTTTGAGGATTCTTTCTCTTGAATGTTTAAAATATGTTGCTGAATCACTCATGTGAAATTCTTTTGAGTAATTTCCCCTTCATGGCGATCTTACTGACTTAATAGAGTTCTGGGTTATATCATTTGCATTACTCTTTCAACAAACTTTTCACAATCAAAGCACCCAAGCTCTGTGCTTTAATTACAAGCCCCTTCTATTTCTATCAGTAGCAGAAATCTATAGTGGGATTGTGTATGGCCATTTATAGACTATCAAGATGTACAGTTAAAATACTGTTAATGGTGCCTGGCAGCACCATTAGCATACAACTAGTATCCTAGCTTCTCAGGAGACTGAGATCTGAAAATTGGAGTTCAAAGCTACCTTAAGTAGAAAGGTTGGTGACAAACTTATCTCCAATTAGCCACCAAACAAAATGTCAGAAGTGGAAGCTAGGTGCATGTGGCCTCTAATCCTAGCTACTAAGGAGTTTGAGATCTGATGATCGCAGTTTGAAGCCAGCCTGGGCAGAAAAGTCGCTATGAGACTTTTATTTCCAATAAGCTATTCAAAAAAGCCAGAAGTGGCTCTGTGGTTCAAGTGGTAGAGTGCTAGCCTTGAGCACAAAGGGCCCACTGACAGTGTCAAGGCCTGAGTTCACACCTTAAGACTGGCAAAAAAATGTCAGAAGTGGAGCTGTGGCTTAAGTAGTAGAGTTCTAGCCCTGTGGGAAACAAACAAACAACAAAAAACTCAGGGAAAGTGCCAGGCATTGAGTTTTACCCCATGGCTGTTCCACGCCACACAAACATAAACACATACACAAAGTACCATTTAGTTTTCATACCAGGATTTACTTACTTTTCTGTTTTCTTGGTGTTTTACAACTACTATAACAATTACATATTGTTTGGGTAGAGGAGACTAGTTACAGTTTAAATGTTTCCTGTCTTACTGAGGAGACTAGTTACAGTTTAAATGTTTTCTGTCTCACTAGGCTTAACTTCTGATGGGACTTTAGCTGGAGATGGAGTGTTTGTGGTTCTGAACTAATTGATGCTTTCATGTTACTTGCTTCCACAAGGTCTGGCTGGGCTGTGAAAAAGGAAAAATTCAGAGAAATCAGTAGCCTATCATTTCAAAGAATGAAATAGTAGAAAAAGGAATTTAATTCAAGGTAAGTTCAGATTCATCACATAAAGTAGTTGATATGTTATAAACACACTCTTTGGAGACACTGGTTATAAAAGGAAAAATCCCACCTTAAATTATTTTAAATCATTTAATTGTAACCCCTCTGTACACTAATTTTAAAATAAAAAGACATGAAATAAAAGCTGATGATAATTTCCAGAAAAAAATAAATGCAGAAACTTTCACTGTTTACCTTAAGGCCAGGCCTGGATCTGCAATGTGGCTCAGGTAGAGTGATATGGTTCAGTTTTCAGATGTTTTGGAAATGTTGACCTTCAAAGTGCAGAAGGAAGGTACATCAACAGAATGAGAGGCTGGAATGTTCAGAACACTATGGACTGTATTATTTCTAGGTTTATCAATAACTTTTTATCTTCTGAGCAGATGGAATTAACACTAAAGAGAGATATCCTTCCTCAGGACATTGCTAGAACCAAAGCAATTAAGAATTTGGTAATTGTAGTTGAGAATGGCAGGTGTTTTGTTCTGGGTCCTCATAAATGAAAGGCTCTGCTACACACAGACAGTTACACACCCTGTCTAAATGGAAACCACACAGAGGAGATGTATTAAAACTACTTTTTATACATTCTTCTAAAAATGGTGACCACAAATGAGCACAACAACTCTCAGCTCCCTGTGGAAATTCCAGACCTACATAGGAGATTACAATAATCTGTCCTCTTTATAGACCTCTGAAAGACACCCTTTCCCAAGCAGTTATTACAAGAAAAGCTTGAATGAAACTCCTAAAAGCTTTTCCATCTTTCTGTCCATCAGACTCAATAGCCAGATGCTGCTCTCAGTTTCACTACTGCACAGCGAGGCATGGGGATGTCCATTTCTTGTTTCTTTTCTCTGATATTTGTATGATTTTTCATCAGCAGATAAATGTGCTGAAGCTATAGGAATCTCTGACACAGCCGCTCAGCTGTTAGGACCTGTCATGCTCAGTTTGTGTTCAGCTTCCCCTGTGGTTTCTGTCACTGTGTCACTTAGAGCACAGTAGTACACAGCCATGTCTGACTCCAGGACAGCAGTTTTCTCCAAATGGAAAGAGGTGGCTTCTCTGTCATAACTGGCTGTAAATCCTTTGTGGCTGCCTTTGTCATTGGCTGTCATGGCTTTCAGGAGGAGTTGTGGACCTTCTCCGGGATATTGAACATACCAGAAGAGAGAAGGATATTCTGTGGTTGTGTAAGTGCAGTTTATCCTTAGGGAAGCACCTTCCAGCACCATCACTTGCCCTTGTGTCTGGGTCACTGAATTTCCATGAGTCCTTCCTGGGAGGGAAAAGAGATGTGTGTCACTTTGTGAATAGAGACCTTAAGTAAGCTTAAGGTTAAAATTTTTGCTTGCAATAGAAAGAATAAAAAATTGGCATGTTACTTACCAAGTAGTAAGAGTATCACAGTTACTAAGCTTGGAGAAGCACACATCTTAGAGTATTGCATAAATAATCTTCCCATATACTATGTTCAAATGAAAGAGAACTGATTAAACTTAACCTTCAATGCAGTCAGGATATGAGTGGTGCTATGAAGTTGCTCCCCCTGGTGAACAGGGACTGAATTGTGCTGAATGCTTAA